>NC_083365.1:17170000-17487500 GCF_030254825.1 Meriones unguiculatus | reverse complement strand
CATAATCCACCTGTCCAGGATGACCTTTCAAAGCCATTTCTAATTCTGTTATCTGACTTCGTAGAGTGATTACATTTTAAGTCTGAGGCATAATTACGTGGAGAGGAGCTGGATGCCCACACAGACCAGTCCGGGCTCCTGTCTAACGGCTGAGTCCTTGCAGCGCTGGTTCTGTACAGCGCTTAGGGTCCTGCCCACATCGCAGCTAGCATTTCCCAAGACTAGCAAAGGGAAGGACTTAGGTAGGTACCACATCTCCTTTAGTCTTGGCTGTCAATTATACTGTGCAATTTTATGCAACACACTGTTGTTTAAGAAC
Source organism: Meriones unguiculatus (assembly GCF_030254825.1). Taxonomy (NCBI): domain Eukaryota; kingdom Metazoa; phylum Chordata; class Mammalia; order Rodentia; family Muridae; genus Meriones; species Meriones unguiculatus. The sequence goes on along the minus strand of NC_083365.1, from coordinate 17,487,181 downwards.
ATATATGTCTGAATTGGAAAGAGGGGGAAAACATGACATTCAAGCAAAACCATTTCACACACATATATGCATATATGTATATATATATATATATATATATATATATATATATATACATGTATTATCATCGTGGGTAATGATAAGTATCTTGAGAACTTAAATATTAAACTATGGAATGTCTTTGAGAATGCCTGTATGAAATACGACATTTCTCCTTTGCCTTAAGTGGCTACTGGAGGATGTCCACGTGAACTGAACTGACTCTGTGTTCGGGCAAGCAGAAGTCTGTGAGAGAACATTCTGAAGGAAAGGAAGGATCAAAGTGGGAGCAAGCTTGCTGTGGACAAGGAATTGAATGGTGGGCACAGTAGCTGGACACCAATAATGGATGTACTTGCAGTCAGAACTGTTCATGGAAAGCAACTGGAATTTTGTGTTATATGTGAGCGGAAGCTGACAGTACCGGTAGAAGAAACCTCTTAATTTACAGACTGGCACCTGTGGTCTGAGGCATTCGCATTTCACATGTGGAAATCCAGCTGTCTCTGGTCTCTATCTATGGAAACAGGGAGAGAAGGCAGCGGTCCCTGGAAGAGCCCTTCAGCTGAACTCTGGGGAAGAGAGTTTTGCTGGGAAGTCTCCTTGATTGTCCCTAGACAGATCTTAGATCTATTCATTGCTTCCTCGAGCATGATGGCAGTGGGCCCAAGTCTGATTTAACTAGTCTGTGTTGAGTGTACAGTTTCATCCCACAGACAAAGGAAAAGGAGACCAAACAAAATGCCGAGTAAGCCATCACAAATGCTGGCAAGTTTATAAGCAGCCAGTCATGCTTAGAGCAACGGCCGGCCCCTGAGTAGGGCTTTGTAGAAGTCTAATGATGGAGTCAATGAATGTCGACATTGCTCTGTGCTTCCATGCTAACTGACATGAGACACAAGGCATGAGAGATTTTTTGACAGTGGATTACAAGGCCTAGCAAAGAACCTCTGAAAACTGTAGTGGGATTTCTCTCTTTAGATGGATTGACACTTGTTTTTTATCAAAGCCAGTCAGAGGACGAAAGAATAAATTTAAACTGACAATGGGCTAAATGCCACAGGGTAAATGCCTTGCACAAAGCAGCCTGTTTGGAGTTCTACTCTCCACTAAGCAGAAGAGGCAGCTGCCTCTAGGGTCAGGAGCACTCAGCGCTGCTGGGCCTGGAGCAGGTAGCTGCTGCGTTTCCAGCTTGCTGCCTGTCCCTTAGTGCTGGATCCTGATGCCTTCAGCTCAGCTCTTCTGTTAAGTAACTTCTCTGAAGTCTGGGAAGAAGGCAGTACAGTTCAAAGGCCAATGTGAAAGTATTTCTTTCCATTCCTCCAGGCACTCCTCCCCACCCACCAACAGCCACCCCAACCCACTCAGGGTCTGCACAAAAGCAAGCTTGGATGTCGCTCCTCCTTACATACCTGTTCTCTAGCATCTATTCTCATCCCTAAGTAATCCAGAGTTCTTTGTATGGACACTGGTGTACCCTTATTGCCTTTAAAAAGCTCTCACTTGCCAGAAAATATTGCCTGGCCCTTCATGCATATGTAGATCCAAGAGACTGGCAGGACATTGTTCATCTCATTAAATCAGCACATACTTGCTGAGTAATTGCTTGGTGCCGTGTGCTGCTCAAAGCAATAGGACTCATCCATGATCAAGACAGACATGGTTTCACTCCTATGCACAGCCTCCATGTACAGATATATGGAGGAGATAGATAGAGAGATAGATAGATAGATAGATAGATGATAGATAGATAGATAGATAGATAGATAGATAGATAGATAGATAGATAGACATAAATATGTGGAGGATTTCATAGGAGTGAAAGCATGTCTGTCTTGATATATATGTATACATTCATACATACATATATATTTATCCCTTGGCAGATCTACGAGTATCACTAATATACACTTGAAACAGCTGGAATGCTCATTAGAAAAACGAACTCCAGACTTCTAAAGACAATTTCAAGGGAAGATCCTGGAGTCTGTGGTTTTTTTCCAGGGTTTCCAGGTGATTTTTATTCAAACAAACAAACAAAAACAAAAATAAACTTAAAATTTAAGGCTTGATAGGTACGGTAGCATACAACCGTGAGCCCAGCAATCAGGAAGCTCTAGCAGGAAAGCAAATTATAGTCACTTATCCTAAACTTCATACGGAACCTCTATGTCAGCAATATACAAGAACCAAAATTGTTGCTGTTTTAGGGTATGAGGATTTGCAGCTGAAGGCAAGAGCTAGTGCCACCCTTGTCCTGTTGCTGCAGCCTTGAAGGGAATTCTTGGAAAATCTCTGCCTTGTGGGTTAGTCAAGGCCGGAGGGTGGTTAGTTCTAGGATTGGAACAACAAATTTTGCCACAGTTGTACAGAGTCACAGTCCTCTTTAAATAACCTGCTCCCTGTCATGGTTTGGCATGTTAGACCTCATTTCTACCTAAGTGGTAAAAAAGAACACCTATGGTGACAACTAAGAAGAGTTCCCAATAGAAGAGAGCATGTGCACCCCAGGATACATGGCTTAGATGACGTCCGGGTCTTCAGGGTAGCACGAAGCTGGGCAGTTCCACCATCATTAGTGCCCAAATGGAAATGGAAGGAAGAGCAAAAGTCAAGACACAGGAGGGCAAGGAGGCCAGCTTCTCCTTCACAGCCTTGCCTGTACTCTGATCTATGTTGTAGATAGAGTTCTTCTGATATTGGAACATGGCTATCCCGAACAAAAGCAGGAAGGTGAACAATTCAAGAGAGCTTCAGGAAGTCCCTGAAACTGACCAGATTTACTAGGCCCCTCCCTGCCAGAGTAAGCAATAAAAGCTGAGAGTCTCGCTCAGCAGAACGGAGCCAATTTGGAAAAAAAAAATTACTTTGTACACCACCTGCCTAGAAGAAGAAGTAGAAACCAGTCAAGCTGCCTGGACAGTTTTAAACCAATGGAAGCACCGGGAAAGGATACTCTCTCCAACCTGTTGAGCTGCCTGAAGGGAGTGCAGGTAGACTTTGGTGATGCAGCTGTCTTAGGGTTATTTCTGCTACTACAAGTAACTCCTCACCCATATTCCTGCAAGTAATCCCAATAAAACTCATTGGTTAACGAAGGTGAACTTTGGTGGTCTCCATACATTGGTCTGCCATGGGTTCCCTATCTGGGCTGAGTAGACATGTGTATTGCATCTCCCCAGGAAAAGTTTTATTATACAACATCTGTTTCAGCTGGATTCTCCTTAGGCCACACAATGAACAGATACAATGGCTCTTGTCCTCTACTGCTTGGTCTATGTGACAGGCTCAGTGCATGGATCCTTTTACCTGGCATCAGGGGTTAATATTTATTCTTACTCCATGTCACAGCGAAATCCTGTGTGGTATCCTTGGGGCCCCTGTAAGCTAATCTGTAAGCTTTTTAGGGATAAAGGGAGGCTTGCATGCAATTCATTTTTGCTACTTCCACACAATCCCTGAGAGCCGTGCCTGTGGAATGTGCAAATAAATATTTGTCCAAAGAAAGAATGAATGCAGGCTGAACACATGGAAATTGACGGAGGTCAGAGCCTGGCTCTGCCTGATCTATTCAGACCCTGGAAGAGCATCCCATGCAAATAGCCATTTAATACTCCTGTTTGATGATCATGGAACAGGTAATGAAACCCTGCAAGGAATGGCTGAGGATAAGGCCCTTTAGTATTGGTATCTTTTGTTGTAAGCTGTCTCAAACCTTTTTTAGAAGTAGGCAGAGTATAAATAATAAATGAGTGACTGGATAAGGCTTCAAACCCCCAGGGCCTTTTCAGACTCTGCAGCCCCTTTCACACCCTGAGGGCAAAGCAGCCTTCTGGGAATGGGAAGGAAAGAGAATTTTTCATTCATGTATTCATTCAACAAATAAGTTTTGAAAGGTGGAACATGCTTTTCTCAGGCAGGCACCTTGCTCCAGGGTTTCTAGATGGAGCACTTCTCCGGGTTGCTTCTCTTTTAAGGCTAGAAATTCTTGATTCTGCCCAGAGATTTGGGGGATATTGGTGAAGGACTATTGCGACAGCCCTAAAAGCATCAAAGATTAAGTGAGTATAATGAGCAGACAGAAGTGTCCCTCTCTCCCTCTGTCTCCCTTAGTGCACCAGCACCTGGCGCAATTGCCTTAATCCTTTGTCATCTGTTTGTCGAGGCAGATCTTCTCCCAAAGCTCAGCGGAAGCCTGGTATGACCCCGTGTAACACTGCAGAGGTGTCACCTTGCAGCGGATCCTGAACAACAGTCTCCCTTGATTTCAAAAAGCATCAAAATTGGAATTATTTATGATCAGGTTTATTTTTCAGAGGCATTTTGCTCCTGGTTGTAGCTAAATTATACCAGTTGATTAACACAGGCAATCAATGTCTGCCTGTCAGAGGTGTCTTAACTTGCTATATATACTTTTGGTAAATATCACAGCAGTGTTTTAATCTGTAAATCGGATTTGTCAGGGATGATTCATTTAAATTGTTCACTCACCCCAAATTCCTTCTGACAGCCCCTATGTGGAGCCTGTCTTCCTCTGGAAAAAGATAGCATTACCTGAGGCGTGTGCTGGTTTAATAGGGGTAAAAATACTGCACTGCAAGAAATAAAGAGAAGGCCATCTCATCTGTATCAGGCTTCTTCACACACCCAGAACCAAACACGGAGAGCATGGATTGAGGTCAGGGAGAGGTCAAAAACATGCAATATTCCAGTAATACTATTGATAACTGTGACTAGAAAAAAATCCACCAATAAGTATATGCTAGGCCCTGTGGTGTTTGCTTTTCTTTTTTTTTTTTAATGTATTACCCAGACTAAAGAGGTGGATCAGTTGCTCTTCAAGAGGGTTCAACTCCCAGCACCCACACAGCAATTCAAAACTACCTGGAACTTCAATTCCAGGAGATCAAACACCTTTTTCTGGCCTCTATGGGTACAAGGAACACATGTGGTACACAGATATACATGTTGTCAAAAGTCTCATGCATATGAAATAAAAATAATTTTTTAAATTATATGTATATCGACATGTTCAGTCCTGGAAGCTGCTGCATGATAGAAACTTGACTGTATCGAAGCAGGATTTACGCTTGGAAAATAACTGGAAGTTTGCTCAAGCTCAACTTCAGTGTTCGTCTAACAACCAGGATGAGGTGCTTGCAATGAAGCTATTTGGCTGACTAGGCTTTTGAGGGAGGGGCAGGGTGATTTGGGTCAGAATTCTACCTACCCCAGAGTCCCTAATGACTTCCCCAAATCCTGCAACCCTCCTTTCACCAGTCTTATCAGTATTCTGTTTGCCTTTCTTTAACAGGAGTAACCCTTCCTAAAATTAAGAATAAAAGTAGACAGTTACTTTCAATATTTCTTAATTACAAATGTGGTATATGTGCTTGTTTTAAAGTTCTGTGCCACTTACTGTACTTAAATATTCTGTGATACATCCCTCCTTTATCACACAGGCAGGCTCAGCAGGCACAAAAACTCAGGGAACCATACAAGAAGAGGCAGGGCCTGTTATGAGACTAGACCCAGTAAGGATACTAGGGGAATCACAGAGATTTAGAAAACAGAGCCTAAATCCTTAAACTATTCATGCCCAGGAGTAGGGTGGGGAGGCTGAGGTCAGACAAGGGGGTTAACCTGCATGAGCCTTACTTAATTTAATGATTCCCCCATCCCCACAGGAAGAGGTGACCTTTGACCTACCTCCCGGATTGACGGGGAAGACCAAATACGGTCATCGCTGGCAAAGTGTTTTGTGTTAAGTGAAGGTGTATGTAAATGCAAATGTATGAAAGGTGGCCGTATTAGCCAAATGTGCCCATGAGGTTTTATTTGAGGACAGTAGAACCGCTTTCCAGCCAACACTATTTCAAAACTGAGTTGTGGAAAACGAGCGTCAGGCACAGACTAACAGTAGTCCAAATAATTAAATGAACTTTCTTCAAAAACCAAAAACAAAACAAAACAACAACAACCTCAAAAACAAATATTCATGTAAAACAGATGCTTCCTCAAGCACCCAACTCCATGGACGTATCCCTGGGGGAAACTCTGTTTAGCTTTGTTTTTAAGCTAGAAATGTATTTCTCTGTTGGGTGAGACTTTCAAAATAAAATATAACACCTTTTTTTTCTTTCTTCTCTTTCCCCACCCCAGTATCTGTTTGATTGAATTCACTAGCTTCTCCTCTCCCCAAAGTGTTTCCAGGGGCCAGGAAAGCCACCAGTGGGGCAGTCTGGAAGCTGCAGTAACCTGGGGATGGGTGGGCTCTTGGTTTGAGTAGGAAGGAGAAGAAGGCTTAGACCAACTCTGCAAGGAAGGTGCTTTCTGTGTCAACAGGACTTGGGGAACCGAAAGCAGCCAGTATAGAAGAGGGGAGAAGGATGGGAATGGGGAAGGCCAGGATGTAGATTCTCTATGCTGTATCCTATGCAACTAGGCTGTCAATTCAGGCCCCACCTCATCTCCACTTCCCTTTTTATTCTATTTTTCATTTTTTGATAGTATAACTAGAATGCATTGTTCTCTTCCCTTTCTTGCCATATACCCTTCTTTCAAACCAATGGCCTCTTTTTTTAATTAATTGATATGGCAGGCTAGAGAGATGGCTCAGCCATTAATGACTAGGCTCACGACCATAAATATTAATTGATATCGCATGCACATATGAATATGCAATTATATTCCTAAATATAACCTGCTCCGTCTATACATTGTTACTTGAATGTATGTTTTCAGGGCTGACCATTTGGTATTGGATTACCAACTGGTTTGCTCTTCCCTGGGGAAAACTATTTCTCTCACTCTCAACATTTCTTAGTTATGTGGAGTCCTTTGAATAGAGTTGAGGCTCCATGGTCTTTCCCCTGTCTATTTTGACAAGCCTGTTGGTGAGGTCCTTGCTTAGCTCACATTTGAGCAGTCGTGTTGGTGAAAATTTATGGATGTAGCTTCTGACATTTCTAGAAGTCACAGTCTCACAGAAAATCCCCTGTTCCCCTGACTTTTACAGTCTTTCCAGCCTCTCTTCAGAATGATCTCTGAGCCATAGGTGCAAGAATATTTTGTACTTGTACCCATTGGAACTCGCCTCCACGACCCTGCGTTTTGATTAGTTCTCTTTAGCGGTCTCCATCTATTGCAAAGAGAAGTTTCCTTGATGAGGAGTGAGGACTACATTCACCTGTGGGCATCAGGACAAACAATGGCAATGTAGTTAGGACTTGTGTGCTGGTTTGGTGAAGTGGAGGTTGGAAGTCCTCCTCCAAGATCCATGACTTCACTAGCATTGAGCAGTTGACTAGGTTGATAGTACCAGGCGTGGTAGCCCTCTTGTTTAGTGGATCTTCAGTTCAATTAGAGAGCTGTGGATTATCACCAATTTATGTGTGCCACTACTGTACCCTTGTGGTTATCCTGTTGTGTTGGTCATTGTTGTAGTTGTTGGCCTCATAGCTGAGTAGGACTGTTGATTGCCTCCCTCCTTTGAAAGCTTGAAGGGTACCTTTTGGTACCATGATAGCCCTTAGGAAGGGGCACTCAAGTCAGTTCTAGCTCAGGGCCTCTGGGCTCTGCTTTTGAAGTATATGTTGTCTTCAGCGATAGGGGCTGAACTTTTACCTCTGGCGCTATCAAGGGCAACAGCAATAGTCTGTACAACTTGAAAGTTTCTTAGAGAGCCTTGGTCAGCAACTCAAAGTGGGCTTCTCATAGCAGGTATTAGGGGTTTGTTTGTTTTGTTTTTTAAGTGGCCTTTGGATCTTGTTCTTCAAGCCTTGTTAGTGCTAATGAGAAAAGTTCATTAAAATTGTATGTATCTTTATGGATAATATATAAGTATATCTTCAGAGAATTATGTGTGTCATAGGTTTCAGACATCTGTATTGTTATTTTACACTCCTGCCTTCTTCTGCTGCTTTTACTTCCTTCCCCCAACCCTAAAGAGCACCTCCTTTCCCATTTCCATGATCGGATCACGAAATCAGATGCTATTTCCCACTGAATAGCCCCTCAAATTACTGGCAATGGTTTTATTTTACATATATTGAATCAGGTAACCTAGACCCAGGAGGACAAATGTCACATGTTCCCTCTCATCAGAGGCTCCTAGCTCCAAATCTTCAGATATGAGTATATGGAATGGAATAACTGCACCTCCACATCTTTCAACGTTATATCCCACACCTACTGCTCTCACACTATCTTTGGTTCCTGCCTGATAGAAGCACCAAATGAGTCCCTGCTGACAGGCTTTTCCAACCTCTCTAAATAGCACCATTCATTAAAAACTCAAAAAATCCCAAACCTAAACATAACAACACATAGAAGCTATCAGTCTTCAACTGAAAATTTTGCATTGTGTCTAGGTATGCAAGGCTATAGCACAAACACAAAAACAACTGTGTGGGAAGAAAAAGTTGCATTCTGTGCTCTGGGGTGTGAGGTCAAAAACTTTCTATGGAGGTCGAGTTAATAAATATTCCAGCTGTTGTGGCCATCTACTCTGTCAGGACTATTCTACTCTGGTCCTTGTAAGTCACCATTTACAATGTGAGTATGACTGCATTCCAATAAAACTTTATTTACAAAATCAAAATAAGTGGGGGCAAATTTTACCAATTACTGACTGAACAATATATATTGCTTTTGAAATATAAGGTACTACCTTACATACTGTTGCTCAATTTTAATCCCAGCATTCAGGAGGCAGAAGCAGATGGATCTCTTTGAGCACTAGGCCAACCTGATCTACATAGTTAATTCCAGGCTAGCCAGGGCTATAATAAGACCATGTCTCAGAAACAACTAAAGCAGAACAAACAAGAAACAGGATTCTACCTAGACACTTTTGTAAATTACAAAACACTGAAATTCCCCTGTCCCTTGACAGGTGAGCTTGCCCATGCTGCTGGACACCAGGTAAGTTTGTGATGTTGGTTTGCTATAATAAACCCTCTGAAAAGAGCAGATGGACATTGTTTGTATGCATCTCCAGCTATTAGAAATTCTGACCCTGGTGAAGACCAGCTGCCCCCATCTCATTCACTCTGGGTCCCTATAATGGGAATTGGTATGCCCAGAGGACTCTTTACAAAACTCCAGCCTTGACACCTCTCTACCCAACCTACCCCATGAAAGCTATCCTCTCACTATCTGTGAAGCCTTTTCCCCTACCTTTTGGGGCAGACATGCCTGGAGTCCAAGTGTTTTCCTCTAAGAGGTGGGAGATTGTATTGGGTCTTTTTATGTCAGAAGCTAAGGTCTTCTGGGAGGAGGGGACCTCAACTATAAAACTGCCTCCGTAAGATCAGGCTGTAAGCAAGCCTGTAGGGCCATTTCTTAATTAGTGATTAATAGAGAAGTGCCCAGCCTCTTATGGTTGGTGCTGTCCCTGGGCTGCTGCTCCTGGGTTCTATATGAAAGTAGGCTGAGAAAACCATGGGGAGCAAGCCAGTAAGCAACACTCTCCCATGGCCTCTGCATCAGTTCCTGCCTTCGGGTTTCTGCTCTGTTTGGGTTCCTGCCGATTTCCTTCAGTGATGAACAGTGACGTGGAAGCCAAATAAATCCTTTCCTCCCCAAGTTGATTTGGGTCATGGTGTTTTATTACAGCAAGAGTAACATTGGGGTAAATCAGTAGCTATGTTTCCCATCCCTGCAGAGATATACAGCAGCCTGGGATCAGCATCCATGCTGTTAGTCCACTCCAGCCTCTCCTTTGTGGAAACTCCACTCCTCCTAGGGTTTAGTACTGTTGCTACTCAGACATGGTTTGGGTACCACAAAACCCATAGGTCTCTCCACCCATAATTCACAAATCTGAGCTGCTGAGAACTTCCCTTGCAACCCCAAAACCAACCATCTGGACATTGTCTGGGATGCCTGTGCAGCTATGTCTAAAAGGAGAAGCAAAGTCCTGAAAGAATTTGGAGTGAGAATTTCTATGGTAGTAAGACTTAGACATGACTAATACTTCTTAGAGAGAATGGAGTTATATGATCTACAAGTAATAATAGCCAAAGAAGGGAGTGGTCAGTCAAGAATCCAAAGCCTCAGGAGCTGGGGAGATGGCTCAGTTAGTAAAACGATTGTGAAACAAGTTAAGTCGCGGGTGAGCAGGCCAGGCAGGTCGCACTAGAGTGCTCGGTGGCCTAGCTCCCTCTAATGAAGTGTGTGGTTCAACAGCAGTGAAGACCACTCTCTACCAAGTGGCCCTGGGCTTTGGTAGCAGTAAAGGGCAAACATGTGACAAGTAGCCTGTGGCTTCTGTCTTGGTGCTATAGCATTTTCCTCACGAATGCAGGCGGGCGTGCACCTCTCCATACTGTGCTATTCCAAGGTCACTGGGGTGGGGGGCCTGTTGCCAACCATGCTGACAGCACCTCTCCAGCCTCCTGAAGCCCTGCCGCCTTGATGTGGGCACTGCCTGAGCTCTGTTCAGGAGGCAGGCCAACCACTGTCTAACCCTTGGCTTCCTAATTGTTACTTATTGAGTTGCGGCTTCATCTTCTAATACAATTCTATCTCCTTTGCACCTTTACTAAATTCTTTCATTTCTGGTCTGCTCATGCCCCTTGCCCTTTTCTTTCTAGTGCATACATTTGATGAATTTCTTCTTTGGTCATTTCGATGTACACCAGGGGGAACAGAAATGGACATACAGCCTAAGGCGCCTTCTGAAACAGTTGCCTTGTCTATTGGATTCAATACTAAGCATGTCTGAGTATGACGACATGGGTATATAATCCTAATACTATGAGACAGAGACAGGAGAGTGGACCCAAGTCTATGGCCATGCTGGTCTCTCTACCAAGTTTCTGATAAGACAGAACTACACAACAGACCTTGTTTTTAAAACAACAGACAAAAACAAAGGAAAATACCAAGAAGCCCCAAGGAATCTTGTAAGAAAAAATGTCTAGACAATGTTGGCAGATGCTGAAATGCAGAAGTCTTAATGACCCAGGTAAAGGAAAGAATGGGGGTGTGAGGGTTGGACTTGAAGGAGAGAAGGGAGGGGACTGGGATCAGGCTGTAAAGTGATTAATTTAAAAAAAATTAAATAAGATTAATAAGTTATAAATAGAAAAATATGTAGACAATAAAAAAAAGAAAAGCATTTTGTTTATCTGTTGCCCTGGGGTAACCAAATCCCAAGTGGTGAGTTAAACACTACAGATCTGTCCAACAAATCTGTGGATTGACTTAGTTCATCCAGGTAGTTCTAGATTGGGGTCTCTTGGGGGCTGAACAATGCTACAGAGCTTGCTTGGTACAAGGCACTGTGTTCAACACTCAGCACTAAAGCAAGTCTCAACTCAAAACACCTCATAATTCAACTTATTTAGACACAGAATCTCTGCAGACATTGTTAGTTAAGATGATGCCATACTGGTACAGGGTAGATGCTAATCCAATATGATTGTGTGAGACATCACAGGTGTGGAAACAACCTAAGAATACCAAGACTGGGAACTGCCACATTGGAAACTATAAAAGACCAATGAAGGATCTACCCACAGTCCCAGAGGGAACATGGCCTTGCAGACACCTTGAGTTTTGCTCCTGGAATGGTGAGAGAATGGATTTCTGCTTTTGGAAGCCAGGGTATTTGTAGCATTTTATCGAGCAACCCTGAGAAGCTCATGCAGGATCTTTCAGTAAGTTCTACTCAGATCTGAATTGGAGCTGGGGGGGGGGAGGGGCTGACTCAGTCTATTCCTGCTGTTGTAATAAAGAACTTTAAATTAAGTAATTCATAAGTGATAGAAATGCTGTTCCCACAGCACTAGAGCCAGTGGATTCCAAGGTGAAGGTGTCTGGTTAAAGCAGTTATTCTCAAACTGTGGGTCCTGACCCCTCTGGGGGTCACATATCAGATATTTACATTATGATTCATAACAGTAGCAAAATAACAGTTATGAGGTAGCAACAAAATAATTTTATAGTTAGGGGTCACCACAATATGAGGAACTGTATTAAGGTCTGCAGCATCAGGAAGGCTGAGAACCACTGGGTTAGAGCTTTGGTTATCTTTAGAGCTGGCACCTTCTTGCCATATCCCCTTGCAGGAGAAGGGAGGGAAGGGTAAAAGGGTAAAGCAGACAGCCTGGAATCCTTGAGCAAAGGCACAAACCCCTGTCTTGTGTGTGATGACACAGTCATCTCTAGCTTCATCTCTCAGTGTACACTGTGGATTGAGATTCAACACACGAGTGCCAAAGGGACACAGATGTCCAGATTCACAATTACAAAAGACTCCATGGAACAGTGGGTCCAGGAGGGCTTCCTCGGAAAACAGGTGACTGCTCTAGGGCACCAGGAACAGGTGGGCCTGGCCAGGCATTTGGTAAGTGTGTTGGACTGTGTGGTGACCATGAAAGCCAGGCAAAACTAGAATTCTTTTGATGTATCCTAAGGTTATAGAAAAAGCAATTAAGAGCTAACATGATGGATCAAAGAGTTTAGGCAAAGAAAAATGCCAGGAGAGAAAAGAATAAAGATGGATACAGATGCCACAAATCTGTGGCCAGAGAATTACATCAACAGATAATAAGTACAGAAGTTTGGGGGTGTTACAGGGACTCCCAATTCCCTGTGTCTAAAGATTATCTGAGGATTCTGGGTAAGAAACGTGCCAGGTGAGGCTCGGGGACAGGAACGCATGAGCAGAGCCACATGGAGAGTGGCAAAGAGTTGACTACAGCGACTTATATTCTAGAGATCAGCATCTATAGGTACTAAATGGCGCCTTCAGGGAAGGCGGTGGGTTGGAATCCAGAGCAAGCTGCTGCTGCTTGCTGTCAGAGGCATCCTGGCTGACGTTTTCCATGTCACAGTCCGGTTCTAGTCTACAGCAGTCACCAAACTAGATATCATTTCTGAAATTAAGGGAATAGAAACTGTGACGGGAGGAAGGAATAACCAATGTTTTCTGAGCATACATTGAAACTGAATCCTTTCGAAAGGAATATGTCAGAGAGGAGCTTGATGGAAGGGAAAATGTAAAGGGCAGGTTCGCCTGGTTCTTCCGAATGCTCGTAGGAATGCCTCTTTCTCTTCCTCACCATCATTCCTCCTGTATTCTCCTTCATGGCATCCAACTTGACTTGGAGCAAGAAAACAGGCCTGTGGCTCAGGTTTTCTCTGATTCAGACCACACAGATTAATCATCTCTCATCCCACATCATAGCTGCGGCCGGGTGGTTTTGCCTTGGTTGATTGTCTGGGCACGGGTAAGAGGCAGCCCCATTCTCCTTAGTGTTAATTTCATCTGTGTTAAGTGTGGCCATTTTTGTCAATGATCATGAAGTGAATCTCTGTGATTAGTCATTTAACTGTATGGTAATTACAAACTAAATAGTGTTTACAACAAACCCCTTGGTTAGGAGACAGAGTCTGTGTCAAATTATAGCCTGTGAAAATTACATAAATAAAAATTTGCATCTAGAAGGGCCCTTCACGAAAATTATAAAAAGATTGTATAATTTTTTTGTTTGCATTGCATTATAGTGGCTCTGTAATTGTCAAACCAATGAAAACTGGGTCTATAATGCTTTCTTTCCAAAATATTTTTTCTCATAACTACATTAACGGCACATATATATTATGAAAAACAACATTGGCAATTACATTGTTTCTCCACAGATTGGTGGGAAGTACCATAATGAACACAAAGCCCTGAGAATGCATTTGGTGAGCGAATGGTCAGGGCTGGCCCTGGTGGGGCATGCAGTGGAAAGATGGGCTGGCCTCTCCACTTCTCTCTGAGCCCAGAAGTTCCTCTCACCTCTGGGAAGAGCGTGACTTCTAATTTGGTCTGAATTTTCGAAAGCATTCGCTACTCTTTCTTCTATGACTGCTCAAGAAAAGAGCCACCCCCTCAATCCAAATAGAGAATCGTGAAATTTTCCAAAATGAGGGTTTTTAGCTTAAGCTCTTGAATTTGGACAATTGCCTAGAAAGCCTTTAATTTGTTTAAAGTAACCAAAAGAAAAGCTTTAAGCATCAAGATATTTTTTTCATTCTAAGGAAAAAAAAAAAAAAACAGAGACAGAACTCAGGGTGAAGCAGCACTGGATTTGGCTATGCCTGAGGGAGCGTAATCCATCAGCAGAGACAACGTAATTCACACTACCTGCTTCGTAGCGAGGGTGTCATTGAGGCTTACAAACTCGGGAGGATGCTATTCATTTGTCTTTAAAGCCACAACACTATTGAAGGACTCATTTTGTCCAGTTTTACTGGATACAAATACTACGATTCCTCTCTTTGAGAGTGTGAGCTGACTCCTTTTGCCTTGGTCCCCAGGTCCTCCCGCAGCCATCTTGTTTGTCCCCAAAGGCCGGTACTCATTCTGGAAATAAGTTCCCCTTCCTGAAGTTAACAGACCCAACATGCTAGCAACGAAGTATGTAACATTCCCCACAGTTGAACAGTGAGGAGGTGGTTGATTGCAACTGGGACATCTTTTAGAGAAGTCACAGATGGCACTTGTTCACTGATGCCCTCACATGGAATGCACCCATCAAATAATCACAGCATGCTCCCTTCTGCGTTTCAGGTTATAAAATTCCCAGCACATAGTAGATAGTTGATATTCAGTGCATAAGTAGGACAGCTAGCTTCCAGGAACCTCCCCTTATCTAAGTGGGGTCATATACACAGGCCATACTAATACAGTCTGGGGAGTTTCCTGGAATGAGTAGCTAGCATCAAAGCCTAAGTAAGGAAGTAACTGTGTCCAAGGAATTAAGAAAAGACCCACAGAAAGGCTGTGGCATGTAGTTATAAAGAGTGAACAGGTAGGTATGCTCTGAAAAGGAGCCTGGAAGAAATACACCCAAGGTCATGTGTGGGCTTGCAAGTTGGGGAGATAAGGTGAAGGCCTGGGGACCTGTGGCTCTGGGAAATGTTGACCGTGGCTGGGATCCAGAGGATGTCCGGTTGAGAGTGGCTAAGTGACACCTGGGAAGATCAACAGTTGCAAGGTGCTGACAGATAAGGAAGAGAGATTTTTTTTTTTAATAGATGACATGGTTTGATCTGGTGCAGTTGGGGTGTAAGGCTTCCCTGCCAAAGGGCAAATCTACCCCAAAAAGTGCCTCTTGATAAAAGAGAACTCAGATGAAAGTTACAGCAGTGTCCCCTACGATTAATGTAGACAAGGGTGCTTCTCCAGGCCTGAGATGGGTAGATACTCTGTCAGTTCGACTGGACTGAGAAATGGCTAGATAAGGAAGGCAGATCTCGAGGTGAGCTGCGGGGGCATTTCTAAGGACATTACGATCTGGGGGCTTCTGTCCTCATCCTGAATAGATCCAATAGTGGATTAAGAATTTAAATAGGCAGTAGAGCGGTGCTGGGGTCTGGATAGAAGAAGTGGGTAGCCGAAGCACTTCCCCAGGGGAGGGCTAAGCCTTGCCCTGTGCTCCCTTTATTGGCTGCCCCACTCTGCTTACTGCCCGGCATGATGTCTGGGGGCCTGGCTGCCATTCACCCTCATCTCAGGGTAGAGGGTGTGTGGAGACTAAGGCAGGATTGGTCTTCAGTAGGATTGGTCCTTTCTGAGTTCCTCTCCAGTGGAACTGGAGAACAACTGACACACTCTACACATGCTCCCTCTGCCCCGTTAGAGAGCTACTCGGCCATTCAGGGCAGAGGTGATGTGTTCTACATGACTAGCTTGTGATCCACCAAGGCTCTTGCCCTCACTCCCTAAGGAAGGTAACTCCTCTCACCACCAAGTAGCGAGACTTCTGGAATAGCCAAACAAGCCCTTGCTCCCTTAGGTTGCTTATTACCCCTTAATCACAGCAACAGAGAAGCAATTAACACAGTGACCCAGTAACTGTGACTGCACAACAAATTTGAAAACATAGGGACAGTGCCTCGTTTGAATTGGTTCTTTCCTACGTCTTACTGTTAAATTTTCCCACGTCGGTAAAATAATGGTAACAAGAACATATCTTTTCATATGTTTTTGACTTGTATGTCCCATTAAAACTTGGCAACTGTTTGTAGCCCCCTTATTTCGGCTTAATTGTGTTCTTTCAGTAAATGCTTGGGGTGGTGAGTCCAGAGACAGCATTTACAAATGAAGAAAGAGAGACCTTGAGGCTGGCCCATAGAGAGTGATGACGAGTTCGCTGTCGTTTGTACAAACTGAACGTGTGCTCGAAAAGCATATTTCATACGCAGGGAGCAGCGAAGTGTACTTGGAGAGTTTAGCGATTTGTTTTTTTTTTACAATATCACTTATAATTGCAGGTAGAAAGGCTTGTGCCGAGCCGAGCAGTACGATACTTTGTGAGTCGGTGGAGAACTAGAGCCAGCAGAAGGTGCTTCGTGTCCACTTCAGAATTCTGATTCTCGGCAAATTCAGATAGTGCATGATTCATCATGATTAATTGAATTTTACTTACTAGTTCTTTGTGGATATTTCTATCCTGGGAATCATTCAAGCCTGTGGATGAAATTTTTCATCAATCTTTTAAATTTTCTGCCCCACCCCCCCATCCACTGCCTTTATCTCTTTCTTCAAAAGCTTCTTCATTTAAAAACATGGGAAAGGGTGGACTACTTTCCTTCTAACTCCTTTTAGTCTTTCTAAGGACTCTATGCCTTGTTTACGATTAAACTGTAAGGTACTTAGACTGAATCACCTAAACTTTCTTCCTTTCTTGGCGAGTTGTATATTTGTATATGAAGCAAAGTAGTGCTTATGTAGGTCAGATGTCTTTATGTAAATCACAAAGGTGCGAGCCAGGGATCTGCAAGTGATAACTAGATTGTATTTACTGACTACCGCTTTCTTCAGGTATATTTACTGAGTACATTCTTTTCGGGTGTGAGACCAGTACTTACTTACTAAGACAGGACCTCATTATGTAGCCCATGCTGGCCTAAACTTGCTATGTAGTCAGACTGGCTCAGAGTTAGCAATCCTGCTCCCTCAGCCTCCCATGCCCTAGGGTTACAGGCTTGCACCCTGGATATCCACTTAAAACACTACCTGATTCCAAATTTGACACTCGGCATACATGGCCTGATAAAACATTTCACATCTAGCAGTTTAGGGCTTCTCCAGAACTACAGTTCCATAGACCATACTGAAAATGCCCAAGCCTGGTTTAGTACAGCTGAGCTGGGCCCAGGACTCTGCATTTTCACAAGCAATCCCGTATACATTCACACACATGCAAATGTAAATGTCACTTTCTCTAAAATCTTCCTCTTTGTGCCAGAAGCTTAGCACTTGTATATACCAAATACAGAATAGTAAAGAGGCTGAGACCCAAGATCAGAGTAGTTGGCCTTCAAGAAGTTCTTTTCTCTTGATTCTAGCCAGAGGCAGGGGATTAACTGCTGCTTTTTTTCCCCCTTGCCTTTTCTGAAAGGCAAACTTTATACTTAGACAAATTTCTTTCTGAAAATAGTTTCAAAGCCAATGTGTATGATGTCGGCAGAGCAGTGAGAGGAGGGAAAGAGAGGGAAGCTGTCTATTAGGGGATACATTTGCCATGAAAAATTTAAATAAAACAGTACATGAAGTTTGTGAAAGCTCGGTGTAAACTGAGTTTGGAGATCATAGTCTGAATGCACTCTCAACTAAGACGGAGTCGGGTAGACACAATAATACAATTTGCTACCAGACCGCTTGATTGGAAATAAATGAAAGAATTTTTAATATACTTTCAGACTGTGTTTTTCCTGTTTTCCTCGCTTTTGAAGTCCATTGAATTCTTAATGTTGATTTTCTACTTTTTTGTTTTAAAAATCCAGTCCACTAAAGTCTACAAAGCTGTTTCCGCCCAAGGCTAAGTCTGTTCTAGGTGAGCTAATCAATCAATTTCAACCCATTAGGAAAGTGCACTCAAATAAAAAGAATCCTAACCTTTTGATGGATTTGCTCCATGTTTGCTCAACACATATATTTTTTTTTTCTAATTGGCAAAATACCAAAAAGAGAAGCACTCTTACATTTTAGGAAAAGGAAACCATTCGGGTCCCTGAGAACCGTGCAGCATCTGGGGAAAATGCTTCTCAGATCTGGAACTATTGATCAAGCACAGCCTTCTTTGGTGGTGATGGCGTTATTTTTAATTAAATCTTTCTAACCCAAGTTGAAATGCCCCCATATTTGGGTTGCAGAGGAAATGCTTCTGAAAAGCAAACTGGGAAGAAGACACGGTGTTTGGCTGAACTGAACATCGACCTCTGCAGACACGTTTGCACTGAGCTTTTCAAAAACTTTTCTTCAGACGCGGGCCTACGGAATGGTGCGGGTCGCAGGATGTGACCCGTCTGAGTCCCTTGGGCTGTGATGTGATCAACCTTGCCTTACTGTAAACCAGTCAGCTGTGTAGAGACGAGGACATGATAGATGCTACATTTTGTGGACAGGGTCCTAACACGGAGGAATTTTTTTCTCTCTGACCTGTGAAGAGTGGTAGGATAGTCTAAGACAGAGTTGACAGGCCATCATCAAGCTGTCAGAGGTTTTTGTTTTGCCTCCAAATGCTGTTTCACAACTCCAGAGCCTAGACTGGCATGGGATTTGCTCAGTCTCTTGGTGCATTGCTCCCTCTCACCCCCCAATGGCTCCTTAACTAATGGTTGATTAAGTAGAGGAAGTAGCTGTTTCACTAAATTATGAAGAAAAAAACTATGTTTGCTTTAAATCAATTCTGTTGCTTCAAAGGTCAGAAGTAATAAAACATTAATGCATGTATTTGTCTTTTTCTTTTTTTTAGGTTCTGCCAAGACAGAATAATCTCCAAGGTATGAGACAGTATACTATTCCCCAATTGGTTGGCTAAATTCAGAATGAGAGTTGTCTTTAGATGTATTTTATTTTTCTGTTGGTGGTTAAGTGTGACACTCAAATGGTATCCTGAAGTGGGTATTGCTTTGCTGGTGATAATGGTGGATAGAGCATCCTACAAATATAATATGGCCAAATGAGACCAGAAGGGAGAGAGGGGCAGAGGAAGGGGGGAAAGGATAGAGAGGGAGGCTTTCTTGCTTGATTAGCTCTTTTATGAGACAGCAGACTTTTTGTCTCTGATATTCAAAGACAGAAGACAGCTTCTTTGTGAGCCGATGTATGTGGCAGGGCCCCACACCTCCACTGAAGCCTATTTTGGAAGAACTAAAAAGGAGAAGCCCTCCCTCATAGTCCTGACTCCTCAGCTGCATGGGGCCTCCTGTCCAACTCTGCAGGGCCACAGTAGGCAAGCTGTTTAACTTTCCGAGGTCTCCGCAAGGACACGCTGTTGCGGATGTACTAGCCATGTTACAGAACACAATAGGGACCCCATTTGATTCCACTCGAGGACGTGGGTGTAGAGGATGTGCGCCATCTGGTTTGTGAAGGCAGGAACTTGGTTTTTTTCAAAGGGCACACATCCAAGTTCTGTTTAATGCACATCACAAGGAAGAAGCAGAAGCAGCTTTGTTTATGATGAGAGCGGTGCTGAAGCTAATAAGACGGGGTATGTTTCCAGTGTGCAACGTTTCTCTGAAGCTACGTGTGTTTTCACTACATTTGGCCGCCTTGTCTTATTTGGAGGTTGGGTTTCCAATTGAAAAATTTAAAGCTCTCCATGTGTTAATTGGAAAATAGAGGCATCTTTGCCGTAGAGCATCTGGCTTCCTAGGTATTAATTATGGCTCCGTCTACACAGAGAGACTAGTATTTTTAATGTCTTCTCTTAGTCACCATGTTACTTTTCGAAACTGTTAGGTTTGCAGATCACAGAAAAGAAAACATAAGCTTAACTCGACTAGATATTGGGTGCTTTTTAAAAATATCTTTGTGCTAGCTGTGGCCGTGGCTGCTTGTACTCAAAATCGCTTTTTTAACCATTTTTTTATCCTTTGAAATTCTCATACAGTGTATATTTAGCACATTCTTTTCCATTTCCCCAACTCCTCTCAAGCCCTCCCTACCCACCTGACTTCACTTTCTTTCTCTCTCTTTAAAAGCAAAATTTAAAAAGGAAAAATGAAATAAAAAAGTTATATACACACACACACACACACACAAAACCCAAACAATCAGAGGAAAACATGGAGTCAACTCTGTTCCGACCAACCACTCCTGAACATGAGGCCTGCCCTGGAGTAGATATAACCAGTGTCACACCACTAAAGAAAAAGAGAAACAGAAAAATAGTAAAACGCCTTTTAGTGAAAGTCACAGTTTATAACAATAAATAGCAGCGCAATAGAAAGAACCTGCCTGACTTCCTATTGCTAATCATCATTGAATCATTAAAAAAAATTTATTTAAATAATAACAGAAACAGGGGCTAGAACATAGCCATCTCAACAGCAGTACAGAGCTAAATAGGGCTGCGTGAGAGTCGGAAAACCTGCTACCAAGGAATACTTCCTTGGACTTCCTACAGACGTTTTTTAACTCTTCTGTAGTACCAAACATGACTTGGGAAGCTATGATGCCCCGCAGTAACTGAAGGATCCTTCTGTATGTGTTCCACAAGTCAAGCTAGCACTGGTGCAGGAAACATCGTCACATGACACACAATCTCATTGAAGGTAATTACAGCCGTCACCATCAATCCAATTAAACGGGGTAACCAGCTCTAGGGAGCCGAAAGCAGCATTTCCTCTCTGACTAAATCCAGGATCGCAGATAAGGGTATGAGTGTGGATTTTAAGGATTTTCATGGTTTGAAATTCTTCCGTTCACAAAACAGATAATATTGAGAAAATAGGTGAGTGGAAAGAGATCAAATAATTGCAGACTTTTACGTTTTGCATTTAATGGTCAGCTTCTCATTTCTAACCAATGGGCTCTTTTGCTGTTAAGCACACTGGCTCTTGTCTCCCCTTCAATCTTAAAGTTCCCCCTTGCCCCTGAAAGGGGGTTCCTAAAGCGCATTTCATTCTCCCGGTTATGACTTCTGTTTCCCTGAGTGCTGATGAGTCTGCAGGCCGTGGCTGTCAGACCCTTTGTTGCTGTAGCAAATACCCAAGAGAGACAACCTAAGTGAAAAAAAAAAAAAGGTTCATTTCTGTCTCATGGTTTTAGATCATTAGTGCATGACAGTTCACATTAAGGTGTCCAGAGAGAGAGAGCAAAAGACAGAGACAGAGGCAGACAGAGAGAGAGGCTGCTCTTAATGTGTGTCTGTGTGTATATGATTGAAACTTTCTCCTTCCCATGGTGTCTCAGCCTATGCCATGGTGCCCTCCTAGTCACTCCGCCCCGGGAACCCCTGTAGTGTTACACAGGACTGTGTTTTAAATGATCTCTTAGTTTTGTCCCAATCTCATCAGGTTGACAATTGAAGTTAACCACTGTAGCCAAATTACTCTCATTTTTTTCGGTTTCTTTTTTTTTTTTTTTTCCTAACTTTTAAAGAAAGACGTATTATCTGTATGTGGGTGTGCCTGCAGATGAGGGTGTCCTAGCACCTGGAGATGGAGTTAGGGATGGTTGTGAGTCATCTGATAAGGGTGCTGGTAACCCATATCTGAGCCATTCCCTGCAAGAGCAGAGGTCATTGTTAACCATGGGACCGTCCATCTCTCCAGTCCTTTTCTAACTAGACATGCACTCTCTCAAGTGGCTACACCTCTACCTCAGCTTTCACAAAGATACCATTTGCATCCTGGTGTTTTGGCAACGTCTGAGACTATGACCATGACCTGGAAGCAGGAGGTGGGTTAAAGAACTCAGTGAAAGCTACATGAAAGGGGGAAGAGAGGAACCTCCATGAAAACTAAGATTAAGTTTCTTATCTGCGTAATAGTATAAAGATCAGGAAGGAAGTTAATTTGCTTTAAAGATGGAGGAGACATTTCCTACACCTCTGTGAGTATCGACTTCACGTGCAGAAGTTTTGCTGAAGTTGCTGCTGCAGAATGTCATTCCTAAAAGGAGTCAGGAATCTATCTGGTCATATAACCTTATGCAGAAATAGAACCTAGAAAGTCTTCAGCTACTTCTTGAAAGCAGTAGAGGGAACCTGTCTTCTCCTTTACAGAGAACTAGGGAGAAGTTCTCTAATATCTCCAGTCAAAAGAAGATAATTGCCCCGGGTATACTGGCACTTGGCCCAGGATGAGACTGTGTGCATAGTTGTGAATATTTGGAATTCTATTAATGTGCAACATACACTCAAAAAGTGTCCAGGTTTATCTTGAGTTCAGAGGGTGTGGTCTTTAAATCTTTTCTAAAACTCTGATTTTAGAGAGAACTGGATGGATTTGATGATAGGGCCTTTAACAGGCTGCAAGACAATACTGGCTATAAGACGCGTTCCTTGGGTTTGGGATGTAGTCCCGAGGAGGAAATGTTTGCTCAGCACGGGCAAAGCCCTGGGTTCAATCCTCAGCAATGGTGAGATTTTTTTTAACTGTTGTTTATCACTCACTCTAACATTAAGTAAGCAGGAGAGAAGTACATTGTTTCCGAAGGTCAGCAGAAGAAAATCACAGGGCTGTGCAGCCTCAGGAGGGAAATGAAGTGTCCTTGATGGAACTAGAGGGAAAACCCTCCACAGTCGCTCACTGTGAAGGCTGGTGACAACAGCTCAATTCCTCATGCATGGACCAGCACACAGGCTACTCAAGTGTCCTCAGAACATGCCATCTGCCTTCCCCACAGTATGCGATCTGAGTGAAAGAGAATATAGAAGAGACCGAAAGCAACAAAGAAGGTGTTATGCTCAATCACTCTGTTCTCTGACACCAGCTGGCTGACTGATTATTTCAATTCTGATGCCAGCTCACAGAGCCAACATAAACTTCAGGGTGAGCAGTCAGACCTATACGACTAGGCCGGCTTCAGAAGCCACACAGGAAGCACTGAGCTTCAGAGAGTAAATACCATGCCCCTCCCCTCAGCCCGGCTTGTCCCTTCAGCAATTTGTCAAAATCACAGAAAGTGTGAAGTGCTTTATTTACTGCTGGGAACAAGTGGAGAGGTGGAAGGTGGTATGAAGGCCAAGGAAGGAGCTCTCCGGTACCTTCCCATTCGACCATTCCCCAACACCGCCAATAAGCATCTACCTGCAACCTCATGAGCCCTCATTGCCCAGGTTTTGTTTAATAGATATTTTGGCACATCAGTATGATTTAATAGATCATTGATCAGCAGTTAGTAATGTAATCTCCAGCTGCTCACTCTTTCTGAAGATTGAAAGTGTGGCTAAAAGTACCAAGCTCTGGACCAACAAGCCAAGTTCTTGCTTGCTGAACACTAATCCTTATCACGAGGTTTTCTGGGGCATGCTAAAACTTGTCTCATTACGCTGGAAGAAATTTCATTTATGGAGTAAATACTCAGGACCCAATTAGTCTAGAAAAGGGATGAATTCTAACCACAGAGGGCACCCTGGGAAAAAGGGGCAGAATGCTCCCTATGGGCTGAGCAGATGATGATCCAAGTGGAGGGAAAGAGAGTGAAAATAAGGCTATTCTCATATTAAAGGACATTTTTTTTTTAAGAGTTGGCTTCCCTGAGAAGCCAGGAGCTTCCAAGAATCTGTGTCAGGTTCTGGAACAAAACCAAGATATCTCTCTTCTTATTTCATAATGCTATAGTATCTTTAGTGGAATATAACCATCACTTCTGCTGCATCTTGTGGGCACACAGCCTAAGCCTGGCGTGTTGAAGGAAGAAGCTACAAAGACATGAAACCAAGAAGCAGAAGCCTAGAAAGATGGCTCTATCTCTAACCATGAAATTTCTTCCTTTCTTTTTAAATGTTTCTCGCAAATCTGGTATCCTCCTGAGTAAGGTTTAAACACAATAAAAATGTGAACTCTTAGCTAGAGGACAGCATGCTCTCTGATTACATTCTTGAAACGATACCTGAATGTGTGAGCTACGGAAAGACAAGCCTGCTCAGGATCCTACACTGGAGCCCTCGGGTCTAACTGTGTCCCACTGAGACTTCTCAAGCTATCCCTGTCAATGAGAGAATCAGGAGGCACAGGCCTGGCCCCTGACATGCTCCTGCAAAGTTGTAAAGGACATAATATCTAAAGCAAAGAGTTGACATGCAGCGTGTCTGCTGGTGCTGAGATCGCCACACGTCTAAGGAAACACCAGGTGGTGTGATCCTTTTAAAAGGTCTTGGCCTGGGGAGATGGCTCATTCTGTAAAATGCTTGCTATGTAAGCCTGAGGACCTGAGTTCCGGTCCCCAGCCCTCTGGTAAGGCCATGTGTGTGTTTATGCACTCTACTGAAGGACAAAGATGGGAAGATGCTGGGGCCCACTGGCCAGTAAATCCAGCCAATCGGTGAGTTTCAGATTCAGTAGCAGGTCCAGCTTCAAAAAAGGGGATAGTAAAAAGATTGAGGACAGATTTTGATCTCAATGTCTCTCATGTCCCCAGAGTCATCCTCCACCATTTTTACTTCATGTGCAAATATGCCCACACATACACATAGGAGAGAGATAAGACAGGGGTACAGGGTAAAAAGGGAGCCCTGTGTTTCCACTGAGGTCAAGAGCCTGAGAAAAGTCAATTTATGGGGTAAGAAAGCATATATATAATATATATATGACAGTAGTTTTCATCCCCTTTACTACCATAGCCTATTTTTATTTTCCATTAATTCCATATATCAATAGTCAACCAAGGTCTAAAATTACTGACTGGAAAACTGCAGGAATGAGTCAGTCATAACATTAAACTGCCCTAGTCTGAGTAAAATGATAACCTCTTCTGCTCTCCTGCTGTAATTCAGCCAGGATGTGGGTTGCTTCTTTGTCCAGCATGTGTTTAGCCCAGCGAATCCACCACATAGGAACTACCCTCCTGTTAATCAGTCAGCAGCCTGCTGAGCTTTTAGATCAACTGTCTATTTACTGCAGTGCTTGTCTTCAAGTAATTCTCATTTACTTAATAATATCCCCAAAGCACAAGAGCAGAGGCTGATGGGGAATTCAAGGACAGAAGAACCTGGGAAGAGCTTCTTTTAAGCAAAAAGGGGAGGGGCAGATTATTTTCAATTTTATAAGGAAACCAAAGCAATTGTATGATGAAGTATCTAAGACCTAAAACATTGTTGTTGATCTCTTTTGGTACCTAATTTATCAATTAAGCTTCCTCAAAAGATTTTATGTATAGGATATATTGGTACTATTTGTAATGCCACATGCCTCTTGGATCCTGGAATGGTCTCTCTGAGAACAAGTGGGTCCTACTGGATGTTAAATGGTACCTGATCCCCCCAAACATTCCATCACTACAAACTCTAATGGATACCCATAATGGTTTCTACTGCATGGTGCTTTAGAACTGATTGTATGGTCAGACCCCACACAGGGCATGCAATTAATGAGCAATCTTAGCCATTCCCTACTCTCTTTACTTGAGATAAACTAAGGCCTCTTAAGGTAAGTGACTGTACCAAGGTTATACGTAAAGCTAGCAGCAGCAGCCATTTGAATTCTAAAGCACTTGAATCGTTGTTCCTTTCTATCTGCCTACTCCACTGAGAGCTTGGTACAGTATTCGTCTGTTGTCATAAATAAACATCTGCCTATCTTTTATTTAAAACAAATAAGCATGTAGTGTGTTTGGAGTGGAAGTACTTCTGACTTAGAAGAAAAGTGCTAAGGTTCTGGGGAAAACATTTTCATTGAGTAGGACAGAGCCAACAGGATGTCACTTCCACACAGCGTGTCTTACAGATGACCTACTCTGTGCTTTTGAGCCTTGTAGATGCAGGACGGGGTGTGTGGGTGGGCACATTGACATCACACTTTTTGACCTGCTAAGTATTAATGAAGATCTGGAAAGGGATCACGAATGTCTGAAGGGAGAAGCTGGTGCATAAGAGATCATTCTGCAGACAGGCAGAAGTCTAGGGCAGTGGCAAGCATATGGGGGGCTTCTGCCAAGCATTTCTCTGGCTGCTGTTTTTCTGTCTCTTTTCTCCATTTTATTCCCTTTTCAGGACTCTTTGGCTGTTATAATTTGGCCTCAGAGAATGTAGTATTTTCTCTACCCTCAAGGTTATTTAGAACTTCTCCAGTTTACATGTAAACAAAGCCTGGAAAGGTTCCCCTGTGTGCCAAGGGGGAGAAGACATGGATTCCCTGCCATTTCCTTAAAGATTATCACAGCAATTGTGCTCAGATGACTTTGTCTATAGGCCACAAGTCACTAATCCATGAACTGGCTTCCTCGTGCTTGGTCACTGGCAATTATCTTTCCTAGATAATAGGTGACGGTTTAGAGACAAAGAACTAGGCTCATTCCTGTGCAAGGGGTGGCTTTCCCTGCAGAGTGGAATGTTCATCTGTAAACGAATGTGAGAAAAATGAATGCCTTCTTTACCTCTTCTGAAGAGCAGGGAACAATTCTACAATACCAAATTTATGAGATATCTGTTCAAATTGCAACACCACCAACTACTATCAGGAAAGAGAGTGAGGCAGCATCTGTTTTACTTTCCCCTTATTTCTTTCAGGATTTATTTCAAAGGAGCAAGTTGTCAAGAACTCACAAGCATCGAACAGAGCTCTCTCAGTTTTAGGTGTGCACATATATGTTATTATTTCCAGTACATGGGTATTACTTACAAATCGTAGAAGTCCCTTCATGTAACTTCTCTGTGTGTCCACATTCACGAAGAGTTTGGCGCCTGAGTCCTACCTGCTAGCATTACATCATCTTAGTGCTTCCAGTACAACTGAATGAACTGTGCGCACTGAGTCTGAGCTGTTTCCCTTGAGTTCCATTATAATCTCTAAGTGTCTCCTCCAACAAAAAGCTATGTGTCATCAGAAAGTCATCATAGAATAACTTACTCCTTGTGATACTAAGGGATACTACGCTTTTGCTCTTCTAGGGTCTATATTTTTTTTTTAATTAATAAAAAGAATGGGCAGATAGTTTGGCATTTGATTTGTTCCTTGCATATTTGTCAAGCTCCCATCAACCCTCAGTGCAGTATTTTAAAATAATACTGTGAATTTTCATGGACTGACAGGCATGGGATGTTGAGATGGCTACTTTAATCATGCTAGCTGGAGTCATGTGACACATAAACCGGAGTAGCCACAAGGTTTGTGAACACACCTATATGTCTACATGTACCTTCATAGTCCATCCCCAATAACTTTAAGACCCCTTGGGTCTGGGGAGATGACTGTGGGTAAGAGTGCTTGCTGTGAAAGCAAGAGGATGGTCTGAGCTCCAATCTCCACGTGACAGCTAAGCTTAGCCACGTGCACTTGTAACCCCAGCAATGGGGCAGTAGAGGGGCAGGCAGACCCCAGGATCTCATTGCTCAGTCATCTTAACTGGAACAGGGGGCTTCCGAGTCAGTGAGAAACCCTGCCTCAAAGAACAAAAGGCAAAGGGCCGTAACAGAGGAAGACACTCAAGTCCTCTAGACAAAACAGACAAAAGACAGGGTTCCCTAGTGGCTATTGCCATCATGTTCCTGGGCATTTGGAACTGGGCATGAAGTAAAAATTTGATTCACAAATTCACCAGTTAAAAGAGAAGAAACAGAACCTCTTCAGAGGCATTCTCCCAGCTCCTTCCAACTCTGTTGGCTTAAGCTGCCTCTCCATGGAGCATCCCCTTTAGACATTTGAAAGAATTTTTGCAGCTCTTAATTGACACCAAAGGAGTTCTTTGAACTTCACTGCTTCTGAAATTTATTTAAAATTTAAGTCTTTCTACACTAAAGCAGCCAGTACATGTGATATGCAAATTGTAGGACTTACTAAATCTAAATACCTGTAACCAATTAACCCAGTGTCATGCCCTACCTCCTTCCTTATCCTGGAAACATGGCTCGGTCCAGGGGGAAGAGTGATCCCGAAACATTGACTTAAGAGATGTGAGAGGTGACCAGGACACAGACTGCTCCCTTGTGCTCGGCAGAAATCCGTGAGGCAGGGCTGTGGGAGCTTGCCTTTCTGCTTTTGTAGCTAAAGGGCCAAATGCTGGAACCTTGATCTTGAGAAAATAAATTCATGCTCTTTCTGAACTACTCAGTCTCGGACATTTTTTTTCTGTCAACTGGTATGGATGAAGGTCCAGGTTCAGCCCCACACATCAAATCAAACGAGGCACGGAGGCTGGGTGTGTTGGTTCATGCCTTTACTCCCAGAATTCTGGTCGTACCAACAGAATCTTTATGAGTTCAAGCCAAGCTTACTCTATACAGTGAGCTCTCCAGGCTAGCGAAATCTTCATATGTGAGGGCTTGACTCAACAAACAACAACAATAAAAAACAAAGGCTGGACTGGTTGTGTTAAGTATGCCTCTAGTTCCAGAGTTTAGAAGGCAGAGGACAGAGGACCTGGCATGGAGGTCATCCCCAGCTATATAACAAGTCCTGGGCCAGCCTAGGCTAATTTTCTTGGCTTCCAGTGATTTTTTTTAACTTACTATAAGTTCTTTCAAATCTATTCTTCCAGTGACGCCTTCCCCTGGGATCTAGCCATGTTTCCAGGACACCTGAGGCCGAAACATGACTGAAGTCCTAATGATCGCATCATAGGCTAATTAATCCCCTAGTCCCAGCCACCATACAGGAGGCTGATCCTGTACCCCTCACAACACCCAAACAGCTCTCATGAGCGAGATGACCTCACTGGAGCCTCTTCCTCCTAGAGCAACTTCTTCCTGGGCGAGTGGTCAGTACCTCGCCTTTCCTCCTCCCTAGCCCTAGTAGCCCCCTCCAATCACCATGTAACTGCCACACATATGCCCAGCTTTAGCTGACTTCCCACAGTAGATTTGTCTTTCACCGCACCCCATTCCTAAGGGGGGAAAATGAGATTTCATAAGAATAAACGCTTTTTTTATAGCCCATTGTGACTGTGCTAAATATTTACAGAGCTGTCTGAGCCTTAGTGGTAATGAGTAACAAACTGAGGCTCAGGAAAAGCCCTGTCCACAGAGGTATACATGGAGGGTGTTTCAATCTTCCTAAGGAATCCTGCTTCGTTCCCAGCTGCATTGCCTAATTTATGACATAATAACTTCTTCTTGTTACCTTTTTTTTTTTCTAAAACGTTTGATATATAGTAAGTAGGAGTACTCAGTGCTAAAATATTAAGGAAGATTCCCTTCCTTGACTTATTTTCCTAATGCTGAGAACAGAATTGATAAAAACCCAGGAACACCCAGCCTTGTTCTTTCCAGAGCAGCAAGCCCAGGAAATGAAAAGAAACAAGCCCCTGTCATCCACTGCTGAGTGGACTGGTCTGAGGTAGCTGCTCCTGGTTGCCAGTTCCGTTGGCTTAGGCAATGCCTACCCAAAGGCATAGCTTAGTGTGCTGCCAAAGACAGACCACAGAAGCTGTGAAGAAAGGTGAGATGGAGCCCATTGGCGGATTGTCACATGACAATGTGATGGCGAGATGAGGAAAGATTGGCACTGGGCCTAACTGAGGGGAGTTAGTTACAGGGAACACGTCCTTCGTGACTGTATGTTTCCCTAACCTCTTTCCTGAGCATTCCTCTCTTTGCTTGCTATATGCCAGGAAGTAGACAGGAAAAAGACAGCACTCCTCTACCACACTGGGCTGCAGGGAAATAGACAGTGCTCCTTGACCAAGCTGGGGTGTTCTGCCCTGGTGTACACAAACACTCATACATACACCCATATGCAAATTCTCTCTCTCTCTCTCTCTCTCTCTCTCTCTCTCTCTCTCTCTCTCTGTGTGTGTGTGTGTGTGTGTGTGTGTGTGTATGTGTGTATGTGTGTCTGATACACTCACACACACACACACATACACACACACACACATAGGACAAACTGGCCACAAACTAAACCCTCTGAAGTCAAACCAGAGTAAATCTTTGTTTCCAAAATTTTAATTTGCTCACTGAGTTATTTTATGAATGATTATGCACTAAATGACAATTCAAAAAGTTCAAGGCAATTAAAATTGTTCAGAGCATATGTTTTTATATAGAAAAAAATACACAGGTGATGGAGGGCCTGTCATCTTTCTGAAAGTATGTGGTGCCCATGAATGAAAGTATGTGGATTCCCATCATTATAGGAGCAAGAGCAAAGGGTCCAGTTGTTAATTTAGGTATAATTGATCAACTTATTCATCCCCACCTTCACACATACACTCATAGACCCACACACCCACATACCCACACACATTCATACACATTGTACACTCATTAAACTCATGCACATACACACACACAACTTGTATATCACACACACTCTTACACCCACATACATTCTCACACACTATACCCCCTACTCATATGCATACAAAGAACCCACACATGCACACATACCCAAGTGCTCACATACTCATACAAAAACATACATTCACATCCAAACACACACACACACACACACACACACACACTTACAAAGGATGTCTAGAACCAATAAGATAATGGGTGGGATTGGGAGGGGAAGAGGAAGGGAGCTACAGGCGGGATACAAAGGGAATAAACTGTAATTAATAAAAATAAAATGTAATAATAATAAAGATATTAAGTCGTTATCAGTCTTTTAGCTGAATGGTAACTTTTACATTACAAATCTCTGATAATCAAGGAATGATTTGATAATGGAAGAGTATATTTTACTTTAAAAAATCAATATAGGACCCCTCAGTAAATTTTTGGTGATACAGAAGATGTCCAATCTTAAACAGCAGTGTGAGATAAGGTTCTAAGACTATACACAACATAATAAAAAGTGTGTTTACACATGTAAAATGTTGTAATTACCAAGATTTTTAAACATGCTTTCCTACAATGTCCATATTTCTTCTGACGACGTTTTAATTTGAGGAAGAAAAATGAGATGTCATATAGAAAGAAACTCTTACTATAACGACTCAGGTAATTAAGACATGTGGTAATTGTTTGCATTGCTGAGGCAGAGGACTTGAAAAGCGGTGAAGTTCACAGGGAAGGGAAGAGCATCCCAAGAGTCTCTAGGGTGAAAGCTAACAGAAGTGTACCTTGAAGCCATGTCTTAGAAAACTGTAAGTTTGATTAAGCCAGGGCACGGAGGCAACATTTGAGAGGGGTCTGTGCAGTCTGGGGAACATCAAATGTAAGATTAAAGCAGAGTGAGAGCACGAAGAGGTGAAAGGACCATGGGAAGAGCTTTGGGC
Organism: Meriones unguiculatus; assembly: GCF_030254825.1. Classification (NCBI taxonomy): domain Eukaryota; kingdom Metazoa; phylum Chordata; class Mammalia; order Rodentia; family Muridae; genus Meriones; species Meriones unguiculatus. The sequence continues at coordinate 17,456,022 of NC_083365.1, read as the reverse complement.
TGGAGCTCTTCTTAAGTTCTGGTGATTGTGTTTGGGGAAGTAGACTCCTCTGCTGAGCCGCAGGCTGGTTATCAGACATCAGACTGAGGCAGTTTTGAGAAAATAGTATAAGTTGCAAACTTAAGCTCAAACTGCTACCCTTTTCATGTTGTTCCTGGGGTCATATCTCTTTGCATGTTGGGATATGTGATTGGTTCCTCTAAAGAAATGAGCCTGAAGGTGTATGGGGAACAAACCTTAGGGCCCAAGTGATTAAGACAAAAGAGTCCAGTTAGAAAACAAGCAATTCTGAGAATGCATTGTGTTTGTGCTGCAATCACCAGGCCCCTGCTTGACTGAGCAGAAGAAATCTACTAGCTTTTCCTCTGAAGGCAAGGTTAACACAATAAATTATTGCCCTGAGGAGTAAGTACTGTTAAAAACTGTTGAGATATAGACAACCCTTATCCAAAATGATTCTGGGAGAACCAAGTTTGTGGAAGCCTGTGTTCCTGTGTGTGTGTGTGTGTGTGTGTGTGTGTGTATTTCGCTAAGTCACTGGATCTTTGTTACAATGTCTGGTTGTCTCCTAGTCCTTTGGTCTGTCCCTTGCATTGTGTCTGCCTTTGTGCCTTTGGAAGTGTTTTTTAGACTTGTGTCAGAAAACAACCATCCACGGAAAGTTCTTGTAAGTGAAGGATATTGTCTTTTAACTCAGATCCTTAATAAAATTATTCAGACGATTCAATGGCTCCTATAGTGGTTTAAATAGAACTAAAAAAAAAAAAAAAAAAAAAAAAAAAAAAGATTGGCACGCCCCCCCATAGGCTTATATATCTGAATATAAACCACCAGGGAGTAAAACTGTTTGAAAGGATTATAAGGATTAGGAGTTGGAGGAAGTGTGTCACTGGGGGGTGGGCTTTGAAGTATCAAAAGCCCACAACAGGCCTAGTTCCCCTCTCTATCTCTATCTCTCCTTTCTTTTTGCCTATGTATGGATCAGGACATAGAACCTTCAGCTACTGTCCCAGCACCTGCCTGCATGCTGCCATGCTCCCCACCATGAGATAATGATAAATCTCTGAAATCCTATGTCTCCGATTAAATGCTTTCTTGATGAGAGTTGCCTTGGTCATAGCATCTCTTCACAGCAATAGAGCAGTGACTAAGACAACACAGTGTTTTTTTTTATCTCCTTGATTTATTCTGGATGACTAAGATTGAGAAATAATTTACTTCTTATAAATGCAGAGAAAGCACACCACTATTCTCTTGGCAACTTCAGGGTGTGTAAGCGCTGCTGTGTAAGCACAGGTGTGTAAAAGTACAGCTTTTACAGCTGCCCGTCCAGAGCAACAGAGTTTTAAATGTTGAACATGTTTTAAAATAATTGTAAATGTGCTTATGAAAAGAACACAATGGGCATTAGGTCACTGAAGCCCACAATACAAATATCCCACACGCACACTGCTTCTAAGAGAATGAACACAATTAACTATTCTGAAGTCTAGGAACTTTAGAAATGTACGTGTGGAAAGCTGGAGAATGGCTCAGAGAGTAAAACTTCTGCCGTGCAAGCATGAGGACCTGAGTTCTTATACTCAGTATCCAATCTGGTTCACTGACATTAATCTGTAAGTCTAGCACTAGGTGAGGAGGGAGATGGAACTAGATGTAAAAATCACTAGCCCACCGGCCCGGGAAGATCAGTGAGCTCCAGGATCAGGGAAAGCCCTTTCTCAGAAGGTAAAGCAGAGGGTGATCAAAGAGGACAGTAACACACAGTACATGTGCACACAAACCTATGCAAACACACAGACACACACACAAATGGGATTATGCATCATACAGTTAACCACTGCTTCTAGGCACAGCACTGAGAAGGTTTTCCTGATCCCATATACTCTTTCAGTTTAAGCAGATTACACCTCAAGTCATCTGTCCTATCCCTTCAACTCATGGGGGAGGAAAGTTCATTGCCTCTCTGGGAAATACGTGGAATTTTATCTGCATTCCTAGCAGCATTTTATTCAATGTGTGATTCATTCCTCATCAGATGTGGTTTATGCTCTTTCACGTATCAGATGGGCTGCCTAGATGCCCAGAATACAACCTGGAACAAAATGGTCAAGGTCTCCTTTGGAGAGCTTGCAATTCCTCTTAAGGGAGTTAACAAAAGCCACCCTTGTGGTGCAGATTTAAGGCTGGAAAATGAGTGAGATAAGCAACACTCATCATGAGGCTTATAAACCAAGCTGTAAATAAAGATGTTTGTGTTAGGAGTACCTCCCAACTCTGTTTTTGGTTTGGTTTGGTTTGGTTTGGTTTGGTTTGGTTTGGTTTGGTTTGGTTTGGTTTGAGACAGGGTCTGACTATATAGCCTTGGCCAGCCTTGAACACACTATGTGGATCAAGTTCACTTCCAACTCACAGAGCCCCGCCTCTGACTCCTGAGGACTGAAAATGAAGAAAGGCACCACCATAGCCAACCACAGCTCTGGCTTTGAAATGGATGTTACTATTCGGGGACTATTTGAAAGTGCAATTAGTATTAATCGGCACCATCTCTACTAAGTGCCAGTTAAGTCTTTTCATCTCCGGCTTTAATTTCTCTTTTTAAATGCTGGCTAGTTCATAGCTGTGCAGCTCGGAGTGACTGGATTCAGGGGAAACACACATGGGCCTTATAACCTAGGAACAACCAAGCTTCCCTGGGCTACTAAGAATCAGTGCACACATTCACAATAGCTGAGTCATGATGGACAGCTTCCCTGTCTACAGTTCAGTCAGGTCAGCATGGCCACTGTTGCTCGGGCCATGCAGTTAGCTGCTTCCCAAAAGCAAGAACCTGAGGGTTTTTCTTATTTAACTTTCGGCAGCTGCGTCTTTTCTCCTCTAAGTTAGCACATCTTCCTGTCTTGAGTGAACCAGACCCTGGCTTAACCCACATCTAAGCAGTGATTTCGTTGCTGCCTCCATCCTGTCCACTCTCCTTTATAATCTGTTCTTGTAGCCCTTCTGGTCTTCCTAGGTATCGATATACACACATCAACCACCTAGTACAACACAAGTACCCAACACTCCTTGTAGATACTCTTGCGGTCTATATGCCTATACATTAAAGTACAAGGTCCAGGAACCCAGGCCCTTGTATGCATCCCAGTACTTGGGGTATGAGAGCTTGACAATTCTCTATTAGAGTCTTTGTCCTCCTCTACAAAATGGGGTCAAGATAATAGCAATATCTATCTCTTAGGTTTGATCTTGTTATTGGGTAATATAATATTTCACTAATGATCCAACCATTGTTTGTCAATATTTGGCCATTGTTTTACTAGTATTGGTTCAATATATTTGACAGATGCTTTTTCTCCATGTCCTAAGATAGCCCAACCACAGTCTATTAAGGAACAAGCTCATTATGAGTTAATTATTTCCTTAATCTCACTACCTTTCAATAATTTTCTCAAGTATGTAGACCTTGACTGAAAAAAAATCTATTTCCATTGTTCTGTTTGACTATGTTTTCATGCTAGATGCTTAAAAAGATCATTAAAAAAAAGTTTGAGAGGTATTGACTGTATGTCATTGTATCTGAAAAAAGAAGAAAGCACAGTTAGGGACTTAATAGTGAGTATATATTTGTGTGGCTAGATTATATGCCAGTGAGATTTGGCGAGGAAAAGTATTGTGTGTGCTTTCTACCTATTGGAAGCTTCTATGGTAGGAAAGGAGCCATCAGAAATAAAAGACACCCAACTTCAGCCTTCTGATAGTCTCACCAAATATGGTAGTCAAAGTCCATGCCCCTCACCTCCCAACACAGCATTGGCACTGGAAGGCACTGTGGTGTGTGTGCGTAGAAGCATTTCCAATCCAGTCAGCTGCAGCAGCTGAAGAAGCTGCTGAGAAGCAGCCTAGCTGGGAATGCATGCTTCTCCACCTGAATTTCTAGTCTCAGGTAAGTTTAGGCAAAGGACTTGGAGCAGTGAACTCAGCTGGGGATGGGGTGGGACAGCAGGAGCAGCAGGTGCCTGCTAATGGGGCTGAGTTTTGTTCTGTATTGTGTGAAATTCATACATTTGCTACCTCTTTGGAAGTCAGTAGAAACTTTTCCAAAGCTGCCATGGACAAATCATTGTATGCATTTTACATGCAACACTGTAATAGAGATAGTTTGAAGGACAGAGTAAAATGGAGGTTTGACTTTTGTTTTGATCTGGTTTACATGTATAGGCAAATGCATATGTATATGATGTATACATACATGTAGATTATATATATGCATATGTACATGTGTATGTTTATATAAATATGTGTGTGTTTGCCCTCTTCATAAAGAAGTAAAGTGTTTCATTTGCTGAGGATCATTTAACACAGTGCCTAAATGCACCCCGCAGAGATATAGTTTCCTTGGTTTCCATTCCAGGGCTGTTCACCATCTGTTACCAATTGGAGAGATTCAGTTTTTCATCGGCAAAGTGGGATGATATTTTCCTCTGAAGGCTGAGCTAGATACTGACCTTGGTCATCCAGTAAACACGTGGAACACTGCCCTAAATTGTGGAGGACCAGCTATTAAGGAGCGGGGAGGTGCTCTCAACCTCTTCTTCTCCTTGAGTTCTTTTCTGCCATGCCAAGATCTCACTGCACACCCATTTGCTACCTATGAAATGTGTTTGTTCCAATCTCTGTCTATGGTTCCTTAAATGAGTTGCTTCTCAAGGTTGATGCATCTTCACTGATGTATCCTCATGAAGGCCATGTTTAAATTCGGAGAGACAATTCTGGTCCCAAGTGTAGCCTGTTCGGTGACCTGGGCCTCGATGCACACTAATCCCTCCTCTCTACAATGGGGGTGTCACCAAGGCCTCTCCTTCTGTGCTTGGATTGTTAACAAAGGGGACATAGATAGCAATTTGTAAATGTAAGGAGTCAAGAGGAACTTAGTAATTGAAATAAGGCTGTCCTAAAAGACAAGCCATTTGTTTGAAAAGCCATCAGATCCCAAAATGGAACTCTGATAGTGACCTGGGCAAGCAGACCTCTGACCAAGGAGGCTCTGCCAGGCCTTTCCTAGCAAGCAGGGGGAGTCAAGGGGAGGAGACCCATTGGCTGGTGTCATGGCAACCCTTTCGGAAGAGACTTGCCTGCAGCTATGTCTATACAAGCCTCTGCAAAGTAAAACATTCAATCAATGAGCCGCATTGTCCTCTCCACACTTCAGCCGATCAATGCGGCTGATCTCCTCACTGAATTAATTGGGTCACTCTTCTGTGATGTGGCTGTAGGGATTTTGTGTGTTTTTCCTATTATAGAAATAGTCGAGTTAATCTCCAGTCTGTATTTAGCTTCACGTTTGACCTCTGCCACCTCTCTGTTAGAAAGGGCAGGAAGAGGAACCTAGCAGAGCGAGAATAACCTCTAAGTGTTTGGTACATTGCCGCTGCTCTGCCTTGCTTCTGAGGAAGTGCTGGGCAAGCTGGTGGCATGTGAATATCAATTTCTTCATCTACAAAGTGAGGCTAATAAACACTTCATTTTAGGGTTGCACTAAGATTAAAAAGATATAAGATGGCCTGATATAAAGTAAATAACCAACTGCCATCTGTTTGAATCCCCTTCCAGGGCTGACATAAAGGCTACATTTCTGAAGTTGAATTCAGGAGTATGTCTTTGTGGCCGTAATGGACATCTGAAGCTTAAGAGATGCAGTATGTAGTCAGGTCCTCAGGCCAGGTGGTTTTTCCTCCTGGGAAGAGAGCCAACCACTGAGGAAACGTACGCTAGCTATCAGTTAAGCTAGACAGCCGTATCCATACCCTGGTCCTTTGTGCTGATGAGCTCTTCTCTGCTTGTCCCCAAGTTAACTTGCCTTGTCTGTTAGTGAAAAAAACAGAAGAGAACGTTACATCCATCCTCAAAACTTGACTTGGAGTTCTGCGGTTGGGTGGCATTGTTCAATCCTTGGATGGCATGTGCTTTGAAATCAGTGAATGAGATTGGGGTATACCAGATGACCACTGGTCTGAAGGCCAGAGACCAGGTATGAGGACGAGTCACCTGGTCCAATATAAAACAAGTGTAACACACAAGATAGTGAGTGTTAACTAACCTGGTTTTCTTCTCTTCAATGGTATGCCTTGAAATGTGGTCAGCTGACTAGTACAAGAACCACCAGGGAAGTTGTGAGAGCAGTGGTTCTCAACCTGTGGATTGTGACCTCTTTCAAATATCAGATATCCTTCATATCAGATATTTACCTTATGAAGCATAACATTAGCAAAATTACAGTTATGAGGTAGCAACAAAACAATTTTATAGTTGGGGGTCACCACAACATGAAGAACTATATTAAAGGGTCGCAGCATGAGGAAGGGTGAGAACCACTGTGTCAAAGGTAGGATTCAAGACTTTCAGCCTTTCATTGATCAGCATCTTAGGGTAAAGGGCAAGAGTGTGTGTCATTACTATTACTCTTGTCCTCGTGACTTAACTGCTTACTAATTCTAAGACACACAGACTTAACTGCTCTTTATACTAAATATGAACCTTTAAAATAAAAAAAGAAGATTAAATTAGATGGGGCTACAGTATTTATATGACATTCTCATTTAAAAATAAAAATGATAAAGATTAACCACCTGTCCTTTTTAATTGGCCTGAAAAATCCAAAGGTCACAAACATTTCTTCTTTGCAGGCATTCCGACACTTAGATTTTTATTACTTGTATACGTTGTGTCTCCAAGTTCTGTTCCTGTTAGACTAGCTGACCCAGGTAGGTCGAACATGGTGCATCTTAGGACAGGGTTGGCTGTGAGACCCTGATCATCATGCAGCACTCAACCCCAGGACTTGAGGTGCACTTCCAACAAGTGACAGTTGTGACACTCATCTTCTACTGAGATTCTAAGGTTCTACTAACGTCATCAGTTCACGCACCAGCTCCCTGAAGGACAACTTCATAAAGTCAAGGCCATGTGCCTACCTACCCGGCACAAGTGCTGTAAACGTCTTGGGATTGCTTTAGTGGGTACAAGCTTCTAATCCCTGAGCATGCTTGGTAAGAAGCATCCCCGGGGAAGGGGCTGTAGCAGGGCTTTTCACACCTCTGGAGGCAGAGGAATGGGCATTATCACCTTCAACTCGTCTGCACTCAGCTTACTCTATTCTCAGTATCAAGACAATGGAGACTTCTTGGAGTCTGGGGGGAGAGGGGACAGAGTAACTAATATTTAAGGTTTAAAAATGAAGATGAACACTCAGCCTCTTGTTCCTTATTGATCAGGTCCTCGGTTATTTTTCAAAAGCAAATCAGCCAGCCGTGCTGGCACTTCATCATCGTATCAGTGCCCCGTGCTCTGACGGACACTACAGGCAATAAATCAGAGGCAGGTTGAGAGCATGTGTACTTCCCCTCTAGTTACCTTTTATTTCTTCAAAAGTTAATTTATAGTAACCGTGTTGGTCTGTTGGTTTAACCTTGGGATTCAGGTAATTCAGAAGAATGTGTTTTGGCTACCCATGGCATGGCAAGGGAAAACTGAGGCAGATCAAATTCTAGTATGACTTCAGGGTAAATGCTTAATCATCCAGTTTGACATCTTAGTTCCTTTTCTGTTACTATTACAAGATATCTAATGCTGGGTACTTTATATAGATAACAGGTTTATTTAGCCTACAGTTTTGGAGGGTGACAGTTCAAGGTCAGGAAGCCCCACCTATTAGACCATTAATGACAAACCCCTTTGTGGCTTCACAACACACCTGTGAGAGAGACTTAAACCTGATGGCTATTTAGAGGGATAAATGCACAGTAGGACAGAAAGCCAAAGGAGCTCGGTGATCAGGCCACTCGATAATAACTGGCTCTCAAGGAGCTAAAGCCCAGTACCATATTCCTCTGTTCTAAGGGCCCACCCCAGGAACCAGATGACCTCCCATCAAGCCCACATCTTAACACGTTTCCTGCCTCTCAATATTACCTCACCTGGGGCCAATCTTCTAACTCTTAGGTGTCACTGTCAAGCCATATCCAAACCACAGCATGAGGAGTCCCAGGCCACGGCAAATGTTGTGTGACTAAGAGGGAGTATTCATGTATGATATGGTGTAACACCCATTTGGTTCATACAACCGGCCAATAAAGTCCTGGAAATAGGATTGTGTGTCCTTGCTAGTTTACAGCCAATGGTAAAGATTATCCTAGAGCTGACCTAGCCTGTCTCAGTTCTATACAGCAGTTTCTCAGATGTCCACTGGGGGAACACACATTCGCATATGCTCATTTACCAGCTAAGAAAGCAGGTGAGAACCTCACCGGTTAAATCCAAAATGCTCCCTCCTCTGCATCTGAGATAGCGGTTCCCATGTTTGCCAAATAGTACACAAGGGTTGCCAAATGTAAACCACAGTCGGGATCAGAAATGGACACGTGGGTGTTACAAGCTCTACTAGTCCAAATTCTTCCCCCAGGACATGTTTTTCACATTTTAGCTGAATTAGCTAAATCCATAAGCCCAGTGAATCAGCAAAGATGACTCACTTTTCAGTCTGCCTTGGCAAGGAACTCCGAACCTGAGCAGAGAGCAGCTGTGCTTCATGGAGACCCACTGAGACTATGGGCAATTTCTGGGAGTCGTGGAGTGTGACATCTTCCAGCCTCAGATCATCTCACTTCACAGTTTTGGAAGCTCCTGGATGTCCCTGTGCCCTAGAGAATGAGAAGCATTAAGGTCTCACACCGTGTGCCCTGTCCTTGCCATTCTGTGCAGAACAGATAGCAGATGGTCACTGGGATCTCGGCTCCACATCTGCTCTTCTGTGGTCTTTGCATGTTGAGTGGATGCAATTCAGTCTACACCCAGAGGCTCTGCAGCAATACTTACCAATATCTTTATATCCGTGAAGAGTCCTAGGAGAGCAAATGCATTAGGCATTTTCAAACTCTACCCCTCATTTGCAGAAACTGTGAAAGCTAGTGGTTGCTCTCCATAGGAGCAGTAACTCAGAACATTCTGGCAGTGAGGAAGCATTTAAGGGATCCACTGACAAGGCTGACTCAATAGGACCAAACATCCAGCAATGGATTGAGCAGACTGATGTTGGGTGAAGAATAACTCCTCATCACAGCCTTTTGGTAGCAGCATTAAGCCAGGGGCCTCTAGAAATGACACCAGTCAAGTTCACTTGTGGAAAATCTAGGTAAGGTTGTTGACAGCTACCTTCATTCACAGCGACTCTTGAACAGGATGAGTGCAACCAGAGTTCAACTTCTCTGTCTCCCGGGCATGATGAAGTTCTCTTTGATTTCCATGACATCCCCTGGAATACTGCCTCTGTCCTGAACATAGAGCAGGAGTAGCGCAGGAAATTCAGTCCATCCACATCAGTCAGCCTCACACTGTGGGAACTGAGTTTGTCATTAGCACCTTTGGCCTGTTGATATCACCCTCCCATTTTCCATCTCTTGGCTCCGGCACCTGTCGTAGGAGCTTTTTGGAACCAGCCTTTAATACAAGAATTTGGGTGTCTGTGTCTTGCTAAGGAAGTCCAGCAGTGGAGTTGGTCACCAGGCAAGGAGAGGAAAAGGCAATCTGTGGTTGACACCACATGGAAACTCTGGATCCTGGGTCGTTCCTCTCAGTCTGTTCCCTTGTGGATGCAGGAACTGGAATTTTCTAGTTTCTGCACTTACAGATAAACCCTCCTGGAGTTTACCTCCCAAGCTCTGGGACAACCCTGGGCATTCTGCAGCTGTCATCCTCAGAGAATCCTCCAAAGAAAGCTAAGACATGACCCTTAGAAGTAAAAGAATGCTGACACTGAGAAAAATGCTGACCCTTCCTTTCTCTCTTCCCTCACTGAGCAGCCACATTTTAGAGTCAAAACAAAGTTAAGTCGTGTTCCCTTCTGCCCAGGTGGCACCGGTGGCTTTACCTGTAGTTTTACTCACGCTCCATATCATGTGGATCACACTCTATATCGTGTGCATGAGGCCATCCATAGCCCTGGAGCCCAATCTCAACCCCATGGGCTCACTGAATCTTTGCTTCCCTTGCTAGCTACAAACATTATCATAACACCAATAACCAACATTTACTAAGTGCTCATTTGTGCACTAGTTTATGTACTTTATCTCCTTTGGTTCATTTAATGTTCACACAAAGCTCATTATTCAGTTAAATTATCAGCCTCATTTCACAGAAAAGACAACAGATACAACACAATGTTTCTTTTTTCCTCCAATAGCCAAATATTTCCCACTATATCAGCCAGTGGACTAATCATTCCTTGGCATATAGCAGTACCTCTCATCAAGCAAGTAATTAGCATAGGAAGCAGAGGCAGTGTGATAGTGCCAGCAGTAGTGTATAAGAAGGAAGAAAGGCAGATCAGTCTGATTTCACCCCACAGGAGCCATAATCAACAAGACAATAGGCACAGATGTGATGGGTCTTCCTCCAGACACTCCAGGGCTCATGCTAGGGAATGGAAAAATTAAGGTTAGTTCTAAGTAAAGGCAACTGACCATTTTGTTGACTCATAAGAAATAGTGGCTATTAGATAAATAACATAAGATAAACATACAAACATACTAAAATCAGTACACCTAAAGAAGCTAAGCCAGATGGAGGACCCAGAGTAAGATGATCAGTTTTCACTCAGAAAGACAAATGGGACAGACTTTGGAAGAGGGAGTAAACAGGAAACAGGACAGGAGCCTACCACAGAGGAACTCTGAAAGGCTCCACCTAGCAGAGTATCAAAGTAGATGCTGAGACTCATAGCCAAACTTCGGGATGAATGCAGGGAAGGAATCCTTATGCAAGAAGGGGGAGATAGAAAGACCTAGAGAGGACAGGAGCTCCATAAGGAGACCAACAGAGCCAAAAATCCTGGGCCCAGGAAGGCCTGCAGAGACTGATACTCCAAGCATGAAAAGGACCTAGACCCTCTGCTTCGATGAAGCCCATAGGCTGCTCAGTTTCCAAGTGGGTTCCCTTATAAGGAGAGTAGGGACTGTCTCTGACATGAACTCAGTGGGTGGCTCTTTGATCACCTCCCCCTGATGTAGGTGCAGCCTTACTAGGCCACAGAGGAATAAGATACAGCTAATCCTAATGAGACCTGGTAGGCTAGGATCACACAGAAGGGTAGGAGGTCCTCCCCTATTAGTGGACTAGGGGAAGGGCAGAGGGGGAGAAGAGGGAAGGAGGGTGGGACAGGGAGGAAACGAGGGAGGGGGCTACAGCAGGGACACAAAGTGAATAAATTGTGATAAATAGCAATTAAATAGAAACAAAAAAGTACAAAGAAAAAAAGAATATATTTCAGTTGGTTAAACTTGCAGATGCAGAATCTGTGAATCTGAAAGACTGACTGCATTTACCTGTGCTGTTGCATTTGTTTTCCTGCCTTGCACAATTTTAGCCTAAAAAAAGAAGACAAGAAAGAGTTATTAATGACACTGACCTGGGAAGCTGTATCAAATACTTTACTGCAGAGACTATCATTTTTTATCATCGGTATGAAGAAAAACATGGGCATATAGTCATCAAATTTATATATAATATTTGATCATATGGGGTTACCAGAATCTTAGCTGTGGAAGGAAAATAGAATGCACTCTTCAAAGATTAGGAAATGATTTCATCAAAAAAACAAAATGCAATAAGGCAAATGCCAGGTCCTCCTCCAAAGAACACTAATCTAGTAACCAAAACAGGATACTGAGCAGAAATACAGTGTGGAAATGCTCACGATGCATAGCTAACCAGGAGACAAAAGTGAGTCAGCAATGAAACACCATTACAGAAAGAAATCACAGGCGATTTCATGTTTTCTAGACGCATTAACTGAGGTATGGTGTATTCGTTTAGGAAGGAAATTTTCCCTTCACTGGGGCCGTGGTGTGCCAGCCAGTAGTAAGCTAATGAAATATGTTTGAGAGGAAATACTGAAGCAAATGAGACAGTCTAGCACAGGCTACAGGAAAGGGCTGTGGGGCCCAAACAAGGCAGCCACATTACACTTTTAACCTGTGTTCCAATTAACAACTGCTGTGTTAATGAGCACAGTCTCATTCCGATTTTATAGCTTACAGGTTAAATATTATTATCACTAGCATATGATTTTTTTAAATGAGAATGTAAAATTGCTCTTTTATGTTCAGAAAAGGCCAAGAAGACCTTAAAATTCCAGTTAACAAATCAATTTTCTCCCAAGGATTATTTGGGTGTCGGGGTGGGGAGAGAGTCTTACTCATGGAGAGGGAAAAAAAATAATTCCAGGCCAAAGCCTAGGACTATGCTTATGGCCTAATTGTCATGTGCTATAACAGTTAAGTGACTGAGGTGAATGGATATATAAATGCAGGCAGCAATAAAGTGTTTCCATGAGTTATTGCTAAGGTTGTAAAATGTCTCTCCCTGAGAAGAAAATGGGCAATCATGCGCCATGCACAGCCGAAAGAGTCAGCTCTGCAGGTCTGATGCTTAAATCCTTATCAGTGAAGTATCTATTGAGAATATGGACAAAATAGGAATATTTCTTTATTTAACATTGCATGTATGGTTATATGCAGTTAAACGTTATACATTTACAAAAGTAATCTGAAAATATGTGCAAAGTATAAACAAATACGGTTTCAAGATTTTTTTCCCCTCTATCTTAACAGAAAGACTTTCATGGTATCAAGGTAATCATACCTTCTTTTTTAATTTTTATTTATTACAATTTATTCACTTTGTATTCCCAGCTGTAGCCCCCTCCTTGGTCCCCTTCCAATCCTGACCTTCCTCCCTTTTCTCCTCCCATGCTCCTTCCCCAGTCCACTGATAGGGGAAGTCCTCCTCCCTTTCCATCTGACCCTAGCATATCATGTCTCATCAGGACTGGCTTCATTGTCTTCCTCTGTGGCCTGGTAAGGCTGCCCCCACCCCTTCAAGGGGAGGTGATCAAAGAGCCAGTCACTGAGTTCATGTCAGAGACAGCCCCTGTTCCCCTTACTAGGGAGCCCACTTTGGGCAGAGCTCAGGGAATCTTATGAAAGAAGAGGAGAAAGAAAGACCTGGAAGGGACAGGAGCTCCACAAGGAGAGCAACAGAACAAAAAATCTGGGCCCAGGGGTATTTTCTGAGACTGATACTCCAACCAAGGACCATGCATGGAGATAACCTAGAACCCCAGCACAGATGTAGCCCATGGCAGTACAGTCTCCTTACCTTCTTTTGAAGAACACCAATTAAGACACCTCTTAGCTAAAGATTCCTCAGGGCTTGAAGAAGCAAGAGATTATAAATGGTGTAAGGGAAGAGGAGACAGAGGCTGGGCATTAGCAAACTATGTCCAATTCATCAGCTTTCCCCAAAGACTGAATTCACAGGCTCAGTGAGCTCTCCAGTCAGGCAGACAAGATTGATGCTGTCGGGAGCACACACGTGCGGCCCACATCAAGAGTGGGAGGCGAGAGCTTGTCACCCAGCTGGCTCTGTATGAAGTCAAGACTCTGTGTGAAGCAAATTCCCTAACTAGGTCTGGGAAGAGAAGTGAAGACACAGAGCTTCCTGGGGGCGTTGATGCATGACATGTGACATAAATGAATGAAAGTTCCCTCGTGTACAATTGCTCTTCAACGCACATGCCTATGATACTTCAATTCTGGAGTGCTCTCTCTCTAAAAGTGACTGGAAGAATATTTTTTCCTGAAAATTTTATGGTTTTTATTTTTTCCTCTTCTTTATGGAATAGCCTCAAGGTTGTTTGTTTGTGTGTGATGTGTGTGTGTGTGTGTGTGTGTGTGTGTGTGTGTGTGTGTGTGTTTCAAGTCTTTGGGAAGCTGGTGGCATTTCATTCACAAGTTTTCTTTTTGGGGACAAGTGAGCAACCAACAAGACAGATTCTTTGGCTGGTGACACTGACACACACTTATCAGCATCTACATCTGTCACTCTGGTGGTGGTTCTTGGGTTTAGGGGATGGGAAAAGAATAACAAAATGAAAATCTGTTCATCTCTTTGGCATGACCATTTCCAGATCAACTCTTAACAAGTGCCACCAAAAGAAGCGTGGAGATTTAGAGGCACACCACGTAGAGCATTTAAGTGTGTTCAGTCACCAAACACCATACGGATGGAATGAAATAAACTGGTCAACCAGCTGACCACATTGACCTACGTTCCAGCATTTTTTTTCAGTCTGATTAGTGCTAAAAGCTAAGCTCTGATTCCATCCACTATGTTTTCTAAGTCAACTTTTCTTCCATTTCAGCCGTTACTGTTTCCTATGACAGTCGTGTGCTCATATAATATACTACCTAAGTAGACCTGTGGAATTCTAATGATGATGGAAACGTCTATTGTTGAATGATGTCTTAGGCAAGAAAGCATCTTAGTGCAATGCACTTAGTGTAAACAAACGCACTTGCTGCTGCTTGTATAGAAGGATAGTGTACCGTACATAACACTTAGCATAATAACTACATTACTGTTAGTTTGTGCATTTGTCATAATTTACAGTTATTTTATATAAGGCTCCTTCCATGTCTGTGTCTTTTACTTTTACTGTAAAACAGTGTGCCATGTTCTGCCCACAGCAAACACACAGCAGCCTACACTATTGCTTGATTGCATCCTTTTCCCCCTTTGCTTATCTTAATCACAAGTTTGGCTCATCTGCCTTGGGAGAAGTAGCTTTGATTATGAATGTTCCGAGTAGGTGCTGCCTGTCTTTGAATACTTTGTCTCCAGTTGGTGGCACTGAGGTGAGGTGTGTGGCCTTCCTGGTGGGAATATAGAACTGAGGGTGGGCTTTCAAAGCTAAAATCCAGTTCACTCTCTGCCTGTGGTGAGCACTCACCATCCATTCCTATTACCATGTCTGCTGCTTGCTGCCATGACAGACTCCTATCTCTCTGAAACATAAGCCCAAATAAAACCTTCCTTCTATATGTTGCCTTGTCACATGATATTTTATTACAGCAACATAAAAGTAGCAAATACAGACACATTTCCTAAAATACTTCTCTGTCATTCATCAGTATATAACTACGTGTCTTACCGATACCGTGTGAGAATTTATGCTATGACATCTAGCCAAATGTTAACTGTATAGTCAGTGCTCAATAAATGCTAGCTTTCTTATATCTGTTGAAGTAATTAAACTTTCTATTTGGAAGTACTTTGGCTCTCCACACATTTGTAAGGAATAATACAAGATTCTTGTATAAACCAGACAAAAATGACATTAAATCAATGGGCCAGCCCAGAGAGAGCTGAAAGTCTCATTTCACCTTCTTTCACTTCATGAATTCAGTGGTGTCTCTTGATTTGTTCAGGTTTTTGTCTGTTTCCTTTGTGATCTCTTTTCATTTTGGCATGAAGATTTTATGTAGATTTTGCTAAATTCACCCATTCCAGGTCTCCTTTGTAAGTAACTATTTCTTTTTAATTTCTAGTATTCGTGTATTTGATTTTAACTATGTAGACATGAGATTAGCCTTTGGGTATCGATTATGATCATATTTAGTGACTTCACTAAATTCATTATTTCTAGACATTTTGTAGACAGTTGGAGATTGCCTATGTAGACAGTCATTTCCTCAGCGAACAAGGGCAGTTTCATTTCTTCCTGACCACTTGGCATGCCTTTTATCTCTTTTTGTTGCTTTATGGAAGTCACTGGGCTCGGCTCCCTTTCTACATCAATAAGACATCTAAGAGCAGTGCATTGTCTCAGTATCTGCATAATCTTTTATATTAAGTATATTATGTTATATATATTAGAGTTTTGCAGATACCCATACCAAACCGAAGACATTTATTCCTACTTTACTGAGGATTTTTGAGACGATAAATTGGTGCTAGACTTTGTCAAATGCTTCTTCTATATTTATTGATACGATTGTGTGATTTTTTTTCTTTAGCCTTATGGTATAGTATATTACACTGATTTATTTTTGAATATGTAACCAGATTTGCATATGTAGAATAAATTCCACATGGTCATGCTGCATAATTCGCTTATATATTTCTGGCTTTGACTTACTAAACTTTTGTGAGTTTTGTATCTTCAGTCTATGAAAAATATTGGTCTATAGTTATATTGTTGTTGTGTACTTTCTTTGTTTGTGAAAATATAGCAATGTAAACCTTATGAATGTTATGTGACTGATGAAGTATCCCCCTGAATGTCTATTTAGAAGAGATTTTTGTACAGAGGGTGTTAACTCTTCTCTAAAGGTTGGTATAACTCCTTAGTGGTGACTGTGGGTCTGAAATTCTCTTTCAGAGACTATTTAATTAAACATTCCATCTCACTAAAACTTGCAAGACTATTTTGCTTATGTGTTTTATTTTGATGAAGCTTTAGCAGCTTGTAGTTTTGAACTCCGCTCATTCTAAATTGTAGTATTTACGAACATGAAGGTTTTGGGTTCTTCTAGAGTAGACTAGGTGACACACCCCAGAGGAACCCATGTCCTAATTTCAGGAACCAGTAAATGGTAATATCTCATATGCACTGAGCTGCCCTGCGGATGTGGCAAATTTAAAGTGTTTGAAAGATTATCCTGGAGGACAGTACCTGCAGTCACAGGTGTCCTTAAAGTGGAGAATAAGTGAACAAATTGGCCAAATAGCTCAGTAGATGACACTGTGATAACCTATGTGAAATGTTAAGCTTTCAAGATGGAAGAACAGGCCATGAGACAAGGAATGCAGGAAGCAAAGGCAGAGAAACTAGAAAACGGAAGGGGATGTTATCCTCTCCTCCAGTGAGAAATGTGGTGAACCCAGCTAAGCTTTGGATCTCCAGAACTGACAGAGAGGAATTGTATCCTGCTTTCTATGTGCTCAAAATTTGTGGTGTTAGTAACAGTGGCCATTGGAAAGGAATACACTCTCACTGAAATGTGTTTGGCATGGATTCGTTTCAATGGCAATGAGATTTTAGTGATGGATTTGTGATATTGATAACAGGTATCTTTCCTCTTTGGTTTGTTTTCCAGTCTTGCTAGAGTCTGATTAAGATCATTGGTGTTTGTAGAACGTAGTTTTATACTTAATTGATTTTATGTGTCACTTTCCTACCTTCAATTTCATTGATTTTTTTCCCCTTTCTAGTGCCTTATGCTTGTTTGAGATGTATTCTGCTTCTCTTTTCCAAGTTTTCCGAGTTAGGAAAAGAGGGAGCTGGTTTCAGACATGCCTTCATTTACATTGTGACTGTTTCTGTAACTCTCGTTTCCCTCACTGGCTCACACCCCACCCCACACAGTTTGACGTGCTCGCTTTTACTCAGTTCTCCATCTTCATTTTTTTTATTTCTTTTGAGAATTACTATTTGAGTATGGATTATTTGGAGGATTGTTGGTTAAGTTTTACTTATTTGGAGGTTTTTTCTTTTCTTTTGTTTGTCCTTTATTGGCTTCTGGTTTCATCCCACTGTAGTCAGAGAAAGCATCTATGATTTCGGCTCCACCATGTTGGTAGGGACTTAGGTTATGGTGAAGATGTGATCCATGCTGAGGTGGGTCCCAGCAGTACAACTTCGAAAGGGCATCATGGGTCTCTGGAGTAGGGTGCTCTACATCTCTTGGATCCTGAAGGTTCACTCTGTCCGTCAGATCTTACAGAACTTTGCTGTGCTTTTCAGTGTCCTGTCAGTCACCAAGCAGGAGCGCTGATGTCTTCCCCTGTAACCAGGCACTTGTCCCTCTCTGCAGTTAAATCAGTTCTGAGCTTGCAGGTTGCTTGCTGGGGCATTACCTATGAGTATATATTGTTGGTGACTAATCGCACATTATCCCTAGAATACTTCATGGTTCCCAGCTGGAGGTTCCTGCAGCTCACTTTGAAGAATGTCGTAGACAGGAAAACAGGGAACTTGCCACCTACTGAGTCCTGAGTCCTAATGGCCCTGTGCTATCTGCCTTCTTTGTAGTCCCTACCAGGGACCCTTTGGGAAAACATCAAGAGGATTGAACAACAAAGGGCAGGATTGGGGTAACCCTAAGGACACAGACTTTACCAGGTCTCCAAGAAAGAGAAAAAAAAACATCAACAATTTTGGATTGGCCTCAGGGTGGGCTTCAAGTCATATGGTCCCTGGCCCTGAAATAGCTGAATAAGAAAAATGTCTTGTCTTTCAGGTATGAGGTCTAGGGTGTGGGGATATGTTTTGAGATACCACAGTTTGCTTCACAAAGAAATGCTTCTGACTGGGCCTTACAAATTCTCTAAGATTTGGCTGGATCTAGGAGTAGTAACATCCTCCAAGCTAGAAAGGGCTTGTAAGGTACTCAATGGCCATAACACACATAACATATAAATATCTATAATGCTTTGCTAGTTAGAAGCACGACGTGGCCAGAGCTTGTGACTGACATCTGAAGTTGGCAGCAAGGGGATTGAACCTGTAACCTGGGGGATCTGTGCTAGGACTGAGTTGAACTGTAAACACATCTGTAGTGAAGATCATCAGAGAACCGGATAACATTCAACAACAAGACATCAAAATGAGTAGCGGAAGTTGAGTGCCTAAGCTTGACTACCAACCAATCACATCAGTCAGTGGCTACAGCACACATGTCAGACACATTTTGACTAAACCAAGGGCTGAGTGAGAGCTGGAAATTCAGTCCAGGTTGTCAGTGTTAATAAGGGTTGCGTCTGACCAAAGGTTAAAATTTTGGCTAAGCATGGTGTGCATGAGCCTCTGGTCCCTCCTACTGTGTGGGCTGAGACAAAAAAAAAAAAAAAAAAAAAATCACAAACTTGGATCCTGCACAGGCAACCTAATGAGACCCTATTTCAAAGTGAATTGTAAAAAGGGTCAGAAGAAAGCTCCTTGTGAGAGCTTTTGCTTAGCCTGAGACAGGCCCCACATTCCTGCATATGCCCCTTTGCTCCCTCACTAATGGACATGAGAAACCATTTTGACTAAACGGCCACAGAATACTTAAGAGCCACGGGGATGTTCTTAAAGTGGGCTGTGTTGATGGTTGGACAGTTTTCAATTTTGCTAAAGCATCACTAAATTATAAGAGTAAAAGTAAAATTACAGGAAGAAAAGTTAAGACTATTACAAAAAAAAATTGACTACCCCGTTGTGATTGAAGAGATTTAAAACTTTAATTCTGTCCTTAAAATATTACTTTGATCACAGCTGGATCATAATAAAGCCATAAGGGTGTGAGAATGCGCCTCTCTGTCCCTGGAGAAATTTTCTCTTTACAGATTATGGCCATCTCCTTAGTTTACTTAAC
This sequence comes from Meriones unguiculatus, assembly GCF_030254825.1. NCBI lineage: Eukaryota > Metazoa > Chordata > Mammalia > Rodentia > Muridae > Meriones > Meriones unguiculatus. The sequence continues at coordinate 17,436,772 of NC_083365.1, read as the reverse complement.
CTCTAATTCCTCAGCAAATTGGCCCTGTCCCCCTGGGCTAGGGCACTGTCAGAGCTCCCATTCCTGTAGTTACCCAAAACAGCCATGGGGCAGTCCTCACTGCCACTTCCTGTTGTGATTTCACATGTACTAACATCAAGAACATCTCATGGTCAAATATGAAACTCTCTTTGACCTCGATGGTCAAAGAAGGAGACACTCTTTTACCCCACTGTGCTTTTGGGGGTTTCACCCACCAGATCTGTGCCAGAGCTGCAGAGGAGAACCTTGCGTACTTGGTTCTGTCCCACTGTGGCTCTATGGGCACCAGCTGATGGTACCTGTAATATAGAAAGGCTTTCAACCCCCTCCCCCATCGTGTATTACAAGCACGAATCTCCTATGGATGTTCCTAGGTGGTCCTCCCTTGTCAAAAAAAAAAATCCCCAGTTATTCTTTTCACCTCACCCAGATCTAGGCTGTGAGCTATGCAGACATCCTCATAGCTGATGACACCATGCTCTTTGAATGGTGGTCGAGCATTGGTTGAAAACATGAGTGGTGATGGTGGTGAGTGAAGGGCATACAAGCATACAGTCTTCATGGTTCATTTCTGGTTCTAAACAACTTAGCCTGAGACACACAGACTTGGTCTGACACAAGTGGCTCACAGTCACCTTACCTTGCTGGAGTGTGCCCAAGGGCTTCTCACATACTGTTTGTTATAGGCTCGTTGAGTAGTTTAAAATTCCTTCCACTCCAAACAGTGTCTGCCTCAAGAACAGTTCTGGCAGGCATGTAACTCACTCTTCCAGCTTTCTGCTCCTGCTCACCAACCCCTTTGGTTGAGAATCATGGACGGGTTCTGGGCTGGGCCAATCACTGACCTGACAATGGTCTCAAAGCCTGCTTGATGTTTTCAGGATACATCATTTAGCTGGGACAGGACTCAGCATTTCCCCTAGAGTGTTGCACAGCAGGAGCCCTCCCTGGTGCTCGGGGGGAACAGGAATCTTTCACCCTGATCTTGTCACCAGTACCTTAGAGCTCTTTCTCCAATGGGAATGACTTTCACCCTGGGAACTGTAGAGCAGGCAGTGCACCAGTGTGATGCTGTAAGAAGCCTCTGAGTGTAGATACTTGCAGAGAGAGCTTTCTTTTCAGGCTCTTTCAGAGCAAGCTGATAAAAGCAGGAGTGACCTAAGACAAACTGTCTCTTCTCCGCTGCCACCTCTCCAGGACATCCAGTGCCTCTGTGCCATTTTCTTAAGGAAAGATTGGTGTTATTTAATTAAAATGTAACTATACCGTATCTTCCTTCTCTTCTACTTCTCCCATATCTGAACTCCCTCGCAAATATAAAAGAAGCCTCTTCCTTACCCGTTGCTGTTCCATATATGTTTAAATGTGTCAACATATTAAACACAGCCTGTGAGTCTGCTCACTGTTGTGTGTGTTTCTAGAGCTAAGCCTTCAATATTGGATGACCAATTGCGGAGTTCATCCATGGGTAAGGCTAATTAATCCTCCCTCTCTGCAGCTGTTAATTTCATCTGTGAGTGAGACCCCTTGAGATTTCCCCATCTATGTTGTGATATCAACTGTTAATGGAGTTGATCAGGTCTTGTTCACACAGCTCTGTAGCAGAGATGTCATGGGTGCAGCTTCCCCACTTGTAGCTAGAATACACAATCCGAAGCAGCCTCCCCGGTCATCTTACTCTTAGGATCCTTCTGCTGCAATGTTCCCTTAGCCGGGAGCATCACTTCTGGCAGTCTTCATCCGTGACCTCTGCCTCAACCCAGGAAGCCAACCAATGCCAAACAGAAGTCCCAGAGAGTACACAAGTCCCAGGAGGTCCTTACAATAGCTAAGAAGTGTGCGGTGTTCCTAACTGGGTGCTGTCCGAGCAGGAAGGCCGTGTTGCCGGCACAAGCAGATTATCCGCCAAGTATGCACTGGATAAGCAGTTTTGATGGAATACAAATAGGGTTGGAAATCACATCTTAAATTTTATTTCATGGCTGTCCATGCTGCCCATTTCTTAGGTTCTTTTTGCTGGGATAAGAAAAAAAGAGATCAGTTTCCCAAACTCAAAAATGACACACCCATCCGGTTCTCCATCTGGCTCTCCACGGTGTCTGCTGGGCCTCTCTGATTTGTGCAGCAGTGACCCCTCTGCAGCCGCTCTAGGCTGTGTGCTGAAGTGCTAAGATGAGTCACGACACGAGACTGAGTTCTCCTGAATGGCAAGGACAGTTAAACTGAGGGTTATTGTGCAGCGTTTTACACATTGATTAAACATAAGAAAAGGGGTTTGAACGGTATCAGAAGACTCAAGTCACTCCATTAATAAAACAGGCCCCATTTAACATCACAACAAACGTGGATGAATCATTTATATAATTTTTTCTTGTCGAACGATGTTTGACAATAATCAGATGATAATGAAATGTATAATTAATAATAAAAATGCCAACATCTGTTATCTTGTTATTACAGACTGATTTTTTTTCAGTGTACTATTTCAAATATGTCACCATTAACCTAATTTATATTAAAAATCTGCTAAATACAATCTGTTGTCATTAGTTGTTAATTTGAGTTGGCACATGATACCACAGAGATGATTCCTCTAACTCTCCTCCCGACTCCTCGCTCTGTTTTAACCCAAAAGACCCCCAAATGTGTCTAAAACTGGCAGCCTCAGATGTCCTGAGAGCAGATGGACCCGGCTAGCTGGCTGTTGTTATCAGCTGTGAATGATCAGTGCTTGAGACCAAAGCAGCAACATTTGGTGTCAGGAGACGCCTGGCTCACGGTTGCAACCCCTTCTGGCTGTTCTTCTGTCCAGCCATATGTCTGTCTTCAGCATCCCCTTCATACTCATGTACACTGCCACCTGGGACCAGAACCACCCTTCCCACAGGGAGGCCATGGGCCCAGCTCACACGAAGCATGAGCTTTTGCTCCTTGGTAGACTGCACAGACAATAAGGCTCAGCGGGTTGAGTGCAGAGCCTTTCCAATAGGTGCCCACTGGTGACCATTTTCCGCAAATGGAAAGCCCCCTGCAGCACTAGTCAGGTGTGTTTTACAAAGCCAGAAAATGAGAGAAAAGTCAAAAGAAACACAGTAGTGTGGTGTCCCAAAGGAACACCAGGCCTGACTGAAAAAGGCCCTAGAGGCCAAAGCTGGAGCCACTTAAGAAAGAAAATAGAGTAGTAAGTATCTGTGAGTCGGCAATACTCACAGATTGACAAATGATTGATAACACTAATAAATGAGAAACAAGAGCCAAATAACCATGCCGAGTATTTGAAATGATTTTTGCGGGGGTTCACCACTCCCGAGGACTAGGCAGAACTCCCTTCTCCTTCCCATAGCCAAGCGCAGTAGCTCTCTTGCAGAGAGCACAGTATAAAAAATGGAGAAAGAGTAACACAATAGTGGAGAAAGAGTGAGAGCGTCGTCGGCCAGGCACTCAAGGCCAACATCCACGGTAGCATGCTGTATTGGTGATGTGGAGCTGGGGGACAATCAAGGCCAGCATTGGCAGAAGCATATTATATCATTGGTGTACCTGACATGACATGATGAAAAAGAAACAAAGATGTTTATTTATTATCAAGTGAAACATTAAGGAGCTTGACTTTTGTTGTTCAGTCCTATATAATAAAGAAGTATATAAATTCTAAAGGAGGGACTTATATTCTAAAACTATGAGATTTAATCATAGAGTGTGTGCACACATGCCCACATATGCCATGTCTCTTATGTGGAGGCCAGAGGACAGCTTGTGGGAGTCAGTTCTTCCCTTCTACTTCGAAAGTCCTGGAGTCACAAACAGGTCATGAGTCTTGGCAGAAAGCACCCTTTTACCCAGTGAGTCACCTCACCAGCCCAAGAGGACAACAAAAATATCCAACAAAAAATAAAATAAATTATAAAATTTAAATAAATTGATAAATAGATAAGTATCCTTCAAAAAATGCTCAAGGTCCTCAAAGTTAAGAAAACTTAAGAGAATGACACAGGCTGGTACCCACCCAAACACACAACAACTGCATGTATGTGGCATCCAGGGTAAGACCTTAGAGCAGAAAAAGATTAGGTAAAAACTGTGGACATCTAGGCTACAGATGTTGGCTAGGGCTGCATCTTGGGGTCACTCCTTCCCAGGAGTGAGTGCACTACGCTGATTCATGCTGTTACCAATGGGAAGGCCAAGCGTAGGGTAGGAAGTTCCTGTAACCGTCTTCTAAGTCTTTGCATTTAGAACACTGCTCCCAAGGAAGTCTATGTTTTTAAAAGAACATGCTTTGTTTGTTTGTTTGTTTTCTTTCAAGAAATATTTGACTCCAAGATAATTCACTGTCACCTAGCTGGTGCGATTTTCATGCATGATTCCTCACAGCGCTGCCAGGGAAAGCCCTGTGCTTGGGCTGGGCAAAGCTACCTCCAAAAGACAGTGGATGAAGATATGGAAGTGCATTGGCCTATTGCCTTCCGCTATAGTTATAGATACCCTGAGTCCATGCCCGTCTTTCTCCAGAGGGAGACCTGTGAAAGTGTCTGTCTAGAGCTCAAACAGTTGCTCTGTGTTCTAGCGAAATCGGTGAATGTCTTACACATCAAAGCCTAAGAGGCCTGAAGGACCTTCCAATGCATTTCGGAGGTTGCCTAACATGAAGGCGCTTATTAACAAAATGAAAGTTCTACCCGTGTGTGGCTTAGTCGGTGTTTTATAGATGTTTTTCTTTCTGTCTTATGGACTGAGTCGGCTGTCTGACGTCACACTGCTTGGTGCTGGGGCAAAGTGGGGTTCCATAACAAGCTGAAGTGAGAGTTAACTAGTCACAAACATCGTAATCACATGCACCCAAAGGGATGTGACGTTCAAGGTAAATATGGCCACAGGCCAGTCTGAGAAGAAGGCTGGGAAGTACCCAGCTTTTGTTTTATAGGGATTATTTCTGGAATATAAAGTAATAACATTATTATATAGGATCTGTAATATTATTATAGTCAAGAAGCCTCAGTGCTATTCACCAATTGTTCTTCCTATCTGCAGGGCTCACATTTCTTGGTAAAGGAAGCCACTTGTGATATAAATAAATGAGTAAAATTCTCTGTGGCTGTCCTTTCAAAGCCAAGCTACACGGAACAGAGTGGGAAGAGGGCCCCTATGGACTAACACAGAGGCCACCCCTCTCCCTCTGCCCTTCCCACAAGTCCAGCTGGCAGGGAATCAGGAGAAATAATGAATGGTCATGAAAAGCGTCAGGGACAGTGAGTGGGAAAGCCCTTCCGGAAATAGCATGACTGAGGCAGACCTTGAGAATTTCCAGAAAACTCTTCAAGAGGCGGGGCTTAGAGGGAGTGGAAACTGATTTGTTGGTAGAGGACCTAAGTGTGAGGCCTGGGATAATGATTGGTTGCTGCTATGTGTGGTCTTAGGACTCCCTCACTCACTCTACCCCATCTGTCTGTCTACATCTGTTTGTGCCACTCTTTCTCTCTGCTGTTTTCTCTGATTTGGACCACTCGCCTGAAGCTGCACCCCTCCAATAACCCCTATACTAAACTAGGCACCCCTTCCATGCGGAACAGGGGTGTGCATGTATCATGTGACAGAACAAAGCATTCTGTGCTGAAGTGGTTGGCTGGCTTTTGTCTCTGTTTCCGTGGCTGGTCTCGAGCAGTAAGTCCCGGAGGCTCAGCACCATGGCTGGAGCCACCTAGCTACTTAGCAAACGTTTTCTTTACCAGGTCTTCTTAGTGGAGCTAACCCAGCCATGGTGATAATGTCAATCAGCTCCTTCTGTAACTTAAAGAGGCTGATAACCATCATTGCTTATGTATAGGACATGAGAGTTCTGACTAAAGTGGTTCTGAAGCATGTGATGCTGCCAAGAGTATTCGCTGCTAGGTATCAATAGAAATAGAGCATCTGGGAGAGAAACAGAGGTCATTAGCTCTAACCCAGTGGTTCTCAACCTTCTTACTAATGTTGTGACCCTTTAACACAGTTCCTTATGTTATGGTGACACCCCAAACATAAAATTATTTTTGTTGCTACTTCATAACTGTAATTTCGCTACTGCTGAGACTCGAAATGTAAATATCTGTGTTTTCCAATGGTTTTAAGTGACCCCCGCAGACAAAGGGTTCATGACCTACAGGTTGAGAGCTACTACACTAACCCTTTCTTTACAGATGACTAGCATGAGGCACATAGTTTAAGTGTAGGGTTGATGGTCATTTAGAGTCCCGTGTTCTTTTTTTCTCTAACCATAAAATAGGAATAGAAACAAGCATGAGCACTCTCAAATCACTGCTGAGTGTATGCGATAAGTGTAGCTACCAGGTGCGGGCCATGCTCTTGAATGCATCTCTGACAAGTTACTAAAGAAGGCTGAGAACCACTGGGTTATGCATGCCTTCCATTGAAGACATGCAACAATCCAATGAGAGATAGAAGAAGGGAGTTATCTAACCGTGGATCTATTGAGGGAAATGCTGAAATGAGTGAAAGAGGGTAGGACTGAGCAGGAAAAGATATCATGAAATTATTTTTCTGGGGGTCAGTTGACCCCCTTTTAGTTCTGATATCTATTAGGGAGTATTGATCCCAACTTTTCTCATATTAGTTCCTGAAAAACTGCACTAAGTTGGACAGGTTCTGAGCTATTCTAATCCTAATACCTTTAAAACCCACATAAATGCCCTTCACTTGCCAATCTGATGACTCTCAGGAGGTGTCTGCTCCATCAGTCTGTCCTCAGGGAAAACTTCTCTTGACTCCATACTCCTAGCTCATCCAGTCTTGTAGAGAGATCCTTTCTACACTCTCTTCTTCCTCCTTCTTCTTGCCACCCCCCCAACACACATCCTCATGGTCCTTCTCTGACCCCAAGCCCAGGAACTTAAACTCTGCCTACATCTCTACTGCCCAGCTATAGGCTGCGAGCAACTTTATTTAACCAGTCAGAGAATATTGGCGAGCAAAGTTTATACAATATCACTTGGTGCATGTGAGAATGTGCTCATCTGGGGTGCAACCAGGTCTTGGGGACTTCCGTTCATTGCCTTGCAGATCTAACTTCAGTTCTCTAATGGAGAACATAGTTTGAACAAATTATTATGGATGAAGTTAGTTTTCTCAGTTGTGTAACTCATCAAGGGCCCCTATTTCCACCGCTCCGGAAATTCTGACATGTGGAAGAACCGTGTGTGTCCACTAAGGAGGCTCCCGGTGTCTCTGGCAAAGCTTCTGACTCTTTTTGGAAAGAGGACAGCTGAACCTTAGCTTTGGCCTTCAAAGGCAGAGCCAAGCTGAAGAGTGTAACATGGTGAAGATGAGTGTGCCCTTTAGTAAGATCCCAGCATCATCATATTAAGATGCAAATTCTGGTTAAGCTGGTTCGGCATGAGGCCTGGAGCTCTGCATCATCACGGATTTGAAGGGATGTTGACACAGCCTTGAGCAAGATCATAAAGCTTGGCTTTGAGGGCAGCCAATTAATCCTTCCTTGTCTAGACTGGGGAGTGCATCCCTGTACACCTGGGGAGCTTTGAAAAAACACCTGTGACATGTCTCACCCCCGTGCTCCTGTTTTAGATGCTGTGAAGTCATAAGATGAGAAAAGGTTCAAAGATCGGAATTCTTATTCTCATACTCAATATTTAATCCTTCAAATCTCTTAGACTTTTAAAGTGATTTACTGGCCCCGAAATGTATGGTTGCTAAGGGAGAAAAAGGGGCATGTGAGTGTTAAGTTCATACACAATGGAGTCAGCACTAAAGCCGCGTGTCAGAGATAACGCCATATTCATTAGATAAATCTGCTTCAGTATGATGAAATCAGGTTGTCAGACCTATGCATTTTGACAGAATTAATTCTAGTTTTCTGCTCATTTGCTATAAGGAGAATGCAATGGTTTGAATATGTTCCCTCTACAATCCAGGTTAATACCCAATGGGACAGTACCAAAAGTCAGGGTCTTTAAACGGTGAGGTGGGCATAAGGACCTCTTCTGTGTTGGCGGAACCTGGTGCCCTTGGTAGAAGCAGCTTGGTGGAAACGGGAGCTTGCTTTCTGGCTCTGCTGCTTTCCTCCATGTGCGGATGTGGGGAGAAGTCCTTCACTACACACCAATGCCGGCATCTTGTTCTTGAACATCTCAGCCTCCAGAGCTGCAGGAAAACAGAACTCTGTTCGTCATAAATCATTTGTCTCAGCTGTTCTGTTATAAGATTCCAAATCGGCTGACAGGGATGGTTTTTCCACAGCACGTGCTTTACACTAGCAGCACATGAGGACAACTACAGTACATTTAAGGCGCTACCACCCTCTCTAACTATAGGTATTTGCTTTGGAGAACTGGCTCTCACAAGATCAAGGAGGCTTAGGACCTCCAGTACATTGACTAAAATTAGGGAGATGGAGATTTTTTTTTCCAGACACACAGCCAATCTTCTTGTCTCTAAAAGGGCAAACACAACTGCTTTTAAGACAACAAAGGAACATCCAGCTCTGGAAATGTTGTCATGAGCGCTATTTGCAGAGTAGCAGGCATAGGGCTGTTGAGACTTACTCTGAACTGATTGGGTTCCAAACCCTGACAGGCAGCTTTGAGAATCCAAGCAAGAGGGACAGAGAGTGGAGTCGAATCCTGTGATGTTTCCCCTCACCCCACATTGGAAACTTCTTTGAAAATACAGTGGCAGTGGAGAATGAGAACACTGTTTCCTTCTTTTCATCCTTCCATTTATCACACTCTTGATGCTGACATGACTACCAACTCTCAGCTGCTGTCCTAACTGTGCCAACAAGAAGAATCACCTCTCCTTTCTGAAGGTACCAGTGTGGGCACAAATCCAAGTGTGCGTTTTTTAGTGCACCCAGGAAGTGTGAGCCCCTTCTACTGTGGTTCCTTTTCTATCATTCCCCAGCCTCTGCTCCTCTTGGGCTTCACCTTACTTAAATAGTCTGCTTTACTGCTTTTTAAGACAGCAGTCTTTTGGAGCTCTTTCCCCCATTTAAACTCGCAATAACGAGCACTGTACCTCTGAGGGTGTATGCATGGTGGTGGATCACCCACCCAACCAATTCCCAAGTAGACATCGGCCCCGTGGCCTCTATTTCATTCCACAGTCTACTGTGTGGCAGTATCAGGTCCCACAAGTAAATCATTCAGTTCCACAACACTGTCATTGCAGATGCTAATCTCACTCTCTAGCTGGTCCAGTGTCTCTGACCAATTGGCTATAAATTTAGGGACCTCCACAGCCTACTATTTGGGGTCAATAAAATTGCCAAGGCAGCTCAAATAGCTCAGGAGCATACTTTATATATGTTTGCTGATTTATTGTAAGGCATTCCATAAATGATTGTGATGAAAAGCAAGATGCAAGAGACAGGGCAAGGTACACGGCAAAGGATAAGGGACTCCCATCCTGCAGGGAGCTCTCTGTGTCCAACCAGCAGGCATTATGTGGGCACGGTCAATTAAATCACTGGTTCTGGAGGCTCAGCTCTACCTTCAGACACCCAGAGGAAGGGATGAGTCTAAAATTCTTATCCTGCCTTGACCTTTCTGGTAGCCAACCCCATCGTAGGTCTACCTATGCCTCACCTGGATCACCTCATTAGCATACAAAGACAAGGCCTCACTACAGAGAACCCAACAGTTTTAGGAACTGTAAGCCAGGAAATAGATGCAGAGCAAATGTGTTTATTCTACATCCTTATTCTTCCAGCTCATCTGAATCGCTTGCCATCACAGGACCTACTACACATGAGTATGAACTGAGCACATTTAGAAAGATCTACATTTTAAGCTCAGAGAAGGGTACTTCTAGCCAAGGAAAAGTTAGGAGAATCATTTGGAGACAGAGAATATTTCCTGGTGGTATTGTATTTGCAAATGAAGGAAGAAGCAGAGATGATGCAGCGGTGGAGTCATTCACAGCAATTCTTCACATCTCAGGGTCTAAGTCCATGCAGAGCCATAGTCACACAGCCATGGGGTTCATGTTTAGAGGACATGATTGCAGAAACAACCTGAGTTCAGCCTCAAAAGAAAGAAGAGCAGAAATGCTTATACCGGTAGGGACTGTGTATTCACATTAACAGTGTCCCTTTCTGTCAAGTTTGCCTCTAGCTAGCAAGTGTATATCTAGCCAGCATCTCCTCTGAGATGAAACAAATCATTAAACAAAACATTAAACAAATCTTACAAAAGAATGGCGTTTCCAGGGATTAAAGGCAGTTGGCATTTGGGTTTCATACAGTCTTCGGCTATGACTAGCAATGATCAACTAAACCATGGCTGATTGTTAGGCAAGCTCTACCCTCCACAGTCAGCTGAATCCCCAGGGGATTTTCTTCTCTGTCATCACCACTGACTCAAAGGCAGGTACAATTTTACCTTGATATGGGTTTGCCAAAGATAAGACACAGCAACATAACACGGCTGTGCAGTTTAACACCTGTAATTACAAGTCTCCCAAGAGAGCACTGTTTTGGGTATAAAGCATACTTCACCACGTAGCTTTGGTTGTCAGGATCTATATGCCTTTGCAAGAAAGCCCTATTCGAACATTTTAATAGCATGGCAACAGGCAGCAGCGTATGCATGCACGAAGACAGAACTCTGCGGTTTGTGTTGGTGTGGTGGGCTAGTCTTCCCGAGGTTGGTCAGGTGTTACTGAAGCTCACTGTGGACTAATGCCATTGCAGGATAGCGGTTGGATGCATCAACGGGCCTTCTTCTTTAGGCTGGCGGATGGAAGGCCTGGTATGCATTGTGGATACAGTTGGAAGAGAATGAGTATCTGTACACTTGTGCAAATGTGCAGAGTCAAATATATTCCCATGTTTTGCAAGGCGTATGGATGGCGTAGTGACAAAGTTTACCTGTGATAAACAGAAAGAACCGGAAGAAGCACGCTGTCTCTTGAGCCAGTCGGAGGCCAAATTCCCAGGCTTTTGCGTTGCGAGTTTTCTACGAAATGAAGTCAATCAGGGCTCACAGGGAGCATGCTCAGAGTTCACAGTGAGCATGCCCAGTTCACGGCCAGCTTTCGTGGAGGCTGAGCCAAATCGCCTGCGTTTTTGCGAGTACAGCATAGCCCAGAACAAACTCTCCCACAGTCAATAAGAGAAGCAGCCAACAAAGGAGGGCAGAACGATGGTGGGCCTTCCCTGCATGCAGTATGGGCATGTTGGGAGAGCGATTCTGGAGACCTAGGATAAACAAAATTGCAAAATAGAAACTTGTATTGTTTCTATTTTCCGTAAACTTTACCTCTAATGTCCTCACTTGTATGTTTATTTATAAACAAAGCTATATCTTTTAGATGCCTACTCCAAAATATAATACTGACAATACAAAACATATATGCAAATAATCCACATATGTATTTACGTATGAATACATATGTACATCTGAATGTATGTGTGTACTTCCAATGGGCCTATTTTAACGTCAAACACTGAAACCAGAATCATAATACTGAGAGAAGTTTTCTTCTCTGTAGCTTTGTATGGGCATTCTGATAGAATGAGGAAGACAAAAGCTACAGAGGGTTCCGGCACAACACTGTGCATGTCACTTCAACAGAAGCACTGATCCAGAGAGAAAAGAGAAACAAAACCCAGAGACAGATGTATGGGGTAAAATGCACTAAAAATAAGTGCCTGGAACACGTCAGTGAGTCATTCAACACCGAACCACACGTGCTATTGGGACATCATCAGCTGACAGAACAACCCAGCAGCAGTCTGTGCAGCCTGCTCAGGGAGGGGTTTTCCTGGCTCACGGAATAAAAGAGAGAAAAATCGCCAGCCCCAAGCCATCAAAGGAAAGGGCTCCAAGCTTTCCTTGTGCAAAGGCACACAGAGCCAACAGACGGTGGCTCACTTTCGTAGCGCAGCCAAATGCCTCCAACGTTTCAAAGATATTGCTGCCTAACAGCTTCTAGAGGCAGTTTCCGTGAGGGAGGAGCAAGGGTTGACGGTATGCATTAAAACTCCCTGACCAGCTCAGTCTTACTAGAAGAAATGTCATGTTGCAGGCCACACGGAAGGTATTTCTTGATAATGTATCTGCCTGGTGGGCAGAAGCAATAAAGAGTTTGGAAGCAGAATTATGGGTCCTAAGTGTCCTTCCTCTACCAGCAGCACCACCACCAATGACAGCACCAGCAGAACCAGCACTGGCAACGTTCACCAAGTCCCTGGATATGCCAGCCATGTGCTGACCATTTCTTCTTTCAGCAATCCTCAGGCTTTGAAAGTTCTAGTATTTGGCTAACTCACTTGTACAGGTGTTTTGGTCAGAGTTCTCTAGAGTAACAGAACTTATAGAATTATTCTACATAGAAAGAAAAGAGATTTGTTAGGATACCTTACAGGCTGTGGGTTCTGTAAAATACAAAGCAAATTAAATGTTTTCTTCAAGAGGGAAGAACTAGGGCACAATCTGAACAACGCAAAACTGAATTCCAACAGTGTAAATAACTCAATGAGCAATTGTCTAGGATTCACTCGCAGCCTTCTGGGCTCCTCCAAAGGGTTTGGGTCTCTTCTCCAGCTCTGCCCTCTGCAACACACACAGCTTGTCTTCCAGACTGTCTCCACCCCCTGCTGCTGCTGTCCTTGGTGATCATCCCACGGTACTGGCATCTCCAAAACTGCTGGGGCCTTCTGTTTCACCTGGGCTGCACTTTCACCGACAGCCTCTCCTGGGCTCTCTTCAATGACTCCAGCCCCTGCCACATTGCCAGGCTTCAGCCATTCTTCATGACCCCGTCATACCTGCAAAACCATTACAACCTGGGTGACTCCTTACCCTATCAGATTCACCTTCCATGTCTGGAACAGAACTCTGGGCTGACTCTCAGGAAACACTTCCCAGATTTCACTTCGATGATGCTGGTCCCTTAATCACTCTAATATCTTGGCTCCATCTGACTATCACTGAGTATCCAAGCAAAGCAACAATTTCACCTTCGTAGTTCTGGCATCTTGTTGACCACCGCTAATTCTTCAGTCCCAGCTAACCAGAACTCAAAATTCTTCACACAAAGAGCCCAGTAGAGTCTTTGCTTCAGGCTTCCATTGTCTGCATTGCTGTCAACATCTCTTCTATTCCAAGACCCTACAGAACATCTCACCGAGCTCTTAACATTCATGACTTTTCTAGCCCAAAGATCTAAGGTCCTTCCACAATTCTCCCCAAAACAACATGGTTTAGTCTGTCACATGAATACCCCACTCTCCTGTTAACAACTTGTCTTAGTCAGCATTACTATTTCTGCTATGAAACAGTATGACCAAAAGTTACTTGAGGAAGAAAGTATTTCTTTCCCTCACAGTTCCATGTAACAATGCATCATCAAAGGAAGTGAGTGAGGACAGGAACTCACATGAGGCAGGAACCTGGAGGCAAAAACTGATATAAAAAAAACAAAAACAAAACAAAACAAAAAAAATACAAAAAAAAAAAAAACATGGAGGGATGCTGCTTACTGGCTTGCTCCTTGTGGCTTGCTCAGCCTGCTTTCTTATAGAACCCAGGACCACCAGCCCATGGATGGCACCATCCACAATAGGCTGAACCTTCCTCCATCAACCAGTAATTAAGAAAATGCCTTATAGAAGGATCTTAGAGAAGCATTTTCTTAACTGAGGCTCCCTCCCCTCTGATGACTCTAGCTTATATTAAGTTCGCATAAAACTAGCCAGCACAACAGGTCACATTGCTAGTTAAGTGATTCAGAAGAAGACTTAGCTTTACCTTTTTCTAGAGAAAGACTTAGCTCACAAGAGATGAACTGTCTCCTGTAGTGTGCCCAAATACAAAGCCATAGCTAGGGCTGCCAATACCAGCCAGAGAGTGACTGTGGTTCAAAAGTCTCAATCTCTTTCCACATAAAATAATATGCACATATATAAGTTACTAGTTTAATAGATAATTATTACATATAAATTATCTCTGGCCATTCAGTAACTAAAACCTGCCTTCCTTGTGGAAAAATGAGGATATTTTATGCATTTCTGATTCATGTTGTGGACTGCAGCATAGGCACCTTGCATTTCAAACCTCACATCCATCTTTATGTCCAGAGCTACACTGGAACATACTTATTGTATTCATATTGTCAGTTTTGGTTTTTGTGACAGGGTCTCCCTCAGGCTTGTCTGAAACTTGCTACGCCGTTGGCTAGCCTAGAGCTCGTAACTGCCCTGCCCTCTCCCGAACGCTAGGATTACTGGCTCACACAGCCATACCCAACCTGGAATAGTTATTTTAGAAATTAGAAAAACGAGGCATTAACAGGATTATTCCATTTGCCAAAACCATAATGGTGCCACACAGACCTGAGGCAAAAAAAAAAAAAAAAAAAAAAAAAAAAAAAATCCTGGCTAGGATTTCTAACTGTGCCGCATCTGGCATTTGTTCCTGGTGATAGGAAAATTACTAGAATTTTCTGCCATAAGAAGGAGCCTTATAATTATCTGGGAGTAAATACTGATCACACAAGTCATCTGTTCACTAGGATGGCCCTCGTTGGCATCTGCTCTATGTTTCCCGACTATCGGTGAGTATGTTGATGAATGTCTACATGTCTGGCCTCGTGGCCGGTCCATATGTAGCATTTGTCCTTCTGAGGCTGGTTTCTGTGGTACAACACCACAATCTCTCATTTTATGCATTTCCTCGTGAACAGGATGACTTTGATTTCCTTATGACTAAGTAAGCCCCTGTTGCGTACACGTACTACGATTTTCCAATCCGTTTTTATGTTGATGGCATATAGGCTGGATCCGAGCCCGTGTTATCGGGAGCGGCACAGCAGTAAACATGACTGTGCAGGTATCTCTGTGACACACCGACGTAAGACAGTTTCCAATACATCCCCAGCGGTGGTCTGCTTTACTGATACACTGTGGAGAGTATCATTTCCAGCCTGTTCTACCTTAGGACTCCCCCCGCCTCCGCCCCCGCCCCCATCCTGCTACCTGGTCTTGGAAACCCAGTACTCTGACCCATGAAGCTTTAGAGTTCTGGAGCTCTGTCACATTACTGTTCAAAGGGCCTTCATGCCAGAAGGACGATACCTTCTCTTACACATCACCTGTTGAAGATGACAGAGTGAGTAAGTTGCTATAACTCAACGCAGATCGTGACACATGCCCTCTGCAACACAACAGAAAATGATATTTTTCGCTCTCGTTCATCTAGGAAAGAATGAACATCAATCCATTTAGAACCTGAAGGCTGCAGTATGCTAGCAGTTTGCCAGCCCACCTATGTTCATCAGTGTTGGGACTCCGAGTGCTCCTCCCACTCGTGATAGGCATGCAATGTTAAGCTAATGTCCACAGAAGTTACATCCCAGGCACATGACAAAGCACTACCTAAGAACCCTATTTATATGTTCCCGGTAAACAAAGTAATGAAAACAAGCAAAGTAATACTTCATCTTCACACACTTGCTTAAAAACCAAGAACGGACACTTCAGAATTGCACGGCGAACACGTTGCTAAAGTTGATACACTGGCTAACGGCTCTTACTGGGCAGTGTGTCCCAGCATAAAAAGGGAAGCATCAACAAAACCTTCACGGAGTCGAGGTACCCTTAGTGTAAATTCTTCTAAGCTACCACCGTGCCCTGCAGATCGCTCACCAAGGCAAAGAGTCTTTCTGCACAGTGACTTTCTGGCCACTCCATCCTTCCTTTACCCATGGCGGCCATCTCCGTTTATAGCCATGAGCTCCAAGAGAACATTGGTACTGTAATGATCCCTGAGGACTCTGAGTGCTCCTCCCACTCACTGCGCACGTAACGTTAAACTGTTGTCCACAGAAGTTGTATTCTGTCGGTTCACAAGGGTCGAGCTTGGGTTCCTGTTTAACCAAAAGAGTCGCGGCAGTCTTTGAGTCCTGGTTTTCCTGCTTGCCGTGTTAAATGAGATAAGCATGAAAATACTTTGTGAAAGAAGGAAGCTCTATAGAAGCGTGTAATGCCTCTTACTCTTATCCCCCAAACTGCACACTGAACCCAGTCTTCTGTCTGTCCACAATGCTACAGAGCAGCAAGACAACCCTTTCCTGCAACACCCCTTCATTCCTTCCTACTGAGAGTCTCTCCATCATGTTGCCATCTGCCCCCCCCCCCCGCCTCCCTGCTCAGCACTGGGAACTACTCTATCCCACATGTACCCCTCTTCAGCCTGTCTGTACTAGCTGCATAAAAAGATAAGGAAAATGGGAGAAATTCATTGTTTTCCAGAGACAGCCCTATCTGTTTTTTGTTTTTTGTTTTTTTTTTTTATTGTTATTATTCAGTTTCTGAGTGGGCTGGGAACTAGCATGCAAAGAGTTAAGCTGGATTTCACTAGCGACTGCAGCTGTTTGTGGAGGAGTTCAAGGACATTATAAGATTAGCAGAAGAGGTCTTTGAAGTCTGTGCTAGTCTGGGAATTCCCCAGTACCCCTCCTCCCCTTCTTTAGCGCCCACTCCCGACTTTCCAGAATTAAAAATATAGCTGGGTAATTAAGTAGCCTAACAAAGCTGAGCACTTTTGAGTCATAAACGAGTCGACTAAAGGTCCTAACTGAACATTCTCTGTTCTAGGCCAACTGTAGGCCATGCTCTGGTGGTACTTGTTGTTTCATCAGTATCCCTGTGACCAGTACACCTGAAAGCAAACAAAGAGCCGCAGACTACCATGGTTCTACAGTTGTCTCGTTGAGCATCAGTTACTGAAGCAAGTTATCTTTTTTATGCCTACTTTTGTAGCATAGCTAGATATATGCTGATCAAACTGTTCCCCATAAAAAGAAGTGGCTTTGAGAGGTTCCTGGTCCAACTGCAATTAAGCTTGGTTTAAATTAGATCATGGCATAGTGACATGGTCCATGATAATTTAAAAATTAAGGAAGAGAAAAAGCTCAATACTCCTTCATGGAATTAATGGTGCCACAAACTTCAGAACATTGATAGACATATTTTCTGTGCATGCTTATTATCCCAGTTCTCCTCCTTTGGGAAAGGGTGTGATAAAAATACCGCTGTCTTCTTAGCACATAAACATGTCTGCACACCTGGCAAGGTATAATTGATGAGGATCAGTTTACAAGGAAAATGCCTGATTATGAGAAATTTTCTTAAATCAAGACAGAATCACTCTTTACATAGAAAAACTTCAAATAGAACTGTAACCTGAAGCTATTCCCATGTAAGCATGCTTAGTTGGTGATGAAGTCTGCACATTAAAAGAAACTTGACTCCACAGGACATAATAGAGGCTCTTCAAATACTCGATGAAATTAAAAGAAGAAAAAAATTGACTGCTCCTAGAACCCATACATTTCTCCCAAACCTAGAGAAAATGCCAATTCTTTCATAGAGAGGCCTGTAGAGAACAGAGCCCATGCCACTAGCATTTTTCTCATTTGTTGAACGTTTCTTTGATTGTCATGCTCCTTTCTCCCTAGACACAACATAATGGTTCTCCAGGAGCCACTTAGGGACCTAACACTTTTGAAAGCTTTGCCTAAACGCTTGACTGAGAGCGATCTGTATTATCTTTTTGATTCAGTGAGGCTCTTTTTCAGTAATTATTTAGTACAAATTGCTAATATTTCTTATGCCTGTGATTGCAACAACACTGTGAATTTGTAACACTTCCTGTCTTCTGCTCCTCTCCTATGCTACCTAATAAGCACCTGTTCAAAAAGCAAGCTTATCACATCCACAAGCATTAGAGGATTAACTAAGGATAAGCCTCCCCTGCCATCATCTATTCTCGAATGACTGCCATGGCTCCTGAGTACATCCAGCACCAATTTAATGAGATGTACCTTCCATGCTCCTTCCTGGGCTCTGAAAATTCCTTATAAAGCAGAATAGGAGACTCAATATCACAGCAAATGTCTGGCCCTCTGGCTCTTCTGCAGTGATCATCAAGCCATAGGTTCAGCAGTTGTTTTGTAGATGTAGCCATTGGGGCAGGGCTCCACTACTCACCGTTTTGATTGCCTGTGGTTTTCCAACATGGTCTCCAACTGTTGCAAAGAGAAGTTCCCTCAATGAGGGATGAGGACTATACTTATCTGTGGGTGTAATGATATGTATATACATCCATATACACACCCATATAACAGCAATTAATGAAAAAGGGGCCATGAATTTTAGAGTGAGGAGGGTTATGTAGAAGGGTTTAGAGGGAAGAAAGGGAAGGGGGAAATAATGTAATATTCTCTCAAGAAATAAAATAAATACTTAAAAATTTTTAAATAAAGGCAAAATAGAAGCTGACTTTGACCTTGGAGATTTAGGGTAATATGTTCTCTCAGATAGCATGTTGATAAAACTACAAATATTCTAATATCTACAGGTTTAAGAGGGAGGAAGGAAGAGAACATGGTAATGAGTTTCTACCCTAAAATTCAAGGTTCTTTTTTCCTATTTCAGTTTAATTACCAGGCTCTAGACAATTATTTATATGACTCACCAACCAGCTTATGCCTGATCATCTTTATCATTCTCACCACAGTTTTCTTGGTTCCTTACAAAAAAATGAGTGATATGTCACGAATGGTTTCATCAACATGCGGCTCAGTGGATTTCAACCTTGCTGTACGATCAAATAACCTGGAATTAGATAAAGGATATTACAGAAGCCTTGACCTTGACCACATAGTATCTGATTTGTTAGCCTAAGGGAGAGTTTGGATGTTCTATTTCCTGTTTTAATTGGCCAGGTTATTCTGATGTGAGAGGCAGAGTTAAGAATTCCCACCTCTCTGCAATTGCATTATTCTTTTTGAAAAGAATGTTATGACACTGAGAGAAAATAAAATGTGAATGCATGTTGTTGCCATAAATACCTAACAAACGTCTTAAATAAGACTGAAAAAAGTCCAAGAAAATTGATTCCATGAATCGATATTCTGTTTTAATGTTAGCATGCCTGCCTTTTAAATATTACATCGATATTCAGTTCCTTTAGAGAAGACAACTTATATGTTTATTATTAATATTTGGGACACTTTTGCGGAGGGCATAGGTTAGAATCAAACTGCAAATTATCTTGTATTCTTGAAGCTCATAATTTAAAGCTCCGTTATGCCTCAGCTTTTCCTGTGCAACATGGGATGTTAAATTGAAAATTCAAATCAGTGGACCCTCACTATTTACACATTTTAATTCTGAATTTACCCACCTGGCAGAATTTGTGACATTAAAGTCAATACTGCTGACACTCAAGCAGTCATCTGTGGATCTATGGAATGGTAGGGCATTGGAATCGCCTCATGCTCTCATTACAAGCAAACCAATGTTCTCCTCTTGGATGGTGAACATACCTCTTATTGGTAGTTTCACTGTTCTGAATTGCTCAGTTCATATGGAGTGTCTTGTGGAGAAAATGCATGATTAGATAAGCTTCATCCATTTAGGTGTAACTCACTGTGTTGTTCCTTGTAAGCTCAATGTTAAACAATTTTAAAAACATATTAAGTCAGATACATTTGAAGAAAACCATACACAAAACAAGATTAAGTATTGATACGTTGACCAAATGGTGACCAGTGGATCACAAGAACCTAACCTTGTGTTTCCCCTACAAACAATAGTTCAGGGTTTGCCAGCTCGGGTTGTATGATGATTTCAGAAAACCAAGCTGCCAAGAGCAGTGAAAGTCAGCTACATAGAGCAACCTACTTGCCTTACTAAATCCTAATCCTTACTAAAAGACGCCCTCCTAGTGCATCCTTAGGATGTTCGCCAATTGTGTCTCAGTCACTGCTCTGTTGCTGTGAAGAGATACCATGACCAAAGCAACTCTTATGAAGGAAAGCATTTAATTGGGGACTTTCTTACAGTGTCAGAAGGTTATTCCATGGTGCTGCAATAGCAGCTGAGAGCTATATTCTGATCCACAAGCAGAGAGAGAGAAAGAGAGAGAGAGGGAAATTGGTCCTACCTTGGGCTTTTTAAACCTCAAATCCCACTCCCAGCGGCACATCAGCCTCAACGAGGCCACACCCACTCCAACCAAGCTGATTGAAATGTCAGAATGAGCTGGTTGCAAAGAGGAAGTTATAATATATAAGAGCATAATATGTAAATGCAGATTTATTAGAAGCATCTCTCAGCCTCCATGAGAGAGAGGGAGGTACACATCCAGAGAGAGGAGAGAGAGAAGGAGAAGAAGAGGAGAGATACAGAAAGAGAGAGGAGAGCAGAGGAGGAGAAAGAGCAGGAAGAACCAAAATGCCTGGATTAGTGAAGGGCCTCTGGGAGAGGGGAAGCCCTGCCACTGAGCTAGGGAGTTCGGGTTAGAGGGAAAGATATGCCAGCCATGCCCTGCAGCAGGTAGTGGTGGGGGAGGGAGGGATGATGGATATGCCTAAAACCAAACAAAAGCCATATCTCCCAATCCTTCCAAACAGTTCACCACCTACAGACTAAGCATGCAAATGCATAAGCCATGGGTGTGCCATTCTCATTTAAACCACCACATACTGTTTTGGAATTAAAACTCAGACACCAAAGGAAACATCAATTCTATTTGTGTTGAAGTTTTCATTAGTCCTTTATCTGTGAGTACAGTTCCTTGACTAAATCTCTGCTGTTCAGAATTGAGCCCCTTAGGATGGGCAGGCTTCTACAAAGCCTGCGAACTTCCAGATAACAGAAAAAAAAATTGCTAGCACCACTTCAGGACTACAGAGGCAACCCAGCACCCACACTCATTACTGATTGATGCATGTGACACCCCACAATGTAATAGGTTGTTGTATTAGTTACTTTTCTGTTGCTGTGATAGAACACCATGGCCAATGCAACTTCTAGAAAAAAAAAAACGGTTTAGTTTGGATTATGGTTTCAGAGGAATAAGAGTGTCCATCATGGCAGAGAAGCATAACAGCAGGCAGCAAGGCATGACTGCAGAGCAGGAAGCTGGTTGTGTACTTGCTTTACCACAAGCAAAGACAGAAAGAGCAAACTGGGATCTCAAAGCTCACCTCCAGGGACATAATTTCTCGAGCAAGGCTGTACCACCTAACCCTGCTCCCCAGACAGCACCACCAAACTAGGAACCAGTGTTCTGATACCTCAGCCTATGGGAAACATTTCTCGTTCAAACCACCATGGTTGCCATGTTCAAATGGAAACACTATTTTAAGTACTCTCCCCTGAACAGTTAGAAGCATGAAACCTCTGCAATGCATCAAAACAGGGCGAAAGTGCAGAATTTCATTTGTCTTCCTGTTGTAAAAGGCCAAAAGGAGAATTAAAAGTGATGCTAACATTTCTAGAGGAAAAAATGAGTACAGACAATAGTATCGAGCAAACTGAGCAGCTAATTTTTAAGCACTAATATGAAGATTTTAAAAGGGAAGCAGTTAAATCTCTCTCTGTTCTAAGTGCCTTAGTAATTAGGATTTCTGTAGAAGGAAGCAATAAGATCCCCCACATGTCTGTAATTGTATGTACTTTACCAGACTTTTATGATTTTCTTAAATTCATTCCTATCCTTTCTTATTTTTTCCAAGGGTGTTAAATATTATTAGTGTTGTCGTGAACAGAATTCTTCCTACTTTAATTTTGAACTAGAGATTACAAGTATATGAGCAAGCTAATTTCTGCATCTCCTAATTTTCCTATTATGTTCATCTAGAATTTAACTCGAAGAGAACACATGTAAAGCATCAGCGACTATCCTGCTCCTTTTCAACATTTACGCCTCTATTTGACCTAAGTTAACTTAGTATATTCATTAGACTTTCTTTTGCTGGGATAAAACACCACGATCAAAAATAACTTGGGAGAAAAGGGTTTCTTTGGTTTTTACGCAGCCATATCACACTCTGAGAGAAGTCAGGTCAGGAACACAAACAGGGCAGGAATCCAGATGCAGGAGTTAAGGCGGAGACCATGGAGGGGTGCTGCTCATTGGGTTGCTCTCCATGGCTTGCACAGCCTGCTTTCTTACAGCTCACAGGGCCACCAGCCCAGGGCTGCAGGGATGGCACTCGC
Organism: Meriones unguiculatus; assembly: GCF_030254825.1. NCBI lineage: Eukaryota > Metazoa > Chordata > Mammalia > Rodentia > Muridae > Meriones > Meriones unguiculatus. The sequence goes on along the minus strand of NC_083365.1, from coordinate 17,414,724 downwards.
CAAAGTGGTGATCTGGGTATTCCCACATCAACCATCAATCTAGCGGATGCTTTTTCTCAGTTGAAGTTTCCTCTTTCCAGATGACTCAATCATAAAACTGTATTTCTACATTAAACAGTTTTGTTAGTAGATTTTATAGAAATGAATTAACAGAATATGATAAAGAATCTAAAACAGCCAAATCTATTTAGGAAAGTGTTATGCTAAAATCAATGCAGAAACAGGAATTGCTCAATTAAGTTCTATCAGGAAAATGGTCCAATCGTCTAGAAAAATTAAAGTTTTATATATTACAGATAGCTCTAGGAAGAAAGTAAGAGCAGGGAAGTTTGAAAAGAATACATACAAAGTATGTATGGTGTCGGTTTTATTTTTATTGTTTACAAATGGAGCAGATGAGGTCTTACAAGAAGAACCTACTGATTTTTGAAAATGATTACAAAACCCAAAAGTTTCCATGTTTCCCGAGCCTGGGAGAAGTTATTTCGTATGCATATCCTATTTAGAGCTGGGCACACAGCAGTCAATTATTCTCGGCACTTTGACCACTTAAGAGTGTGTTAGCTGCCTCCCACTGCTAAAAGAAGCTTCTCTGACCAAAGAAAGATGGCAGCATTCATCTACAGGAATAAAACATACACACTACGATGGCAATTTTACAGGCACAAGGTATCCATTTAGTGTCTTCCACACTAGAGACAATGCCTTCCCCAGCCAGAGGCTTTTGTCCAGGTTTGTAGCACCATGCATGATTTTCTTTCATGGAGAGAGACTTAATCAGACTGCAATCAGAAAGTTGGTTGGTTGCCCACAGAACATTCATGTTACTCTTGGATGAGTGAGCATACCTTGCTTGGTAGGTCAGTAACGTAGCATGCAGGGTCCACAGGTGCATGAGACATTTATGACTTTTCTCTTACAGCAGCCTGCATGGTGTCTTCTGGCATTGTAAAAGCCAGCCACCACTAAGGACGCTTCCAGTTCAGTTCCAACTTATATTTTATTTGTCCAACAACCAAAGCATACTGTCTTAGCATTTAGTCCTGGTGGGCAACCAAAAATACAAAGACATGAACTTTTTTGTAATGGGCTAGGGCAGGAATTCGATCCATTTGAACATGTTGTATGTTCACAAAGACAAAGGAAGGACTCTAAAACTTAAAAGGGGGGCATAGTAGCCAATTAGCAATGTTTGCCAGAGACAAAGGGAATTTGAATGGATTACCCTATAATGGAGGGTTAATAGCACACCATAATAGCTTGGTACCAGGAAGGGGTTACAACTTTTTGAGTTGGTAAATGGGGCCCCAGTGAGCCATAAACTAGTGGAATAACATTTCATGCTATTGCCAATGCTATTGGTTACTCTTGACAACTTGATGGTAAGACTCACATACTCATGCCACAGAACATGGAGAAATCTGGTACTCAGATGAAAGCTTCATTCTTAGTAGCTAGAAATATAGTAAATACAGTAACAGAGGAGAAAATCATCAGTCTTGTGCAGGTATGATCCTGTGAGGACAAGACTAACCTGCTTGGGACTGCTGGTGTCACAGAGAAATGAATGTTACAGGAATAGCCAACAACCTTTTGATTGGATTTAAGGCCCACTCTATGAAATGAAACCCATATCTGACTGTCAATAATCCTAAGAACCTGAGGCTAGATAAATCACAAGCCCTAGGGAGAAATCTACTACGATCATTTTGCTAAATGAACACAGCAGTAAAAATGGTTCCTAATGACACATGGCTATACCCATAAATTAGTGCATTGCTAAACTCTTATTATAGAAGCTTCTTGCACTTGATAACAGCTGACAGAGAGAGAGAGAGAAAGAGAGAGAGAGAGAGAGAGAGAGAGAGAGAGAGAGAGAGAGAGAGAGAGAGAGACTATACAACTGGTCACTGAGCAGAGAATAAGATACTTTGGAATGCTCATCCTTCAATGAGTTGTCTATATCATACGTCTTCCCTCAAGGTTCAGAAACCTAAACAGAAGATGGAGAAGAAAGAGTGTAAGAGCTAGAGGTTGTAGATAACTTCAAAGAAACAGCTTTTTCCAGACACAACAGGGCAGTTATGTGTATGAACTCAGAGAGATTATGTGTCTTAGTTAGGGTTTCTATTGCTGTTATAAAATAGCATGGCTCTTGTTCCTTCCGGGTCTTTCTCTCTCCCCCTTCTTTTATAAGATTCCCTGCACTCTGCCCAAAGTTTGGCTATGAGTCTCAACATCTGCTTTGATATCATGCTGGATAGAGTCTTTCAAAGGCTCTCTGTGGTAGGCTTCTGTCCTGTTCCCTGTCTTCTTCCTCTTCTCATATCTATTCCATTCTCCTTTCTGAATGAGGATTGAGCAACAAAACCAAAAAATCTTGGCCCAAGTGTCTTTTCTGAGACTGATACTCCAACTAAGGACCATGCATGGAGATAACCTAGAACCCCTGCACAGATGTAGCCCATGGCAGCTCAGTCTCCAAATGGGTTCCCTAGTAAGGGGAAGATGGGCTGTCACTGACATGAACTCAGTTGCTGGCCCTTTTATCACCTCCCCCTGAGGAAGGGGTAACCTTACCAAGCCTTAGAAGAAGACAATGCAGACAGTACTGATGAGACCTGATAGGTTAGGTTGTTCAGATGGAAGAGGAGGAGAACCTCCCCTATCAGTGGACCAGGGGAAGGGCATGGGAGGAGAAAAGGGAGGGAAGGAGGGTAGAGAATAGGGGAGGGGGCTACAGCTGGGATACAAAGTGAGTAAATTGTAAAACATAAAAAATAAATTTAAAAAAAAAGTGAAGATAAAATACCATGGCCAAAGCAACTTGTGAAAGAAAAAAGTTCATTTGTCCTATATATCACAGTTCATTGAGGGAACCCAAGGCAGGAATTCAAACAGGGCATGAGCATGGAGACAGGAGCTGATGGGAATGCCATGGAAGAGCGCTGCTTACTGGCTTGCTAGTTTTGGCTTGCTCAGCCTGATTTCTTATAGAAACTATCGTCACCCGTCCAGGAATGACACCACCCACAATGGGCTGGGCCCTCTACTATCGATCACCAATTAAGAAAATGCTCTACAGACTTGCCTACAGCCTGATCTTATGGAGGCATTTTCTCAGTTAGGGTTCCCTCCTCTCAGATGACTCTAGACTCTGTCAGGTTGTCATAAAACTAGCCGGCACACTATGACAGCCATTAACAAGACCTGAACCAGCTGAAGCCAGACAAAATCATAACTGGAGAAGTGGGGGGATAGGCAAGAAGTTCCACCCTAAGGAAGTTCTAATGACAGCTAAAGAGCTATTGCTATTTGATGGCTGCTGGGTGAGGAAAAGTCAGTTTTCTTCAGCAGAAGGACACTGAGTATATCAACCGCAGGGCAGGCCCCCTGCCAAAGAGCAGGCGGCCAACATAAACTGAACTCCATGTTCCCCGTGCTGTTGTTCTTGCTGTTTTAATAAAGAATGTTTTGGGGGTCGGTAGGGAGGTGATTGAGGATCTGGAAAGAGTTTGGGGAGAGGAAAAATAAAATCAAAATATATTTACATGAAATTATCAAAGAATAAATAAAAATCCTGTTTTCTTAAAGTAAATGTTTGGCCCAGATAAGCAGGATGGTTGTCTCCGATTAACCACTAAGGAAAAAGAAACTGGTTAAACAATGTGCCTGTGGCTATTCTTAAAAAGAAACGTATTTCTTGGAAAGTTTTAGTGAATGCCTGGGGGAAAAAATTTTAATGTGCACAAACAGAGGGAAAACCCAATAAATAAGTTACTGGCGTTGAAACAATTTTACAGACAGAAAGAACAGAAGAAGGTATTTGAAGGTTGGAAAAGGGAAGGTCAGGGCACACCAACACAGGCATTCACCCAAAGTGTTGATGGCTTCTCTCTAGATGGACAGATGACAAACTAGTCCAGAATCTGTTGGTGTGATGTTGAGGAAGGTCTTGGGAATTTTCCTTCCGGTGGGCAGCCCTTTACGGTGCATAAAACTTTTTCCACATCATTCTTCTTTACCAGTGAAGACATTCAGTCTACCCAGAAGCTGGGTTTGGAACAGCAAGTGCTCTTTGTCTGTATCCAGAGTCCTAACTCCCCAAGGAGCTGAACGCTGGGTGTCACTCTCTTTCTCTATACTTACTGGGACAGTTTAAGAAAACTTATCTCCAGTTCAGACTTCGGTCATTTGAAAAGTGAAGTCAACTGCTTTCAGAACTTAAGTCAATCTCAGAGTATAAAGACACTGGCATTTGCCAAGAACTCTTTTTGAACAAATGAGCCATTCGGGCTTGAGCAATGAGGCACAGGGCAGGTCCTTTTCCACCCTGTGCTTGGAAGTAAACTAAGGAGAGCGCCAGTCTCTCCTAATTACCTTCATGTGTGGCTTCCACCCTGGGACATCCCTTCAAGGACCTGGCAGCCCTCCTTTGCTCTCCCTTCAGAAATCTTTAGCATGCACTTCCTTGGGGGAACTGCTTCATACACAGTATACAAACACTGGACTTGACTCTGGATTTTTTCTTTGTTTGTTTGTTTGTTTGAACAAATGTCTTCTCGCATGTTTAAGTGTCTCTCTTTTCTACTCGAACAGCAAAAAAAAAGGAAGTTAAAAGTTATTCTGACGAAAATCCTGGTGATGTAATCTGTGCTTAGCAGGCTGAATTAAACTTTTTAAAATCTATTTTGGCACTGACACTTTGGCACTGCCCTGCTGAATCTACAGTCCTGAAGATTTTCTGGGTGAGGAGTGAAGCTATGGAAACTGCATGAGGTGCTGGCTCCTCACATCCTCTCCTGAAGGGAGGAACTCCGAAAGAAAAGGCAGAAACAGTGAAAGGCCCATTTCAGGAAGCATACAGAGGAGCTTTGGCTGTGGGAAAATGGACACTCCGAAGGTAGTAACACATGTGGGTCCCCGGAGAATAATGATTGGTTTGTACCCTCGGAAGGTGAGGCTGGAGTCTTTTGATACAAGGGAAACACACACACACACACACACACACACACACACACACATTGCCTGGTTACAGAGAGATTTTGCTCTAAATGTCGAAGGGACAGGCAGGCGTCAGATTAGAAGCCATGTCCCTTAAAACAGTGATGGTTTCTGGCAGGTCCTCACACGGAACTTTCTGGTGCCCTTGTCCCAGTTGGAGAACCAACCTGAATACCTTACAGGGATCACAGTTCAAATTGCTCAGTAGCTTCGGGCATCCCTAAAAGCAGCAGCAGCGGATGGAGACCCTTCCCAAGCCAATCGACACAAATTTCAGCCAGGACAAGGAAATTCCAGGTGCATTTCTGATGTGCCTCTCTGGAAGCAGAAGTAGAGCGTGTGGATGTATGTCAGAGTGCGCCCATGATTAACCACGGTGCCTCTAAATCTGTGAAGAGCAGCAGACTACAGTGTTTTCAGTATCCTTGGTGTATTCCAAGGACAGATGGGGAACCATCAGCCACCACACTTGGAGTTGTGTTGTGTTGGTACAGACATCTTTAGGAGTTAACTAGTAACAGAAGAATGGCAACGACACGTCCTATTTTGAAATCTGCTATCTTTTTTAATACATCACTGAAACCTAAAATTAGTCAGATCTTCATTGAGCGGCGCTCCCCGTTTCATCCACTAAGGCAGCGCCGTAACATCAGAAAGGCCAGGATACTTTCGTTTTAGTTCACCGCTCTTTGTGCACTTTTTTTAAAAAGACCTTTTCACCTCTTTCTTTATAATGAGTCCAAACTATGTCCAAATACATTGCTACAAAAACCTTCACACTAGTCAGTTCTTCCTAGTCTACATATTTACCACGCTTCTTAAAAACTGATTTCTTTTAAAACCTGTATTTTAAATGTCGTTAAATTTGATACATATGTTTTGAGTACGAGTATATTCCAACTTTGAGTAAAGCTCAAAAGACTCCATGAAACTGGTTTCATTTCACCCAGACTGAAGCAACAGGCTGAGAGAAGGTCAGCTTTATTCTTACTGCTCATGGAACAAACAAAGCCGTTGAAATGATTAAAGTTAGGAAGGGGAAATCAAGGGTGTGTATTATGGGGGCATAGTGCATGGTTGAGAGGAGACAACCTTATGCTGTGTGATGGTGAAAAATAGAACTCAAATTTCGATAGCTATTCGAAGACACCCAAATGCTCAATGTCTTTTTAAAGGAATGTTGATGAATAAAGAGGTGCCACAGGTAAGATGTTTGACAGTGTCTGCTGTGACATAGGGGCCTACCAAACATTGGTCTCCTTGAGCCCCTAAAAGTGTTAGGAGCCCCCTAAAAGTTACAGAGCCAATTCTCCCATACGGGGCTCGCTGCGCAGAAGATTGGTCACATTCAGGAATGGATGGGTGATTACCAGAGCAGATAAGATGCTTAGGAAGGTTGACTCCTTCTGGCCATCCACTCTTTACTTTGCCTCAATTCAGAGTCACTGGAACTGGCATACCTCATGTCCTGATGCTGGGTTGGTCTCAGAGGGATCTCAGGAGTCACGGATGTGTGATTTACTGTGTTTCCTTTCTACAGTAGTAATATGCTTAGGAGCTTTGGTGATATTTATTTAGTAACTTATACCAGATCTAACAGAGTTCAGAAACAAACCTCTGAAATGTAGGCGGTTGAATCATTAAGACCCACAGCACAGGGCCGCACAGTGCTTATAATTCTTCACAAAATTTTGGAAACAAAATCAATCCAGAGACTTCAGCACTTTGTTGAATTCACTTGAAAAACAACCACAGGAATTGCCAAGACATTATAGGGGTCCGGAAGGGAGAGGACAAATTTTGAAACTGCCAATCTCATTCAAAAAAGCAGGCACATGGTACGGGGCTTAAACTGACTTGACCCAGCTCTCTCACTGTGCAATGAAAAGTGGTAGCCCATAGACACCCGGGCTATTAGGAAACCCCCCAAGGCACTGAAGCCTTTTGACTTGCTTCTCTGTTCTTGTTTTACTGAATTCTATTTCTTTATCTTGACTATCTATATATTTTTCTTCTGAATGAAATTCAGAAGTGAATGCTAGAGCAAATCTGAAGATGAATGACACTGGATGTGTTAACAGAGCTTCAAAGCTAAGTGATTCTTACCCCTGACATTCTGTCATTGCACATAGCATCGTGTACTTACAGTGATTCCTACTCACTTTCCATATCTATACACATGCGTATAAAACTATGCCACTTGTCTTAAAGTAGTAAGGTGCCAGTGGTGTGTTCAACCCCACAGAGACAGACAGCCTTGTTGCTACCGTCAACTAGGAGGATACAGAAGAGCACGAGTCAGTAGGGTCTCAAGTTCATGACTGATCTGGGCTATACTTATTCCTTTGGGCTAGGTGTGTGCCTCAGTGATAGAGTACCACCACCCCCCCAAAAAAAGTTATATACACAGTAACACCGAGAGAAAAATTCTACAGTGCAGAGTTATTTGAGAAGATTACTTACCAAAAAAAGCTACCGAGCTCTGGAAGGGTAATGCGTGTGTTTATAGACTATTCCATATAGAATGTTTTGCAGACTCCAATTATGTTTGTCAGGAAGCAGTCAAGGTGGGAATGCTTTCACCTAGGATGATTTCTCTTTTCTAAATATGTTTAAACTTATTTTTAAATATGTGTGCGCACATGTATCTGTGCGTTGGGTGTGTTCACATGAGAGCAGGTGCCCACAGATGCCAGAGGCATCGTAGCTCCCTGAAGCCGGAGTTACAGGTGGCTGTGAGATGCCTGACACTGGTACTGGGAACTGAACTTGGATCTCTGGCAAGAGCAGTAAGCATTCTTAACAGCTGAGCCATCCCTCCAGCCCAATAGGATTTCTTAATTGTAAAAGGTGGAAAAACTACTGTGGCATAAAGTACACCATTTACCATGGATGCCACAGCCCTTGGCCCTGCTTTCAGCCTTGCTGCTTTGTGGCCACCCCCTTCACCTGAGTCACACCAGTCTGAAGCGACCCACTGCAGAGGCCCCAGGCTCTCTCTGTGCAGTACCTTCCCAGTTGAACTTATCGATCAATTTCTCTTAGTGGGACAGACAGATAGAAAGGTAGGGCAGGGTTCGGGAGTGAAGCCCGGATGCTGTACAACTCCTGCTGCGGTTGCCACAAAGGTTTTCCTTTATTTCTCCTCTTTGATGGAGGTGAGGAGAGCAAGCAGCACTTCTAAGGCTGACGCTATTTGGAAGCCCTTCGGTCTTATTTTTCAGGGACACTTTGTACTTCCTTCCCAACACTGTCTTCTTTGTCAGGCATACCTGACGCAATCCATGCGCGCCCCTGTTGACTCGGTGAGGCTTATTATTCAATGCTTCTGTGTAAGTCAAGATAGCTGCTTTGAGTGGAAGGAAGAGGAAAAAAAACAAAAAACAAAAACAAAAAACAAATTTTGTCTGTTCTTGCAGCATGAGAGCATATCCTCAGCTCGTAGGGGCTCAAAGTCATTGAGTTCCCAGCCTTTCCACTCTGCCGCTTCATTTTTTCCCGTGTTCTCTTTTCCGTCCCATGTTTGTTTTCTTTCCTGTATTCGCTTTGAACTCTTTAGGAAGCCAAAACTGCATTCAGACAGAGAACAGAAATAGAGAAACCATGAGCCGTCATTGCCTGGGAAATTCCTTTTGCCTCTTTTCCCTTAAAAACATATTTTTATTTTATGTGTGTGAGTGTTTTGTGTATGTATCCATGTGTACCACATACATGCCTAGTCTTCAAGTAGTCTAGAAGATGGCATTAGATCCCCTGGAGCTGAAATATGGCTACCGTGTAGGTTCTGGGAATCAAATTTAGGTCCTCTGCAAGATTAGCAAGTGCTCTTAACCACTGAGCCATCTCTCCAGACTCATGTTCTTTTTAAAAAGAAATGTGAACACATTAGCCTAAAAGAGTTGATTGATCGGGGGCTCAGCAATACAGCCCAGCATATCCAGAGCAAACCCAGAGTTCCAGATTTCTTTCTATCCTTAGACCCCCCCAAGCCCGTCTCAATTCTTAGATTGCAACTATTGCTCCCCTAAAATTGGGTGCTTGCCCATACTGAATGTTCCCATAGCATTAGAGGTCGGACATCCTGTATGTGTCTGGTGAAATGGTCAGCCAGCTGTTTGAGGAAATTTATAAGACACCTTTTCCTTAAACCTACAAAAAAAAAAAAAAGCTTTTGTCAACAAATTCCTGCTCAGACTTCCTGCTCCTACAGTGTTTGCTCCCTCACTGCTGTGAGAGGAACAAAAAATAGAACTGCCTTCCTGCCCCAGGAAGCTGGGCCCAGACAAGTCTGTGTACCTCGGTGAGGCCAGCATCCTAAGAAAGCCTCCGAGAAGCAATCTGCTGGGTATGATATTTTAGTAACACCCTGGCCGAGAGCGTGGTCATGGCACTGAAGGGATAACCCTGTACTCAGTTACGTCTTCCTTAGTTTTTATTTAGAATAATCAGGACGGCTGCAAAGTACACAATGCTTCTGAGTGCAGCAAGCTCTCAGGCTTCCTGGCATCTCTTCCTAACTGGAACTGTGTAGCGAGTGTTAGAACAGGAAGTGGCAGCGCATGCATGCACCACTGAGCGCGCAGAGGATGCTGTTAACCCCAGTTACTCTTAAAACTCGGCTTCCTCCTTCCATGACACGGGTGAGAATTCTGTATACCTTATCTCTTTCCTCCATGTTTCTTTACATCTAGGCTCTGTGTGCAGCACATGAACAGTAAGGGAAGGTTCCACATATTAATAGAGTTTAACTGTTTGAAAGGAAACTACTCTCTAAGTTAATTATCATCCTCCTATCTCTTCTGTGGTTATACAGTCCTGAAAAGTTTGCACCACCGAGAGACAGTCTACCCTGCCATCCTGGGAGCTAGCCTGAGCCACAGGATCTCCTTGTACCCAGGAGATCCAATCCCCAGCCTTATCTGGGTTAAGCCATGGGGTTATCAAAGCTCTGCTGTCCAACCAGAACGTAAAGAGGCAGTCAGAGTGTTCCTGACACACCCAGTCTTCATGTCTGTCCACGGAAGCACCTGGAATTACCGAACACACAAACTACCCCTGTCATAGCCTATTCATATTCCAGATCCACAGAATCTATGAGCCATAAGAAAAGGCCACCAAATTGTAGGCTGGTCAGCTGAAAAGCGAGGACAACCGGAACAGTCACGATCCAGCGACTCGAATTTCTGAAGCCATAGATGATTGCATAAAACAATTTGCAAATAGTGTTCAATTACACAGCACGATGTCTGACCTGGGATTGCCTGAGCCGGCATGTCAGGCCTCGCACTCCCCACAGCACCGCACGGAGGCCTCAGCCCACGTGAGTTGCGATAACAAAGCTCCATATGCTTGGACGGCTTATCAAAAACGTTAGGTTAGCCTCTCGGATCCAGAATGAAGGGATTCATTCATTCTGGATTCAGGTGCTGGGTGGTTGGCGACTTGTGAAGGAAACACATCCTGATTCATAGAAGGCTGTGTTCTTGATGTGTCTCAGAAAGTCTGAGGGGCTTCTTTGGAGACCTCTGATAGGGACTTAATTCCTTTTGTTGGGGGATTTCAACACCAGATGACTGCCCACCTCCAAATACAACCTTGAAGGTGTTAGGGTTCAGCAAGTCCACCTTGGAGGATGAAAACATGCAGTCTGTAGCATTCAAGAAGCTTCTTAGGAAGGTCTGAGACACGGAGGGAGTTTCTGAAATCAGGCACTTCTCTTTCCAGACACTCATTCTTTACAGTAATCTTTTCATTAAAAAAAAAAAAAGAAGAAAGTGACCATTCTGTAAGGTGGTTTTCCTCAAAGTAGTAAAATTGTCTTTTAAATTGCTTTGAAAAGATATCACTACAGTAATACAGCCATGGGGCATCTCTTTATCTCAGGACTGAACTCCACTGACTTTATTTTTTTTCCCCTCTCATGTACCTTGTGGCTGGAGCGAACTGTTAAAACAAGAGTCTGAAGTACTGCGCAGTGTTAACAGCTTTCGGATAACTTTGGCCAGTATGTACTTTGTTGTACTCCGAACAGCTAGTAGATATAACGGTGAAAAATGTTAAGCCATACAAAATGTCTGACCTATTCCAACCTGGACTTGCCAGCTAATTTCCACTCGGCTGTTTATAATGTACACAGGATTGCAATACCTAAAGGATAAAGAGCCGGGTAATATATGGGCTCTAGTCTGCTCCTGGCAGCCTGCTCTGGCTCCATACGCCTCAGAAATTGCAAAATCAATGAGATGAAAGCCACATGTCATCCTACACTTTCTTTGCTCTGCTTACAGCCCGAGAGGCTGAAGAGTCACTTTAACCCTCTGGAGACACTCTGGCAGTTGGGAAGTGTTTCTTCCCACACGTTAACGTCCTAGTTCCTTGACCCTCTGAATGGACCATCTTCCTGTCCGTTTCAGCCTTGTCTGTAGGCACCCTCACTGCATCCAAGGCTCTCCCTACTCTAGTAGCTGTTCTTGCAGATCTGGTTTCAACTGTTCCTTGTGCCATCATGAGTACCATCCCTGTCCCCTCCCCGGACCCACACATTGTGCTCAGCCCTTGTACTGCTTGCAGAAATAAATGATCATATGACTTGTAGCCTATTATTCTTTCATTCTTCATAATCAAACATAGAAAAGCTGGTGAGTTCTGGGAATACCCCCGGAGATTCCCTCATTGTTCTTACTTTGGTGCTATCATTGAGCCCCTCCCCCAAAGGTCTGGCAGTAAACTCAGCTGGGCAATTCAGCTCAGACACTTTTGAAGAACCGCTTTTGGGAAACCTTCTTGGCACCCTTTCCCTCCACACACTGGAATCCTCGTCTCTTCTTCAGAGCCTCTAACATTTTCTCACACATACTCCTTTGTCTTCCTGTCTGTAGCACTTGCTCACACAACTTTCCATCTTCATATCCAGCTACAGGCTCCTGGGGCAAGACTGCATCTATTCTTCTCTGGGTCAGGGATTCCTGACACAGTTCCTAGCATAGGTTCACTGGCAGAAGGAGCGGCTAAGGGACAGCCCTCCATGCTTTGTCATCCCCGATCCCCCAGGTCCCTCATGCCAGCTACTGAGTCTGCCTTGGCTGCTATTGTCTTCCATGGCTTCTATTCAGGCTCCTAGCACCACTGCGCTCCTCAGCCTTTCCCACCTTTTCCTTTCCCAGGATGACCCCACTTGTCCCTTCACACACATAGGCAAATCCCCCTGTCAAACTTCTTGTCTTCCACATCTGTTTGTGTCCTATCTTCTTGGTTCTCCTTAAAAAGGAAATATTCACCTTCTCTGCTGAGCAACCCATGGGCTGTGAATAACAAACAGCCTTAGAATCTGACCCAGGTGGGCACTGCTCCCCAGTTGTTACCGGCATCATGCCTTCAAGTACACTGCCCTCCAGCTATTACTAGCCTCACTTCTCGCAGAGAGCCTGGATTATATTGTTTTAGGAGAATAAGCCTTTCATCAGTTTTGTGAAAGACCTCCTGGGACACGATAGTCTGTTAGCTTACCTAACACCCTTCTTGTCCGGTTTGCAGAGCACTTCCCATGCTTTTACCCATTCTCCTCCTTTGGATATGTCACCTCCTGGGCGCTCTCAACTACAGAAATATGTGTGCTTCAAGACCTTGTACACATGGCCACTGGCTAGGAAATATGCTGGAAACCCGTCCGTTTCGGCCACCTCCAGAGGAAAGATAATTAGCTCAGCCTTTGTTCAATGCCTTCTTGTCTTTCCATAAGTAACACTGGAAGATGACCATTCTGTTATACTGTGAGCTCCTACAGAGGACCCATCACGCCATGACACCGTCTTGTCTTCATTCGATCTTACTCACACAAAGGGTAGACCCCTGACTGAGAATATGGCGCAAGATCTGAGAAATAATCAATTACCCTTAAAAAAAAAAATAAGTCTTGAGGAACAGCAAATAGCCGGCTCAGTGCATAAGTGTACTCATTGCCAAGCCTGATGAGCTGAGTTTGATTGCTGCAGCCTGCATGGTAGAAGGAGAGAAGTGACTCTTGTGTCCATCCTCTGACCTCTGCAGCACGCACCTTTGCACACACAAGCCTAAACATTCACACATGCACACACACACACACAGAGTCTTGAGTTCTGCTTCATGGTTTTAGAGTATGTGTCTATACTTGTCTATTGAGTGTTGTGCCTGATGGTAAAATGGAGTGATGGCTCTTGGGACTCCTAGCCAACACACAGCAGAAAAAAAAAAAGTAAGGTGTGACAGGCATGTTCATAAAAAGAACATGGCTCCCTTGTTTTCTTCCTATAACCTTCCGCTCCCTTGAAATAAACCTTAGCAAGTTTTGAAGGACTGTGATGATGTGTGGACCTTCCTTCCATTCCTGCTTAAGTACTAGAAGAAGCAAGTGAAACTTGGGGCCTCCTTGTGCACTCTCATGAGTGTTTGTGAAGCCTGCTCCCTCCTTCAAATGTCACTCCCCAGTTTCAGAGGACTGCTATTCAATTCCCAACTCAAGGGACTTTGGGGCAACTCTCTGCATTTTCCATCTATTCTGTTAGTTGTTGGGCATTATCCAATCCTATTTATGGCTGCAAGAAATATTATGCAGTAGTATATAAAGATTTTTATTTCCATTTAATTACTTTTGATAAATACATTTCCTAAACCAAATTCACAATCTTAAAAAAAAATGGCATTGTTGGTCTGATAGCCTTGAATTTAGATTATATTTTGATAATAGAATATAGGGAAAATATCTTTGTGTTTTTATTCCATTTTCAAAGAAATTGATAGTGGGGTTTGTCTTTCTAATTTAAACATTCCCCTGCAGTGTTGAAAACTCAAAGCAAATCTCATTATACACAGTGCATAAGAACCAGAAAATGATGCTGAATTGAGTTGAAAAATGAAACGTTCATTTCAGCCAGATAGGAGAGTTAGAAGAATATTTGAAGTACTATCTGTATTGCTTATCTCTGTGCTTATCACAAAGGGCAACATGACATACTCAAAAGAACTGTCAGAAGTGGCCTTTGTCCCGAAGGTATGTGCAAAACATAAACACAAATTAAATGAAAAAATAATGCATTACAGTATTTTTCCCATTGCTAAATGTAGAAGGTGTGCATGAACCCACAAGCATCACTGGAGACATCCAAGAGCCGTAGACAGAACCAGGAAGGAAAGCATGCAATATCTGAATAACTGGGGGACCCACAAAGGAAAGGGACCATGGCCTCAGCTATTAGGTGACACAGGGAATGAAGCAGTGATAGGAACACTGGGTAATGCAACGTACTTAGAGTTCACGTGTGGAAAGATTGGGTTGATGAGGCAAGAAACCAGGAAAGTAGGGGCCAGGAGAATGTAAGCGGGTCTTTGACACCATAAGATTGGGTTAGCAAGGGGAGAGGCTACAGGAGAGAATAGCAATTCTGAGTTTTAAGTGTTTTAATTTTCCACACCTGATAATGGGGCCAGTAAACAGAACAGAAGGGGTACAAAAGAAGGTTCTATTAGGCTTGCACACAGGCTGAACCTAAAGGCTAGGAACCAGAATGAACTGGTATGGCAGAGGAAAAAAGTAGCCAGTCTTCAGTAGACTAGGAAATAAGGACATTCCACTATGCGGACACCTGAGGGAGTGCAAAAATAATTGCTCCTTTTCCTCGAGAGTTTGCCCTGTGCCAAATAGCGTGATGAGAGTAATGTTAGCAGGCAACTGCAACATGAGGACAAACACTGCTCAAAAGAGTATCAACAGGGATACATAGAGGACACCGAGCACCCCTTTGTGATATCACCCCTAAACCTTCAGCAGCCCTGCAGGACACACGCATACACGAAAGGGAAGCAACGCACAGTACAAAGAGTTAAGCAACTTGCTTGTGGTCGCTAGAAAGCCATGGTTTGAAGCCAGGGAGAAGGGTTTCCAAGGGTGAGCTCATAACCAGAATCCATAACCAGGAACATTGTAAGTGCCTGGTCATCACGGCACAGGTGAGCCCAGCACCCCGGAGCAGTGGGCTTCTGGGGCGTCTCACTGTATACCAGACATAGTGACGTGAGGTGGGGGCGTCTGAGGCTCCACTGGCGGCTGACCACAGAAAGGCAAAGGAAGGTAGTACCTGTGCTCTTCACAGAAGTCACCTGCAGGGAGTCTGAAGCCTGGAGGTGAGGCAAATCAGCAAGAAGCATGGGGTGCTTCCTCATGAAATGCATATCACAACAATATTTTAATTAACTTGAAATAATTATATTATGCATGTAATTTATTCTATCACCAGGTTGCACTGAAATTTTTATTGGCAATCCTGAGTACATGTATTAAGGATGTTAATAAAAACATTTGGACTGTGTTTTATTTCCCTAATTGCTTCAGTTTTTTTTTTCTGGTCCAATAAGGATAATGATGCAATATCAATATGAAAATTTCACTTAGTTTGAGGTTCTGTTTTTATTTTCCACTCTAGGCAGTGTGTCAATAAAGAACATACTAATTCAGTACAGCATAGTAAATAAACTGAATAATATCTGATCACATTAATAATGTAAATGGCAAAAATTAAACGATATTCAGAACTATCCCTAATTTTTTAGAGATTGCTTTATCAGAAAGACAGGGAAGTTGTTTTTTTTTTTTTGTTGTTGTTGTTTTTCAAATATGATTTTTATCACAAGCCAAACCCTGTTAACTTCTGGTGCCAGAGGTAGGAGGCAGAGAGATCCATCATTTCCCAGGCTGCTGTCTAAAACACAGGAGGACCACTTTTGTGTGTCATCGGATCCTAAATGATATATGCTCCCTTAGCCCGGCAACTCTTCTTCTAGCCTCTGAGGATGTCCCCAATGGCTGGCTCCCCACAAGAGCCACATTCCTGCAATTACTCTATTCTAAAGGGGGGGGGGTATGAAAAGAGAATGAAATTATTTGTGAGAGTAAAATCTGTCCCCAATCATAAGAACCCTGAGGCTAAAAATCTGCTGTATCTTTTCCTCTTTCTGAAATAATATTAAGCTCGGGTGTGTATAATTATATGGGAACCACCAGGCTGTGAAGGATGAGAAAATATAACACAATTATCTCTTCACAAACCTCAGCTGAAGTCTGACAGAAATCAACATGAGCTGAGAGCACTCCTCTCCTCCCCTTTCCCTCTTCAGCTTAACCTCTGCCTTCAAATGGCTGTCTAGCAGCTTTCACACAGAGGATGTTGCCTACAGGCCTGTCACTGGACACCTGGGGTGGCCTGGCTCGCTTTCCATAGAGGATGTCCCATCCTGAGCAAGAAGGAGGCTGCAGGAAGCATTTGCTTGTTTTGATGCTCTGGGAACACTGACCTCAAAATCATTTGAAAAGCAGCCCAGACTATGAGGCAACCAGCGCTAGCTCTGCTCTGGAGCTTACAGCAAGAGGGAGGGGAAAAAAAGCAGGGGAAAAAATGCTGCTACATGTTGAGGAGGAATTTACAGTGGGTCATTTAGAAGAAAGAGAATAAAAAGAAAATTGTGTTTCCTGCCAGCAGGATGTTTGCTGAAGTCCCCTCTGTCCACCAGAACCCCCCACAGGTGTATAGAAAAGGGTCTCTGTGGAAAGGATGCAGTTGTGCTTCTGTTCCCAAAAGAGGCCTCAGAGCCACTGCCGTTCTGCTAGGTCCATGCTGTCTCAGGCCAATGCTTCGGTGGGGTAATTCTTTGCATGTTTGTTTTTCTGTCTGTCTGTTTGTTTTGGGAACCTCTTTCTGTTACCTGTGAACAAACTCTAGATCCCTCTTCATTCTGTGCAGCCTAGGAGATGCCCCCGCTGCAACACAAAGGCAGCGATGGACCCTGGAAACTCATCCTGGGCCACGTGCCCCAGATCCCCCGCCAGATTAAGCTCACATAAAGTGAAATGAGAAAGCATGCCATTGATGGCAAGTTCATTTCTAAATAATAATAATAATAATAATAATAATAATAATAACAATAATAATAATTACCTTGGGGGTGATTTTCAAATCACTGCCCCATTATAAAGTCAGGCTGTGTCTCCTGAAGAAAGCATGGGTGGCAAGGCAGGGAGGAAGGAATGGGGTAAGACTGTGGGGGGGGGTACAGCAGTTTCCATAGGTACATCATTCTTGTCATCATAAGTCTCTTGAGTCCTACTAACCCCCATAATCCAGTGTGTATAAGACATAGTCTTATGAAAACTCGATCCGAGTTCAAAACATTGTTAGCAGAGGTTTCAGGATGGCGGAACGGAAGTGCCCAGCACTCTCTGCTCCTCCACAAAGAAAGAACCAGGCACCAAATGTAGAGCTGTGCTGCGTGCTGCGAGGGGAATTGCTGAGAAA
Organism: Meriones unguiculatus; assembly: GCF_030254825.1. Classification (NCBI taxonomy): domain Eukaryota; kingdom Metazoa; phylum Chordata; class Mammalia; order Rodentia; family Muridae; genus Meriones; species Meriones unguiculatus. Next base: position 17,397,400 of record NC_083365.1, on the reverse strand, counting down.
TCAGCAGAAGAAAAACTGAGACCTTGCAAGACCCAGCGATATGGGACAGCATCACAGTGATAAAATACCCACTCTGCTACTCCAGCTCCACAGCAGTAAGGAGTCTCCCTCCTATAGGGTGAGAGTGACGGAGAGAGGATGGCCACACCATCGTCCATTTGGATTACTGCAACCCTGGCTAGTGGAAAGTCTCAACAGCTCTCACAGGCTGGCAGCTGTGCCCAATAAGGAGCCTGAGATCCACACGGCCGCCTGGCTTTGGGAAAGGATTGACGTCATTGTCTCTTTCTGTTGGCACTGGTCGTGGCTACCAGCTGTTCTGACCTCTGTTTTTCTCTCATCGAATCTGACTTCCCAAGCAATGTCACCGTCTGTGTAACCAGTTCCCTGATTTAAGTTCAGTCACTGCTAAGTACAAAACATGTTTTCCTTTTCCCTGGTTAGATTCCGTCTGATGCAACCTCTGGCCTCAATATCCCATAATTGTCCAAGCTTCAGGCTTCATCACCTCCAGATCAACTCTGGAAGATGACTTGGGGTGCGAAGCTTTTATATGCTGGCTAATTCTGCAACTTCAGGCAATCTTTTGGACAATCATACACCTTTCTGCTCATGCCTATTCATAACTCATTGGTCCGCATTTGAACATTGCAAACGTCAAGGAAAGATGCATGCTTTCTGAACCAGAGGAGGCTGAAATATTGCAATTTGTAAATTTTGAGACATTCTGCCATTAAGTTGATCTTCCAGTTAAACTCAAATTAATAGCTGTCACTTTCAAATCTGCCCAGCTACTGAAATGCCTCTGCTCTTTAGGTGACCAGCTCTCAAGGGGAGAGTGATACTTAGGTTACCTACTGCTACTGAGTAAACCAGCATAGGACATCTGTCTGGAAACACCTATTCAGTACCTTTCATGTCTCTGTGGATGGCTGGTCTCAATGGGTGTGCTATTCTGAGGTAATAGCTGGGCCTGCAGTCTTCTGAAGAAGTAGCTGAGCTGGATGTCCATGGAACAGCCTCTTTGGGCCAGAACTAGGTGTTGGCTATGGGACAGTCTTTGTAGAGACATATGACTTCTTTGCCTTATCAGTTTGACCACATGGTTTGGGCTTTTCCCAGCATCGACCTAGGGCTGACTGTAAGATAGTACCTCAGGAGACCCAAGCTTCAAGTCCCTCGTAGCTTAGACTTGGCATTCCCCAATGTTACTCTCTTAGTCAAACAGATTCAGGAGTAGAGGAGTTAGCTCTGTCTCGTGATGAAGTGGAAAGAGTGAGGCACACACTTGGAAAAAACAGGGGTCACATCCGTTCCTGTGTAACCCTGGCTTAGAAGCTTTCCCTTTCCCAGTCCAAGCATCTCCAACTGTTACAAGAGAAAACTAAACAAGATTGCTTTTACAGCCCACACCTGCTGAAACCACTCAGGGTTTCACTCACTGTGAACAATGACATCTGTAGCTATCCAGCTATAGGTCCTGAAAGCCAAATCAAATGAAAAGGAGAGCTTAAATTGCTAGCAATTCTTATGAGGTTGCTTTTAGACAGAGAACATAAGAAATTAGATGATTAAAGAATTTTCAGAAGGTCCACCCGTGTTTGACAGCTGTTGAGCAGCAAAAAAAAAAAGCAATATAATTCTACTAAATTAAAAGTCTCTGTAGAAAAAAGGAGTGTGGAAATGGGGAGTCTCCTTCCCCAACAAGCATACCCCGTGAACATTAATTTTCTACTGCAAATCTCTGAGCATGTGCCACCTTCTCTAGCCTGAGGTTTTGCTATTTTCTTCTTACTGCAGAGGCACCGCCAGCATGAGAACATAATTTTATCATAGAAAATTAGAGCCGAAGGGGACCTCGAGGCCATCTCATCCAGAGCAGTGACAAGGGACAGAGAAGAACAGTCTGTATGCGCCCACACTAACTAACAGTCATCCCCAGCTTAAACGATTTCCCAGCATCAAGCCAGGAGCCAGGGAGGGGGCTGTGGCAGCACAGGGAAGGACTTTCAGCCCAGCCTAGCTGAAAGTCGCCAGGTCCTGACACTCAAAAGTGATCTGTAAACAGCTCTTGTTTCCATTTACTTCCTCAACCCCCTCCCATCTCTTTTCCTCTCTCCACCTCTCTTTCCTGCTTCCCCCATCCTTTCCTTCTTTTCCTTCAATATTTTCTTATCATATGTATCAGCCAAACAGTCCACATTGCTTCATTTGGTCCTTCACATTGACCCTATGTTTCCTCTAAGTCCAGTTGCTCACAGATTCCACTGTGGAAAATGGAGGCTTGCAAGCCAAAGATGTGACAAATAAGGAATGACCAGTCAATAGCAAAGGGTCATAAGTGTCAGTGGCAAAAGAGCTTCTCATCTTAACCTTTTCCTCAGGAGCCTTCCTTGTACCTGCAGTCATCTCTGTTTTTAATGACTAAGATTTGCTGAGCCCATTCTTTGTAGAGTTCCGGGCTTTGGGACACATTATTTTGGACACAAACACAACGTTTGTGAGTGTGGTATTCATGTGCGCAGTACAAACAGGTGTCTGTGTCTGCAGGTGTAAGGCCAGATGATAACATCCAGCATCCCGCTCCGTTGCTCTCTGTTTTATTCCCTTGAGATGGGCCAGCAAGCCCCACAGATTCTCTGCTCCACCTCCCGAGGCACTGGGATTGCAGGCACACCCAGCCAGGCCCTACATTTAAAATATGAGGCATTGAAATGTGAACTCAGATGCTAAAGCTTGTGAAGCAAGTTTTCTGTTTTGGTTTTTTTGTTGTTTTGTTTTGTTGGGTTTTGTTTTGTTTTGTTTTGTTTGTTCCTCATCCCCACCCCTAGCATCTCTCCAGCTCTTATGTATATGCTATTTAATATATACTATGTGGATACCTTATTAATTCATACACGTGACTAACAAGGCTGGATACTTTTTGTCATCTATTTCAGATGACTAAACTGAAACAGAGAGAGGTAAAATTAAGGTCCCAAGGTCATGAAGTCAGTCAGTATCAGGAAATGGAAAACACTCAAGACATGTGACTCAGCATTGAAATTACCGTAAGTTTTTAAATACACCTGGTAAAGTCTGGTCACCTGAGAAGGTCAGACCCTATACTGGCATATACTGACTCCTGGAAATTGAGAATTTGATGTTAAAAATAGGTGTGTGTCCTAGACTGCGTATTCATACTCAGCTGACAGACAGTTGCTGCTGTTGCACAGAGTGCTTGCACTGCCTTCTGTGCTGTATACGTGGGGGTTTGCTTTTATTTGACTGACAGGCAATGAAGGCAGTAGCTTGATAAAACAGAAGACGGAGGTCTGAGGCTGAGCTCTGCCACTTAGTGCTGAGTGACTGTGAAGAGGCCAATTGTTCTGTGTGTGTGTGTCTATTATATATATATATATATATATATATATATATATATATATATATATATATATATATGCAGAGACTGAATTACATAATGATTAAGATAATCCTGAAACCCAGAAATGCGATAGTATTTTCTATTCATACTTTCTAACTAAGAAGGAAAAAAAAAATTCTTCTTTGACTTGGCTTCTTTTCTTCTTCAAGGGGGTCCCTCACATGGTTCCTGGAAAAAGAGAAGAGGCCTGGTTTCCCAGGATCCCCTTGGGCTGCTCAGCAGCCTTGGCCTCTTCTCCTGTTGATTCTTGGCCCCAGCAGAGAAGCAACATCTGCCACTCTGTTTGAGTTTCACAACTTCTTTGTCTGTGTCCAAAGTACTCCATAACATGTATCTTTTGTTAATGGATAAACTTTAAGTAAGTTTTCCTCTGAGAAATTTCACAATGTTGAGATAGCTGAAGAAAAATAATTAAGATGATTACAGACGGCATGTCCGTAACATTCCTCGATGCTTGTCCCACTCCTGGCCTTTTGGTACATGTGGCTATCTTGGTTTTCATAAAGGATAAGGCAGGGTTCAAGTGGCTTAAAAGATTTGGCTGGATTTGTCTCCTCTCTCCAAGGCATTTAATGACAAAGGGAACCATAAAGAAGCACAGAATCCAGCCTGGTGTGTCTGTGCCAAGGGTCAAAGGTCGGGGGGGCACCACATATTTCCAATTCATGAAATGGTCCACTCGCTTGCTCCTGGATGTTGATATGGCCACACCAGGAAGCAGCTTGGATGTATATCTAATCTCTGCACACTACATGTAAAGAGGCATCTATGCTGCCCATGCCTCATTACAGGGACCGTCTTCTTTCCCTAAACAAATCAACACTCCTAAACGCTGACACAGAAGCTATGCCTCATGCTCTAACCTGGCAACACTCTGATCCTAGATCCCATGTCTGGTGTTGCTTCATATGCAATCCTTACTCAGAACCAAAGAATGTGTAGCAATTTGATCAATAAAAACATGACTACTTTATGGCTAACGTCTGGCTTTTCCTGATAATATACGTGTACTTAAAATACCGTTGCCCTCAAAGAAATGAGACTAATGCCATACATGTAGAGACCTAACCACATCGAGAGTCTGATATTTATTGACAAGGTAAAGGTTTGCCCAAAAGACTCCATGTAAACAGTACAAGGTATAACAGAAACTGAAAATATGCACAGGGGCATTAATATTTAAAGTGTACAAGAAACTCATATAACTGAAAAGTAAAAGGAGAAGCCATCTGATTAAGAAAGGGCCAAAGGACTTGAATAGATATTTCTTTAAAGAGCACATAGAAATGAAAGGTGATTGACACCTCTAATCCTCAGAGAAATGTTAAATACAGTACACAGAGGCTTCTTCTCACCCTTGTGAGGACAGCCATCATCACAACAGCAAATGGAAAAGGTTTTTATGTCTTGGACAAACTGCAGCTCTCCTTTACTATTGGGAATGTCAAACAGAGCCACTGCTGTGGGAAATAGTAAAGGCGATTCAAAAATCAGGGTTAGCATGAAGCTGAGCAACACTGCTATTGGACCTTCAACCCAACAAACTGAAGTCAATATGCCAGAAGCATACTTGATCTCCATGTTTATAATATCATGAATCCCAACAGCCAAGAGATGGAAGTGCCTTAAATATCACAGGTATATGGAAGAGGGTTTATTCACATACAGTGGAATATTATTCTGCCATAGGAAAAGGCATCCTGTCATAGCCTATAATGCAGAGCAGCTCTGAGGATAAACCTTGAGCTAAATGAAAGAAGAATGAATGACATGATCCCACTTCCACATGATATCTAAAGTAGCTAACTGAGCTTGGAAATTTACATGGCAGTTTGCTTGCATACTGTATGCAAGGTTCTGGTTTTGAAAGAACAAACAAAGAAATCAAATTCATAGCAGCAGAAACTAGGATGTCTGTTGCTGGGGAGGAGGTGATGGAAGAGTTGTTATCAATGACTACAGAGTTTCTTTCATGCAAGAAGGAAGAGTTCAGGAAAACTTTTTTTTTCTCTTAAATGCTAAAAGGAAAAAATAAATTTGCCAGTCTTGGATGCGAGGTCAGGGATCATCACAGAAGAAGGGGCAGAAAGATTGTAAGAGTCAGGAAAAGTATGTATATGCAGTGACAAGACATGACAATATAGTTGCACGCATGCACAAGCCCTGTACAAGATCAGGCCAGCCAAAACCCCAGCATGAGAAGGGGAGGGGCTTCTGAAGGCTCACTACTGGCTGAGAAACTATGGGCAACTGATGGCTGCTGAGAGAGGAAGAGTCAGTTTTCTTCAGAGAGGCAGCAGGCCTCATAAGGCTCTCTGCTTCAGTAGATGGGTTTACACCCATGTACGTACAAGGGGCACTAAATGGACGCAGTGAGTAGTAAAATTCATGAGAGAGAGAGAGAAGGAAAGAGGGAGGGAAGGAAAACATGAAATTGTGAAGGCAAGTGTTGGGAGAGTTAGGGAAGGAATCAGAATGAAGAGATGTATTCAATCAAAATATATTATATGTGAACGTAAAATAAAGGTATTTTGAAGGTATTTATTTAGAGGCTGTTGAAGTGGCTCATCAGTTAAGTGGCTGCTCTTGTGGAATACCCAGGTTTGACTTGGCATCCGCATGGCATCTAACAACCATTTGCAACTCCAGTTCCAGGGCATTCAACGAGCTCTTCTGGAACCCATGGGCATCGGACTCACAAGTGGTGGACAGACAAAATGCAGGCAAAACCCCCATGCCCATAAAATGAAAATAGTGAGAACCCTTTTTAAGTGTGTTAAGAAGGTAGACCTCCTGAGCGAGTATTTAAAATAAAACAAGAAGAGGAATTAATTGAGTAAATCAATGGGTAAGTGGGTGTCCACCTCAGACCAACAGGGGCTGCCCAGCTCTGTATAACTTTAGCCTCACTAGCTTCAAATGGTAATCCCTACTATCGGGTAATAGGACCCAAGGGAAATGAGCTAAAAGTTAACTGTAAGCATTACTACACGGAAAGCCGTTTGTTACCATAAATTGTGTTAGTGTTTCCCCATCCGATGGGAAGGGCACGAGAATGGGTGTCGGTGATGATAAGTTCTCTCTAACGTAACCAGAAATCAAAGCAATTCTTCTCAAAGAGACGCTCTTAGCACCGCTCGTTTGAAACAACACCCAGCTGTCCTTAAAAGCCCGGCTTCAGGAGTGTCGCATTTATCCTACTGTATGTCACTGAGGACGGAGTGCCACGAGAGACAGCCTGACTCGGTGGGACCACTTTCGTATCAGTTGTGCTTTCTGCGCACTCAACAGTCTAAGATACAACCTCACGCGACAAAAATTAAACATCTCAGCGACCAGGGTTCCAAGCTCCAGTTTACCCATCCTGAGTATCAGCAAACCTGGGATGGTTCTTTACCAGGATGGCTTTGCCATAGCACACAGTAGGGCCGTAATCAGACTATATGTCTAAAAAAAATAATGTGGCCCTGCTGAATGTCTTAGCTGAACTAAAACACTTTTTGATCTGACATCATATGACCTGAGCCACGAGACAGCTGATAAAAAAGATGGCGCCTTCACAGTGCAGAGGCACACTCTGTGAGGGGGAATGTAGGCTTTCCTCTGTGAAGAGGTAGTCAATGAATATTGTTGACTTCCTTGTTATGATCACACTGACAGAAACACAGTAGACCCATGTGTATCTTTCCATAAAGTTAGAGTTCACTGAATAACAGTAAATTCAGAAACTATGTCAGACTTGGTGCTGCAGTTTTCCAGATAGTTCCAATTTCCTGTGGGAGCCAATCAAGGCAAACATAAGTTATTTCACTTCAGACTTACCTAGCAATAGTAACGCTCAGAAGTTCAAGGAGTTCCAAAGAGGCCTTCCTGGGAGACAGAAGTCAGAAGTGGGGCCTTTGCCATGGCATTGTGAGATGTCCTTATAAATGGGATCCAGGTGAAGGTATTGTACCCATTCCTTGATTGGCAAGCTTGCTGGCCTGCTTTCCTGGTATGATTATAATGTATCCATGTACCCACATTGTCCAAATTTTCTTCATATTCTTAGGAATAAGCTTACCAGTCTGTGCCTCTTGTGAGCTGTGGGACAGGAAGCACTGTTCATGTGTCCTGCACAGGAAGGGAGTCATCTTCTGTCCTCAGTGTAAGGTCAAATGCTCCTTGAACAATGGAATCTCTGAGGACAAAGTGTAGCCTTTAAAAAGTTTTACACACTATAGAAATAACTTAGGGCATGGCACAGCCTAATCTCACTGATCCTGACTACAGTGAGCATGCTCTGATTTAGTTTTCATGGCAGTCCTGGGAAAGCAAAGAACGGGCCATAAAGAAAAGTAAAATTTTATCAAGAACTGTAATGTAAGATAAACAGTGATTTGTAAATTTTCTGTCCCTTGAAATTCTGTGACATTACAGGACACTTTTTCCTCTTTTTCGTTTAGTACAGACATCATCTATTGATAATAAAACTTGAGAACACTATAAAAATAAAAGAAAAAGAAAGGTAATTAGTCTGTGTCCATATTTTTATCCCAAGACTGATTGATATCTAGACGTGGTGATTTTAAGGCTATGGAGACAGAAAAAAATAATAGTCCATAAAAATCTCACAATCGTTAAATATGTATCTGTTATAACAGCTGCATTTGGAAAACATGGCACTGTATTTTGAACAGACTATTTTACATGAATGCAAATCAAAGTTTAGTTCTATATCCTGTAGATATTCTTTAGAGAAAGAATAAGCTCTGTACATTTACTTGTTATATATTAGTTACTATATTATTATATTTTATATTTAAAATATCGTATATTAATTACTGTATAATATAATTATTTTTATAGAAAGGACATCTCACATCATATACACAAAATAGCTGTTTAGTTATGTAGCTGAACAGACCCATTAACGATCCTTCTTCCGTGGGAGTTCAGGTGGTGAGGCCAGGGATGAGCGAATTGCAGGCTGTACAAAGGAAATGTACTTTTTCTACCCAGTTCTGACCTTGCAGTCTGTAACTAATGTTATTTCTTTATATTAACATGTACTTACTGGCCTTCCAAAGCTAGATACCTCGTAATAGAAAGCTCCGAGAGCTACTGAGGATAGGCATCAAGGAGGCAGAACCCTGTAGAGAGGTGGAGTTTGGTGTTTATCTTTACTTACAGTCAACAGCAGCATGGCCGGCTGAAAGGCCCTCGACCTAAACAGTTTGGGAGGGAAAAGGAAAGCAACATGACCTCGTTCTTCGCTTCCTGAAAGATGCTGATCCCTCCCGAGGCCACAGCGAACACCGCCTGCACCAGAAGGGTGGTTATGTGGTCATGCTTGCCTTATCCTGATGTGGATGATGTTTTTTCAGGTAGTATTTCCTAGCCTGCTTTGCTGTGGATAGCAATAATTTTTAAATGATAGCAATGATTTAAAAACCAGTAATGGTGGTAATTACTACTAACATTTATTGAAGACAGACTACATACATGGTCCTATCTTTAAAACTATGGAAGCTTTATAGACACATGTTTATTTAACATCATGGTCTTAGCTACTTGTCCTGTCGTTGTGGTAAAATATCCTCACAAAAGCAATTTGGGGGGAAGGGTTATTCATAGTTAAGAGGTTACAATCCGTCATGGCAGGGCAGTCATAGTGCCTGAAGTGTGAAACAGCTGGCCGCATTGGATCCACAGTCCAGAAGCAGAGAGCAATGAATATTTGTACTCAGCTCCAGAATCCCAGTGGAGGGCACAGTGCTGACCGCAGTGGGCAATCATCCCACCTCAGTTAACCTAATTAAGACAACCCCCCTCAGGCCTGCCTGGAGGCTCATCTCCCACGTGATTCTAGATCTCATCAAGTAGACAGTAGAGATTAACTACTATACTACATGATCATTTGTTCTAAAAACTGGGTTACAGTTAGCATTGAAATACAGACACAGAGCACTGGATGTGATTCCCTGAATGCACGCAGGTTTGGCTGTTCAGTTCACTGCAATGTTTCCTGCTAGGGCTCTACCATTGCAGTCACATTCCTGGAGCTTAATAATAATTTGCTAAATGAATAAATGAGCATTGCTTGTCTAAGCTTTCTGTGTTGGCAGTTATACAATAATAATTGAAAGTTAAATATTTAGCAAATTGTAAGACATTTTAGAATGGAAATTCTCTTTAAAATTTCGCATGGCTTGGCAGGTTTATCACAACCATTATCACTTTTAATTATTCAATATCTATTAATTTGGGTCAAAAAAAGCGAAAGGCACGCTATTCATTCATTTATTCACTCATGAACTGACTTTTAAAAACATTCACCGTATGACTTCTACAGTCTAGACTCAATGCCACATATCAGAGACATGAAATCGAGCAATAAAAACTGAGCAAAGAACGTTACTGAAAGACTGTAGAGACACCTTCTCCAAAGAAGAGAAGAAAGCGTGCTCTGACATTCAAGGATAAATGTGGCACAGTCATTAAACTCCACTGAGGGCTCCCAAAGTGCGGAGGGGAGTGGTTTTTCACTTCCTAGGTCTAGCTCGTGCACCTCTAAGAGGCCTCTGTAAGCATTTGGTACTCTTGACACTGATGTTTTGTATAACCTTTGTGGAAATTGTCTGAGTTTCTAGGAATCAGAATCTGAGGCAATTGCCCTCTTGCTAACAAATTACTGAGTGGTGTAATCCCAGAGGAGCGTGAGGGAGAGCAAAGGCGAAGGGACAGGTCAGAAGAGGCTGCACACAGGAGCGGCATTGCTGAGTCAGGGCACTGCAGCATCCTAGCTGGTTGCCTCGGTGAACAGGGAGCCTTTTAAAGACCATTTAGGGATGGTTATGTTGCTGAACAGCCCACTGAAGGGGTGAACAGGAGGTGGGAGGGGATTTACCCGATGGTTTCTAACACACTTCTCAAAGTTTGCTCCACCTGGAAATGCCTCCTTTACATTCCAGGAGGGCACCATGGAAGCCACAAAGCCAGCCATGTCACCAGAGAGGTGAGGTAAGACTTGGTGTCTAGAGTTGTGGAAGGACCCTCAAAGGATCTGAAGACAGGTGCCACTCAGGCTCTGAGCTTCCTACAACAGGTATCTAATACAACCTGGTGGGAAAACTAACCTCAGTAAGATGTTTCATGTCCCCACAATGGCTTTGCACCTCAAATAGACTCCACTCAGTATCCCTGGGAGATCTCAAGACCAGAAAAGACTCGGCTCTATTAGGAGCTTTTGTGCTATCCTAGGGATAAGTTGAACTATTGAAGAGGTTCCACTGGAGGGCAAAGGGTCTAGGTTTGCAGAACAGATGAAAAATAAAAATATAGTGGACAGTGACTCTTAACTATGGTAAAAATGGAAAGTAGATCCTGCAGGGTGGTAAGATATGTGATTAAGAGGACTTCAGGTCATTTAGTCAATTATTTATATTCTACCATGGTCTTACTAGGAGTCATGTTATAAAATTATTTGCAATAGTTCACAAGCAGAATTATGTAAGCAATTGAATTTAAAAAAAAGGAAATGGATTAAGCATTCAGATATTTTAGAAGGGTCATTTAATTATGTTCAAAGCTTCTGAAAATTTTTGCAATACCTTCCAGTGGTAATCTCAGTCCTAGTCAGGAAGTATCAGGCATCTAGTCATGCTTAGACCAACATCAAATACTGTAAAAGGAAAAAAAAGCAACAAAACATACTACACAGCATGAAATTCTGCAAGAAAAGACATCTTAAAAAGGTGTGACACAGACACACAGAGACACACACATTTTAGGACATATTCAATGTTAGTACATTTATCTAAGTCACTAGCATCATGGGTGAACAAAAAGGATCACACAAACTCGCTCTTAAGACATCTAGTTAGATTCAGAGGTTAATCCCAGGGTTACTTTTCTCTTTCCATCTGCCAGTTTCTGGAAAGTGTGTTTGGGAGGGAGCAAATAGTCAAAGCAATGTGTATAAATGAGGCTGGAGAAAGGGTTTGAAAATATAGTCAATTAGTAGAGTCAACACTTTAATGTTTCTATTGAAAAAACCTAAAGTGTCAATGGAAAGCTGGCACGTTGGCACATGCCTATAATCCCAGCACTCAGGGAAGCAGAAGCAGGTGGATATCTGTGAGTTTGAGACCAACCTGGTCTACAAAGTGAGTCCAGGACAGCTAAGGCTACACAGAAAAACCCTGTCTCAAAAAGAAGAAAGAAAGAAAGAAAGAAAGAAAGAAAGAAGGAAGGAAGGAAGGAAGGAAGGAAGGAAGGAAGGAAGGAAGGAAAGAAAGAAAGGAAAGAAGGAAGAGAGGGAGGGAGGAAGGACGGGAGGGAGGGAGAGAGAGAGAAAGACAGAAAGAAAGAAAGAAAGAAAGAAAGAAAGAAAGAAAGAAAGAAAGAAAGAAAACAAAAGGAGGGGTCAATGCTGTCCAGGTGAAATACCTGGTCCTAAAATAGCTATGGCTAGCATTGTTCTCCTTAGAGCTGACAGGACTAGGCATAGCATCATACAATCTATTGGACAGCATAGCAGAAACAGCTTCCCAATAGGGCCCAGGCAAGGCAAGAGCCCAATGACCAAGGCAAATCCAAGAGCTGTCGAAGCAAACGCGAGTGTTCAGATATTAGAAAAGCACTCACGTGAAGCTGAATTTAGATGACTACGTACTTGCGTAGTCGACACCCATTGCGAAGGCCACAGAGATAGGCATATTCCTCACTACACAGGTGTTCCTTTGGGGTTGACCTGGGAAGATTTGCTAGAGACGACAACAAATTGAGACAGACAGAAGAGGGGATAAACCTCTTAGGTACTTCCCAGCCTTACACCCATGGGTGAGGGTGATCTGTATAGGAAACATGAGAAGCAAAATTACTTCTGTGGACTCCCTGGAGGATGACACTTCTGAGTCCTTAGTGTCCCCTTTTGAAAGGTAGCTGTACTGAGTCTACTCACTGAAAGATCAGGGCGCTGCACAGTATTTGCTAAGGTCCCTAAAGCTGATAGCCCACACACTTTCGTAAGTATTCTTGAGTAGGGCTTCTAACCACAAATTACCCAGACACCTTAGCTCAGCAATCGTATCATCATATTTGGTGGACTGTAAGGACTTTTCAGAAAAAAATAAATAAATAAAATGAAGATTTCAGAAGCAGGCAAAGAAAATGAGGCCTGCCGGGCCGTGTGAGTTGGTAAAGACAGGGCAACCCAATTCTGAGTCATGGATTAGGCTTATTGAATCACCGTGTGCATAATGGACTTTCCGTTCCTTAAATGCTCACACGGGATAAAGGGACTCTAGGAGGAAGGCCTGTAGACACAGCGCTCTTCCCACGCCTCAGAAGAGAATTAAGTTGGTTTTAAGTTGGTTTTATGCTGAAGAACTTGTCAGGGATAGTTGCTCACATCTTTCTTGCTCAATACATTTGGATTTAGAATTGTAAGATGTGTTTTCATTGTGGTCGTTGTCATTGTGGTCATTGGAGTTTCATTTTCATAGGGACAGTTTGCGTCACCTTGCTTTTTGGTGGTCTCTTCAGGGAAAGCTGAAGTCCTAGATGCCAGTTTGGTCCCTTTGTGGCTGAATACTCATAAAATTATGCCGACCAAGTGATGATTCCTGAGGGGTTTTGCTGCACTGGCTCGGGTGGCTGTCTTTTAGGGTACGAACGAACCTTATTTTATACCTTCATAAGGTAGAAAGCATTAAGAAACAATCAGACCCCTGTATCATTCCCTCTATCAACTTCTCCTAAGGCTGAAAGCAGTGCTAGGGATTCCTAGGTCACAGGGTAGGTGAAGCTTTAATAAACAGCCCAACTCACCCAAAAGGTTTTTAAACTGAAAGCAAGGTTCTAGGGTTTAGAGACAAAGAGCATGAGTCAGTAGTACAGTGTATATGTAGCATGCATACGCCTCGGGGCTCAATTCCCAACACAGGCAAGAACTAAAAGCTACAATCTCAGTTTCCCCTAGCCCCACTCCCACCCTGAGTGGTTCTGCCAGCTCGCTAACAAACAGATAAACTGCCTGTTTCCGAGCAGCGCCCTTACACCATCCATGCCCTTTTAGCATTCACATGATTTTGATCATCACTGTATCTTTCTGCTCTCAGCTCTCTGAGTCCTTTCTGGGCAGCTGGAAATGTGCTGTGGGTGAGGCGAAGCGGGGATTTAGAGTAGAATGCTTTCCTAACCCACACAGGGTGGCGGCCTGGCTCTTCTTTTCCAATCACCTCGATGATGGCTACATGCCTCCATTCCCTTGTTATCATAGGTAGATGCTCCTGCCCCTCTATCCATCCTGTCCTGTGTTATCCTACCCACTTAGGAAGTTCTAGGCCAGATGAAATAGGAAACCAGTGTATCCAGAGGAAAGATCAGAAGCCTCAAAACGTGGGGCTTGTGGCTTTCTTTTCTGACAGGCTTTCACTGTCATGTTGCTAGTCTTTAACTCATGGGCTCAAGAAATCTTCCTGCATCAGCCTTCCAAGTGACTGGGAATACAAGCAGGTAGGCCCCAGGGCCCATTTCCCTTTTGGCTTTGTATCTAGAGGCTGGATCGTAATCAAATTATTCAAAAACTTATTGTGGCCTATTTTAGGAACATGATAAATACAAGGGAGAAAGATCACACATTAGTTTTTCATGACAGAGAAAAAGCGACCATGAATCTTCAGAGCCAAAAACAAAACAGACAGTCAGTACAGTGTACAGTAGTCCCCCCCACCCCCTGTCACAGGGCTTCAGTGAACTCCCACTGGGAGATGCTTGAAAGTATGAGCAACACTGACCCTCACATATATGCTACCTCTATCACATACATGCTGTGATAAAATTTAATTTATAAATTAGGTACAGTAACAGCTTAACAATAACAGATGATAAATTTGAACAAGTAAAGGCTCCACAATAAAAGTTACATGACTGTGACCTTTTCCTTCCCATGGATGTGACTGTGCTGTGCTCAGCACTATTCTTGTTGACCATAGCAGCTAAAACAGCAGAAAGTGAAATGGGGAAGGGAACTTCCTGCAGCCCTTCCTGTCTTGACTTGAGAGTTTGTTCACCTTTCGCGGCCAGGAATTCCTCATTCTCCAAAGACTGCTTAGAAATGAGGGTGAGAGTACTTGAGACAGCTTGTTTCAGTGTGCAGGGACATTCTGTGGAACTCACGAGTGCTTTTCCTTCTAGAAGAAACCAACCGACTCACAGCGAAGCATTACCACGTATGTATTCAGAGTTCACTAAACAACCTCGTATACCACCCAGTGACGTCCGGGGGTGGCCCTAAAGTTACAGCATTATCAACTTAGAAGTGAGCTTTATTCTGAATTCACCTTACTAGGATTTTGTTTGATTCTTTGTTTCTAGAAATTAGACAACTTTTGGCAGGAACCATGCTGTTCTCTATGGTAATATCTTATAATAATTCAAAAATCAAGACATGAAAGTATACGCAGAACTTCATGATATTCCAATCAACTTCACCCTCATGTTAAAACTTCAGATGGCTACAGATTTATTAACAAAACCTGAAAAATTGGCAGTGATTCAGCCTATTAACTTACTGGCACTCCATATTTGCATTTACTCTTTCCTCCCATGACCTACTATTTCAGGACTCAATCTTGGACCTGTCTTGCCTTTGATTGTCATATGCCCATTATCTCTAACTTTAGATTCTTTCTTATAACCACCAGGATTGTGAAAAATAGCAGGTCCTTAATTTTTTTTATTTTTATTTTTTATTTTTTTTAGAATGTCTCCATTCGGCACTTCTGTTTCACGATTAAATGACACTGTATTTTTGTTCAAAATACCAAAAATACAATATTGAGTGGTCACAGAGCACCAGATCATGAGGTACTTGGCATCTGTATGTGCCCGTAGCTATGTTAACTCTGGTCACTTTGGTGCTTTCTTTAGGTCTGACGGTTCAAAGTTACTATGCTTTCCTTCGGAATCAGGATTTGTGATTGCTCAGGTGCCAGCATGATGGGGCTGCAGGACTGTATGGACCTTTGTGGTAACCACTGTGCACTTCTTGATGGGAGTGCTACAGAGAAGGGAGGCTACAGAGCACCATTTCTCCTCTGCCTCTACATTTAGCAAAGATGGTAGGCAATGCAAATACTGCCCTCTTTGCCACTGTGATTGGCACAGGGAAAAACAGTGACTTGAAGAAAATGATAAGACTTGCAGGCCTTTATTCAGTCTTGACTAAGTCATTAACTTCCTCTTCAGCCAACTGTTGATAGCATCTACCTTGAAAGATGGATTTCAGTCTTAGATCATAAATAAAAGGCTCCTGGTGGGCCTAAGCTCGTAGTGGGTGCTTAATAAGAGGCCAGCCATCCCAGGTGGGAGACGGAATAGATATGCTGCAGGACGTAACACTGGTCAGCTGTGTGTGCACACACCCCCTTCTTTAGGCTGGATAAGTCATACATTTCAAAAGAGTCTAAAGTGTGTGCTTGCCTTGCAAGCAGTGCCCACTACATAGTTACTACTTCCATAGAAACACTGCTCCAGAGGAAAGAAAAGCCTGGAAAACACATAACACGTGAACTGCTTTTCTAAAAGAAAAATCGGAAAAGGGAACTCTGTATAGAACAACAGAAAACCCTTCAAGATGCATCATTATTTAGGAACTCCACATTGACAGAAGTGCTCTAGACCAGTGTAGCTGGCACATGGACAGTAAAGGCTGACTCTAAGACTCAGAAGAGCCTGGACAGCTTCAGAAATGTGAGGTGACTCAGCCTGGCTGCACATGCCCTCAGTGGTGGAAAAATCACTTGAGTTCATGAGTTCGAGGCCAGCCTGGGCAGTATAGTGAGCTTGTGTTGGTTAGTTTGGTTTGGTTTGGTTTGATTTTAAGGAGGAGTAAGAAGAAGAGGAGAGAGAGGAGGTGGAACATGGCTAGAGTGGCTAGAAAAAATAGGCACTGTATATAACAGACAAAACTATTAGGTCATCTGGGCTTTTGCTCAACTTTCCGAATTTTTCTAAGTTATTGATGAAGCACCAGACATGCACATGTGTGCACATGCATTCTCTTTCACATGTGTATGTGCATGCGCGCACGCGCGCACACACACACACACACACACACACACACATACCCTTGTGCTCATGATCTTACATATCCGCCTTTACCTTCATTCCTCTATTGGGTGAAAACATTATTTATTTCAGTCTTCTTTCTCCACTGTGCACACATCAGGATACTCTACCAGCTACTTACTGACAAGAAGGAGATAATCATGTTAAGGTTCATTTGCTGATTATACAATTTTTTTTTCTCTGCCTAAAAATAATTCCCAGGTATGTGGTTAACAGTGCTACTTCAGCATAGAGAATCGAGATGGAAAGGCCAGGTCATCCCACAGCTTACATATCGTTACATTACATTAAAATACATTATACTTGAAAAACTCAAAAATATATTAGGCCTGACTCTCCAGTGCTCAGAACATAGCAAAGCCATGTCAAACATCTCAGAGAGTCTTTGTCATCTAAACTGGGAAGAACATGCGGGTTTTCTCAAGGTCTGTGTGCATACATAAACTACTGGTGTCCCTTGATTAGCTCATGGCAACATGTGACAGTGACTAATTTTTGGTTGAACAGCAATGGCTTGAGTACTCACTTTGGTGTACCACTCCTTTGCCTCAAAATCGCTGTGAAGAGTTGAGAGCCCGTGCCATAGGTTAAATGAAGCCCTTACAAAAGGTTTTCTATGAACAGAATAAGCTTTGGTTTGACAGGGGAATGGAGTAGAAGCTTCAACTCTCCCACCCTCCGACAGTCTCACCTTTAGAAAGAACATCAGTGTGGGAGGTTGATAGCTCTCTGTTCTCCTCCCACAGTAGAAACAACATTCATTTATTGGACTCCTAACTCCAGTTACTCAGAATGTAACTTTATTTGGAGTTAAAGTTTTTGATGAGAGATAATCAAGTTATGCTGAGAATATCAGAGTGGGCTCCAATCTGATATGGTTGTTGTGTACCCCAAAGAAAGAAACTTAAACACAGATACCTCCCATCTCCATACAGAGGAGAACATGTGAAAAGAGTTACAGAAAATGGCACCCATAAGCCAAGGGGAGCGACCTACAATAGACTCATTCCTGGGACACCCCAAAAGGAACCCACTTCCAGATATTTTGATCCTGGGCTCCTGGCCTCTGTCATTGTGAGATGTAATGCGTGTCCTTTAAGACACCTACTCGTTGCTATGTCAGCCCTACCAAATAAATGCAACGTTACTACCTAAACAATTAAAATGGAAAGTACTCACCTGTCCCAATTCAACCCCTTCCTACCTTGCACTCACCACGAAATCCAGGAACTTCCAAAGTGCTGGTTCTCAGTTCCGCTAATATAACCTTAGATGCGCCTAGAATTTACAGAAATTCTAGTAATGAAAGACATCAACATGGGATGTGATATTTTTCAAAACTACCAAAAAAAATTCTAATGTGTAGATGGGTTTGGAAACCTTTGCGTCCGTTTACAGCTATGATCCTGAATTCGGGGCCCAAGCTTAGCTGTGGGAGTGTCCTACAGTCCTTGTTAGGAAGACCCTTTCTTGGGCTCCCTACAAAATCTGCTGAATCAGACACTCCTAAAGAGGAATCCAAGAACTAGTGTGCAAAGAGGTGGGTGATGTGTGCCACATTTGAGAACAGTGCTGATATTTTAAGCATGGTGGCCTCAATGGAAGCGCAAAAAAAAGCTATTGTCCCTTTCCACCAGAAAGTGTGCCTCTGCAAGACTGTGTATCAAACAGTAGAGAGGTCATAGTCTGCTTCAGTCTGGTCCATGGGTATAAGGAACTTTGAAACTCAATAGCTAAATAAATAAATCAGACCAAAAAAAAAATCTCCACAATTATAAAATGCATGATAGACTCGGGCAGGCATTTCTCAAGAAAGGACTTCCAAATGGCTAACAAGCATAAGAGAAGATCCTGTATGTACATCACTACTCCTCAGGTCCTCGGGGAAGTGGACCTGAAAACCAAGTAAGAATAGCTATTACGAAGACAAAAGATAGCAGGTACTGGCAGGGGTATGAAGAAAAAGGAGCCTCTGCACAGGGCTGGCAGGAACCTAAGTCGATGTGGGAAATGACATGGAAATCCCTCAGAGAGTTAAAAATAGAACTCCCATTCGATCTGGCAATCTCTCCACTGAGTGTGTGTGTGGAAGGAAATGAAATCAGTGTGTGGAAGACACATCTGCACTTCCATACATACTGTAGCGCTATTCACAGTGGCCCAAGATATGAAAACAGCAAGGCATTCATCAGCTGAACAGACACGTGAAACGTGGACCATGTATGCTATAGGCAAATGCTCCCCCCATAAGAAGGGAAGAAATCCTGTCATCCGTGCCACCGTGGCTGGACCTGGAGATCATTATGCCTTGTGAACTAGGTCAGGCACAAAAAGAATAGTGTCACATGATCTCACGCCTGTCTAGAATATTGAAAAGTCAGTCTCATGGAATAGAATGGTGGTTTCCAAAGGTTGGGAGAGCAAAGTGGAGGAAAGGAAGGGGAGAGGGGAAAAAAGGAGAAAAGTAGGGAGGAAAGGGAAGAGGAAAGGAGGGAGCAAAAGAGGGAGGGACAGAGGGAGAAAGGAAAGGGGGAGGGCAGAACTGAACCAAGGCTACTAAGTTGCATGCAGACAGGAATAAGAGTTCTGGGGTGCTGGGCCACCACAAAATGACCACAGATAATGACAGCGTGTGTGTTCAAATGCTGGAAGAAAGGATAGATATTTGAAGATATAGATGTGTTTATCCTGTTTTTAGCATTATACAATTGCATATGCTCAAATATCATAGGCTATAAACATTATGCATCACTAATATATATAATTGTTTTAATTTTTAAAAGAAACTTGAAAGCCAGGTGTGATGGCTCATTCCTGTCACCCTAACACTGGGAAGGCTGAGGCAGGAGAATCACAAGCTCAGAGCCTGCCTGGAGTACATAATGAGTTCCAGACTGCCAGAGCTGCAAAGTGAGACAATGTCTAGAAAGCCTAAAACAAAAACAAAAGAAACCTTTCCTATTCCAACTTCAACTTTCCAAACTTTATTTAAAAAAAAAAAAAAAAAAAAACTTTTTGTTTTTTATTTTACCTCACCATGACTATGCAAGAAACTCCAATGTCTCGTTCCTGCTCCTTTCTAGCCAGCACAGGGCAACCTGAGGGAGGGCAACCTGAGTGGAACCCATAGCTCCTGCTTTTTATATCTATCAGGTTCACAGGCTGTGTTTGAGCTATGTGTTCACTCACCTGATACATATGGCAATATTTTCCCTAGGCTCGTGTGAATACAAACAGCTCATCCATGAAAAGATAAATGTATATGTCTGCTGTAGCCAGTCATGTACAAGCTTGCTTTTTTTTTTTTTTTTAATTTTCAGCAGGGTGCAGGAAGAACACGGTAGCTTTCCTCAAATAGGGAGCATCTTACATGAGAGTGACAAAGGAGAGAAGCCTTTGTGCCAGGGAAGGTTTGCAATTGAAACACATCTGTGTCAATTAGAGCACCCGTGGTTCTTATTAAGACAGAAGCGATGTTTGGCAACGGCAGGGTCAGAATCCTGAGCCCCAGACATGGCTGATTTTTGAGCAGGCATTGCTCTAGACAGAGCTAAAGGGAATATTGATAGAGATGATTTATTCATTGACTGGCAGCCTCATATCTGACATGTGCCTCCTGGGCTTAGCACCTAAGGTACACAGACACTTAGATTGAAGCGACACTAGGCGGTCAGTGTTTGGTGGAACTCCATGAAGTTCCTCGTCTGTGTCCAGCATGACCTAAAGTTCTGTGGACTCAAGCTGGCTTGGAATGTCAATGCCAAGGCTGAAGTTCTCATTTTCAAATGCAGACAGGACACATTTCAGAATGCGGGTGCTGTCCACAGCCACGCACATCTGCATACACAGAGAACTATATAGGCCTTGCTTGCTTTATTAAAATCTCAAGACCTACCATCATTTGACACTTTTCCCTTTGTCAAAACTGCCAAGTGATGTCAAAACAAAACGTTATTTCTAAGAAAATGCACAATGTATTTCAATCTCCAATGCTAGTTTAGGAAAGAAAAGTGAGGAGTCACGTGACTGGAAGTCCGTATTGGTGTGAGATTTGAATGCTTAGACGTGACAGCAGGCTGATTCATATTGGGTTTTTGTATATTCTGGGTATATAATGAGTTATTGATCTATGATAAACCAAGCTGACACTTGTAACTAATATACCATCAGTGAACATAGAAAGAACAAGGTTCCAATGATGTCCTGCTGACAACAGGCCATGAGCAGCTTTGTGTACTTTTGAAAACAGCTGTTTGCAAAGGGAACATACATACATCTGTTTGTGCACACTGCTGGATCTGCACTGGAGATGTTTCCTCGTTCATCTCAATATCCCTTCACTTGAAGTTATCAAACTCCTCTCTCCCTGGGATTTGGGGGGTGGGAGGGATTTCAAACCTTGTTTTAACTTCTACATTTCTTTAGGTGTCTAAGGCTTCAAACACACAAATGCACAAGGCTGCATTATTCGGTGCAAACAATGGTCTGAAGTTCTGCAACCTCTGCCCATCCCGTAGTTATCCACACTGAAACTCTGCAAGACTCCTGAGCAGACGAGTTGCTCGGTCCTTCTGGGCTGTGAGAGCTCAGAGATTTCCTGAAGTAGAATATGTCTGAACAGCATGCTGTGAGATCGGAGGGCATTTGTCTGTCATGGTGTCTCTACTTGGCAAAAGCATCAGGCGATGGCTCTTGTGACCACAGATAAAGAGAGAAAATTGGGGGTGGAGGTGGTGAGGATCTGCGTCTATCTGCTGCAAACTTTTTGGAAGCCAAGCACTGCGGAGGATGACCCTTCTTCAACAGCTCTGCCATGTGGATCCTTCCCATTTTGTAGACTAGGAGCTGAGGTTGCTGGGGTTCACACTCACCACCGTGAACATAGGTAGTGACGGAGCTGGTGTTTGAGTCTCTGTCCTGTGGCCTGGAGGCAATGCTTGTGACTACACCTCCCTCACAGGTTTACTATTAAGGACCAAACTGAGGGTTAGAGTCAGTGGGAGCACAATACATGGAAATAAATGGCTGTGTTCACCATTAGAGCCATTGTTTTCATCCTCATCACAATGATCCCCATCATCCTGCATGTCCTACCCATGTGATGGAATTCTTGGCAACTTTTAGTAATCTGTTAGAGAATGGCTGAATAGAGAAATTATGTGGTCCTTTCTTACCAGGATTTAGAGGCCACTCTAGAATGTGTCAGCTGCATTCTTCTGGCCCAGGAAGTGCAAAAGCAATGAATGAATATCTTTGAACTTGCAAGTACGAAGGGGCCAGGACACACAGACATGGGTCTCTTGCCCCCGTACTAGAGCAGAGACTCACAGGAGTGCCACTTCTGTGCCCAGAGTCGTCCTGGTATGCACTGTGCTCAACCATCATTCAGTTCTTCTAAAAGCCCTCAGCCCTGCCTTGATTCCTCTCTAAACTCCCACAGAAACTTCTGGGGACACCTCAGAGACGTCTACTAATTACCATGGCTCTCACTTACCCACTAGCCTATTTATTTTCCCACTAGCAAAGGTTATGGCAATATTTTCCCCGTTAGTTTATTATTCATCGAATGCCACGCCTTATCTTATTTTTAGTTTACCTCTAATTGTTTTATACAGTAATCCAGTGAACTATATTTGACAGAATTTATGTCCCTGAACCCCCCTAATTCCAACTGTTGGATTTTTTCAACTGTCCTTTCATCTGTTTCAAACTCTCTCCTGCTGTAACAAAGAGGCTTTGGTTATTTGAAGTTAATTCTAATTAATCTAATTCTTCACTAATCAAAACGTCCAAATGTTTCATCTCAACCTCACTGATTTAAGTGAGGTGAACCTTACAGTTACCTCCGTGTTGCTGAGATAAAATACTCTAACAAAAGCAATTAAAGAGAGAAAAAGGAGTCAGGCGGTGGTGGAGTATGCCTTTAATTCTAGCACTCCGGAAGCAGAGGCTGACACATTTCTGAGTTCAAAGCCAGCCTGGCCTACAGAGTGAGTTCTTGGATAGCCAAAACTACACAGAGAAACCATGTCTCCACAAACCAAGACAGACAGACAGATCTATTGATTTAACTAGGTTCACAGCTCATTCTGCCAAAGATATCAAGGCAGTAGGGATCTTAGCCCACCTGGTCACCTGTTTCCACAGTCAGAAAAAGTAAAGCAATGAATTCTGGTGCTCAGCTTGCGGTCTCCTTTTTCTGCAGTCCAGGATCTCACCCCAAGGAATGGTACCATCCAGAGTGGGTGAGGTTTCCTACCTCAGATAACTTAATCAGGATAATCCATCACAGGCTATCTTAAACCCAACCTCACCTAGGTAACCCCTGGAGCTATGCTTAGAAGCTCACCACCTAGGTGATGCCAGATCTCATCAAGCTGACAATTGAAACTAGCCACCCAACATGAAACGCCATCCAATTTATGGCCTGGCTGAAGCACGGAAGCACAGTCACATTTTTCTGTAGAATATTCTTATGGCAAGAGTCTGGCATCCCATTCTCACAAAGTGCTTCCCTGGTTCACTAAGCCCAGAGCATCATTAACTGTCTGCATCTTGGTAGTTACATCAAGAAAACCGAAGATCTGTCCGAGGACGGTTGTAGAATCCTTCAATATTGTCTGTTCTCTCCGAAATTATTGAGTTCTTAACACACACTTATTGGAAACCATCGCATGTTTTCATTTTTCCTCAAAATGACTGTTTCTCAAATTATTATAACATTGATATATTGAGATCCCATTAGGATATTTTTATAATCTGTAAAACTTAATATTTCGGTGGTGGTCCTCCTTGAGGGGGAATGGTCAGAAAGCAGTGGAAGGTAAACAGTTTGAGAAATTCTTCTGCTCTGGAAGAGGTCAGGAAATGAGAGGCAGCCAGTGTGGGCTTAGCTGTTAGTAAGAGACAAAATGAGCAAATTCTCCAACATAGGAACAAAATCCTATTAATACTCTTTACTACAGCTGCAAAACCTCTAGCAATAAAAATAAAATTCCCTTAAGACTTCTCCAAGGCATAGCTACTAAAACCTCCAGACCAGGGACACTTCTTGGGAAGGGAATGAAAAATTTTCTTATATAAATGGGCCCTAAAAAATGTGAGTCCACTAAATTATAAATCCGTATTAACTGGGACCCCATTCTTGTCTGGATTTCACCTGATGTTTTTTTTTTCCTTTATTTCCTTTATTTTTCCTTCGTATGGCTAACCCACATTGATGAAATAGAAAGGCAGGGCACACAGGCATCTCTCTCTTGCTATAGCTATGGATGACATAAATAGTCACGCATGCTGCTCTTCTCACATAAGCCTTCCTATGGCCATGGCCACTCTGTCAATGCAAATCTATATCTGGTATCAGAGTTTACACAATACATGTTTTCATGGTTCCCATGAACTAGAGCTACACCATATCCCTAGATGGTATAGTCTATAAAAACTGACTGCCATCTTCCAAGTAGTAACTGCAGACAACTCTTCTGCATCAGTCAGAAACTTAGATTTAGAATGGCTGGGAAAAGAAAGCTGGTATAAGGGAAGTGGCCGAGCATAGAAGAGCTAGAACCTGAAGTAGAGAAACCACTACGTTGGTTTTTAATCCTAATTATCTATCCAAATTACTGAGCACCATGTACCTGGACCAGTGACTATGAGAAAGGAATGTCTTTATTGGTTTTTCAAACTATGTTTATTCAACCTTTCCTTTTGTTCAATACTGTTCAATGAGCACCAATATTTCATCTCAGAAACTAACCCTCTTTAAAAGATTTAGGTAAAAGACTCATAGTTATTGCACTCCTACTATATGCCAAATACTATATGCCAAGCATTTGCCTTACGCTATCTCACTCAAGGTTTTAAACAACCTTAAAACCTAATATGGTCTCCATTCTATACATGAGGAAATCAAAGTTCATCAAATCAAAATCCTCAATCAGCTGTGACAGGATGGGGGTCTGAACATTTAATTTGTTGACTCCATTTCTGTCTGGACATTGCCCGTCATCGTCTTCCTTGCTGCAGTGTTTTCTAGTGGATGTAGCAAGGCCTCAAAAATGGAACAGAGATACACAGCACATGGACACACCGGCCAATGGCTGTATCCAGCGTTCTTTCCACTCGACCTTTTCCCAGCTGCCTCTAGGTTTCGTCAAGTCAGCGGGAAAGTAATCATCACAGCGTCTTCATTGGGAAACTAACCATGCCCTTAACAGTCCGCCAGCACTGTCCATCCAAAGGTGAAAACTCCACCACATACCAAAACTAGACATGGAGGTTGTTATGGCTCTGCCCCCAAGTGCCAGTAATGGAACCAGCTTTAATGTTCTCTAGTAGGTGAATGGAAAAACCATAGAAGAAATGTAAAAGTATGAAATTTGTGGGACAGCCCATCTGAAAAGCCACACAGTTTATGATCGCACCTACAACTGTTCTGTAAAAGGAAAAACTACAAAGACAGAGAAAAAGAATCCCTGGTTTTCAGTGCCTAAACTGGAGAATGAGTAACAGGACAACATGGAGTACTGAGGTATTTAGGGCTTTGAAACTCTTCTGTGGAATACACTAATGGTGATGTCACCACGGATTGGTGCAAAGCAATAGAATGTAGAGTAGCAGCCAGCAGTCACATCAGTGTAAGTGTGACTGTGTGCCTGCTTAAAGAACGGGATAAACAGAGAGAGTATGAACATGGTTCCAGTGCGAATTAATTCGTTCTGAAGAACAAAATATTTTAAATGTAAACAAATTTAGCTTATTATATTTGCAACGAAGTCATTATTATCAATAACGTTAAGGGCACAAAAATAGTGTACTTTCAAGTTTTCATGTTTTGAAAACACACAAAAGTTATTTGTGTGTGAGAGAGCAAGCAAATAAGCTCATGTGTATGTTAACATTTATGTGTGTGTGCATTTGTGTGCATGCTGCAGTGTGAATTTGTGTGAGTGTGCTGTACTGTGTGCGCTGTATGTGGCTGTGTATAATATTTTTTTATGTGGTGGACATGAGAGTGGTAATACTGTTAGGGTGTGTGAGCGTGCTACGGTATTTAAGCTGAGGTGTGAGTATGGTATAATACGTGCCTGCTGTGTGGTATATGTTAGTGTCGCATAGAGTGAGTGTGTGTGTGAGTAGTGTGTGCTTTAGTGTGTGTGTGATGTGTGTGTGATTGAGTGTGTGTGCACCCATGTGTTGCCAGAAGCCAGAGGAGGACATAGAATGTCTCCTCTGTCTCTCTCCACCTTATTTCTATGACTCACGGTCTCTCACTGGCCCTGGAACTAGGTCAGAGGCCAACGAGCTCCAGCGGGCCTCCTGTTTTTCCCTGTCCCCCTGTAGCACTGGGTTATAGGTGTGCAAGGGACCTCACTGGCTGTTCACTGACTCGGATTGCTCTTACCGACTCCCCAGCCCAAGCACGTCTACATTCTACAGCAAATTACTAATCCGGCGTTTAAGTTTACTGTAGCTAGTTCATTAACTCCAGATAACTGTGGTTTATGACATGCTGGAATTGCATCCTTTTATTTTATAATACTACGGAGATATTTTGTATAATCAATAAGAGTATTTATAGGACATTAAATATAATTTTGCTACTCAAATACAACAGATTCTATTTATTTATTTGACTTTAAGATAGGCAATAAGTATTATGTATGTCATATATCAGGAGCAGAACACATTGTGGTCAGATACACAAACCCCTGTGCGTGTCAGTATTCTGGTAGGAAGCGAGAAAAGATACCATTGTGCAGCCATCCATTTTGCGACAGTTTCCAGAGAGTCCTGCAGAGAAAAATGATGCATATGAGAGATGGTTTTCTTCCCTTTGAATTTGCACTGACTTAACGGAATGTGTAAAATCAATAGAGGTACCTAGATAATTCTTACCAAAGAATCCACAGGTGAATACTGACATATACTTGCATATACAAGCACACAAAACTCAACTCCCCGAAATAGCCAAGTCAATAACAGAGATTAAAATTCCACCCCAAATAATGGTCTACTTTTTTATCTTTTCAAGGCAAAGAGAAATGTGAAGTTTGTATGTATGTGCATATATGTGTGTGTGTGTATACATATATACATACATGTCTGTGTCTGTGTATATATGTGCATTTGGATCAAATATGGGGATTATTTTAGAAAAATTTACATAGTTTCATAAACTTTTTCTGACAATAAATTAATTGCTGCTCAATGAATCGAAAAAGAAGAAGGAGAAGGAGGAGAAGAAATAACAGTGCAGAGGCTTGCCTGCCGGCCACGTGGTCTTCCCTCAGCGGGAGCCACTATGAAGTGCAAGTATGTGGTGGAAAGATGAGCGAGAAGGAGAAGCAGACGCTTTGAGCATTATGAAGAGAGGCGGAACTGGAGGCACGAGGGTGGAGAGAAACAGGCTGATATAGGTAGCCTTCCCTACAACCTGAGGCCATGATGAAGAACCATCCCAGGGGCCAGTTCTGGGCCTGTGTCCATGAAGCAGCGGGGCCTGTGTCAGTGGCTCACATTACCACTGAAGACCATGTGGAGGTCCCCGGTCTGGGCTGCTGCCTGAGAGCATGCTGGTGTCCAAGGGCTGGGCAGAGCTAACCCCACTGGCTACAGCATCCGGGAGAGCTGGCCGCACGCCTCAACAGCTGCAGCACTCTGGCCGGTGTGCCCTGCAGCTTGGCAAGGCAGCACAGTAGAGCTGGCTTTGGTGGTGTGGGTGCAGGTGAGCTGGCCCGAGGACATGAAAGCAGGAGAGGTGGTCCTGCCCCCTCCTGGGACTTTAAGTGAGCTAGCTGGGGCAGTGCTAGAGAGCTCATCCTGGTGGTGTGGTCTTGAGAGGTGGCAGGCTGACCAACTCAGCTAGCACCCAGGCCCAGATCCAGGGCTTTGAGTTGGTCAGTGCCAACATCTGCCCTATATATGAACTACGGGAACACACAAAAGGGTTGGGCCTATGGATCCAAAGCTGCAGGGTCTCCATGATATCCAAAAGGAGTCCCAGTGGGGACCCAGTATTGTAGTGTAGTGTAGCAGAAAGCAGAGGCCTCAAACCAGACCAAAGACTCATTGCAATGAACATTTGCAATGAAAGATGTGTGGACAAAGTGCTATACTGTGGGAAACACTGACACACTACAGCTTCCATGATGAGGTGTTTTTTAACGGTTTTTTTTTTTTTTTGGTTAATGTTTTTTGTTTATTTTTTTAATTTTCTTTTGAGGGGGAAATTCCAAGGGCAAAGGGTGGATATGAAGGGACAGGGAGATGAGTGGGGTAGGGGTACGTGATATAAAACTCACAAAGAATCAATAAAAAGTTGAGAAAAATCACAGTACATGAGGGAGCTCAGAGAAAAGACTTATTTCCTCTCACACCATGCATATACACGCACACATCCACACATCTCATACATACATATGTATACACATGCATACACACGTCATATACATACATGTGGCATACATGAACACGTATGCACCCTCAGTTGATGCTGATTTTGGAAAATGGTTGTATACAGGATAATCTCACCTCTCTAAGGCTTCTTTTTTACTTCAGCGTAGAATCTACATTTTTCCATACACACAAAACTAACATTCAACATCACTTTAAAGTCTAAAAATACATGTCATCACTATAAATAGTGATTTTCTTCTTCTAACTTATTGAATGCAAATGATAATTCATTATTTTAATTTGCATTTTGATTATTACTATACTTAGCATCTCTTCACAGGTCAGTTAGTTGGAATTGCCTGCTCAACACCATTTGTCCATTTTATTATTGGCATGCTGCATTTTTTCCATTAAAGTGCTCTGAATATATTAAAAGAACCAATCTCTTCACATGCAAGACTATAAGCTCAAGCCACCACCTCATAAAACACTTAAAATGGATCGCAGACCAACATGTTAAGAGTCATGTGAGAAACAAAGGAGTAAAGCTTCATGACCTTCAGTCAGGTGATGGCTTCTTAGGCATGACATCAGAAGGGCTGCCAGCAAGCCAGGTATGGCTGCTGCACCTTTGCAATCTCAGCACTTTGAAGATGGAAGCAGGAGAATCAGGAATTTAAGACTAGCAAGTCTGAGATCCTGTGTAAAAGAAAAAAATAATAAAGAAACCAAAAAAAAAAAGTGCAGATAACAACCTACAAACCAGATAAACAACTTCAAATGTAGTGTGGAGCTTCAAAGGCATCATCAGTAAAGTACAAATAATTGCTTCCATTGTACTGAGATCTGGACTGAGATCAAATAGAGGACAGAGGCTTCAGATCCTGGCCTGCCCACATCTTGGCCATGGTTTTGCTGGGCAGGTCTATACCCTCTCCCTCTCGTAGCAATAAGGTGAAGCCTTGTTAAGGCTGTGAGGAATCAGTCAGAACATATGTAGCAGGAAAACAGTTTGATTTTACTTATGAAGAAATAATTGTTTCATTTATATAAATTTAAAATCATATTGCATAGAGAGCTTTTAATTTATGAGTAATTTTTGAAAGATAATTATAGACACATGGTTCAAAAACCTCAAGATAAAGCAAAAAAGGGCACACTAAAAAAATATGAGTTTCCAAACACCATTAAACAATATAACCCAGTTTTAAAATGGGGCACAGAACTAAACAGAGAGTTCTCAACAGGGGAATCTTAAATGGCCAAGAAGAACTTAAAGAAATGTTCAACTTCCTTAGTCATCAGGGAAATGCAAATCAAAACGTCTCTGCGACTCTGCCTCACACCAGTCAGAATGGCTCAGATCAAAATCTCAAGGGACAGCACAAGCTGCTGAAGGTGTGGAGAAAGGGGACCCCTCCTCCACTGGTGGTGGGAGTGCAAACTTGTACAACTACTTTGGAAATCAATCTGGCGCTCTCTCGGAAAATTGGAAATAATTCTACCTCAAGACCCTCTCCTGGGCATATACCCAAAAGATGCTCCATCACACAACAAGGACACTTGCTCAACTATATTCATTGCAGCTTTATTCACAATAGCCAGAATCTGGAAACAACCTAGATGTCCCTCAACCAAAGAATGGATAAAGAAACTGAGGCACATTTACACAAAAGAATACTAATCAGCTATTAAAAACAAGGAAATCATGAAATGTGCAGGCAAATAAACGGAACTAAAAAGATCATCCTGAGTGAGGTAACCCAGACCCAGAAAAACAAACACGGTGTGTACTCACTTTTTAGTGGATTTTAGCTATATAGTACAGGATAAGCATACTATGAGGCACAGACTCAAAGAAGATAAATAACAAGGATTCAAGGGAGGATGCATAAATCTCACTTGGAAGGGGAAATAGAATAGACCAAGGTAGTGGATAAAAAGAAGAACCAAGGTAGGAGAGGGGCCACGGAGAGTTAAGAGGGTGGAGAATAGACCTGGGAAGAACTAGGGTGATAGGACAGAAGGATGTAGATAAAAAAGAAACTGAGGGTGAGGGTATCTCTGTGACAAAGTGGAGACCTAAGTCAGGGTAAGCTCCTGCGAGGATATGAGAGTACTCAAGCAGAAACTCCTAGTAGCAGAGGCCATAGAGACTGAAGAAGACACCCACCAACTACAATGGTCTCCTGGCCGAGGAAGGGGTACACCAATCCACTCACAAAAACTTGACCCAAAATTTATCCTGCCTACAAGATGTGCAGAGATAAAGATACAGCAGAGATTGAGGGAATGTCCAACTGATGCCTGACCCAACCAAAGACCCATCCTATTGAAGAGTACCGACCTCTGACACTATGAATGATGCTCTGCTAAATCTGCAGACAGGAATCTGTCAGAGTCGTCCTCTGAGAAACTCTACCCAGCAATACAGCAAAAAAAAATGCTGAGACTCACAACCAAACTTTGGATAATGCATAGGGAGTCTTGTGGAAAAGTGGGAGGAAAGAGAAAAGGACCTGAAGGTAACAATTGCCCCACAAGAAGACCAACAAAGATAACGAACCAGGGCCCAGAGGGGCTTGCTGAGACTGAAGTATCAACCAAGTATCATGCATGAACTGGACCTACGCCCCCTACAAAGATGTAGCAGATGAGCAGCTTAAGTCCCATGTGGGCCTTCTAGTAAGGGAAGTAGAACTGCATCAGACAGGGACTCATTTGCCAGTTGTTTTTATTTGTTTGTTTGTTTGTTTGTTTGTTTGGTGTGTGTGTGTGTGTGTGTGTGTGTGTGTGTGTGTGTGTGTGTGTGTGTTTAATCACCTTCCTCTGGCAGGACTGCCTTTCCAGGAGACAGCAGAAGAGGACATGCTCAGTCCTGATGAAACTTGATGAACTGGGCTAGATGGAAAAAGGGAGCTCCCCTTTTCAAAGGGGAGGGAGGATAAAAGGAGGGTAGGACTTGGAGGGAAGGAGGGATGGGCTACAACAAGGACGTAAAGTGAATAAAATTGAATAAATTAATAAAATAGCATTTCCATTGCCCACCATACCTCCCCCAGGTTAGTTATTTCATTGGTTCTTTTATCTATCTAACATCCCTTGATACCTTTACGAATAAATACAAATACATATTTTATTCTTGCCCCCTTTATTATGTAAAATAATGCAGATGAGTTATTATTTGTTTTGTATATTTGGTTTCTAAATAAAACAGAATAAAAATACTTCAAAGGAAAAAAGGAAAGAAAGAAGAAAAGGATGGAAAGAGAAAAAAGGAGATGAGTAAAAGAGTAGAAAAGGAAAAAAAGAAGGAAAAGTGATGAAAAGAAAAGCAAATAACTGGAAAAGATCCTTGAAAATCATCTAAACATGGGGAAAATGCATTCATAATATACAAAGAGCTCATAAGATTCAACAATAAAACAGAAAAGCCCTAATCATAAAATAAGTAATAAAATTGGCATGCTTTCAAAGAAGATATCCAAAGAGTCATCCTTTCATGTAAAAGATGAAAAATGCAACAACATTTTACACACAACATGATATTGTAATCAGACAAGAAAAACATATCCAAGAAAACATAAAAACATCTATCCATGCAAAAACTTACAAAGAAACATTTATAGCAACGTTATTTCTAATAGCAAAGAATAGAAATTACCCAAATGCCAAATACCGTGTGAAAGGGTAATTTAAATATATGTCCATCCTAAGCAATTTTATTTAGTCATGAAGTACTCATACGTGCTACAATATAAATGAACAATGAAAACGCTATGCTAAGTGAAAGTAGCCAATCACAGAGGCCACATATTATGTGATTCCACGCCCTTGAAACGTTCCAACAAGACAAAGCTATCGACGCAGAGATAAGATTGTTCTTTGACAGCAGCACAGGGGAAGACAATTACTAATGCATATTTACTTTCTGTTTGTGACATGTTGAAGTTAGGTTGCTCTGACAGCCACCCAAGTCTAATATACAGAAAATATTGACTTGTGGGGTTTAAAAGTGTGAATTTGAGGCTGGAGCTGTTGTTCCTTGATAGGACACTGAACTTACACAAACAAAGCCCCGAGTTGATCCGCAGCATTGGGAAAACAAGGAAGCACAAACATTTTGATAAGTGGATTGTTGCTCAGTAGAATGTAAACCGCGGGTGTTTTTAGTGTGAATGGTTTCCAGTTGCCGTGTTAACATTTGTTTTATGCTGTGCATACATTTTCGTTGGGGGAAGGGGGCGGGGTGGACAAGGTCTCTCTGTGTAATTCTGACTGTCCTGGAACTCTCTCTGTAGACCAGTCCAGCCTCAGACTCAGAGATCTGCCTGCCTCTGACTGCTGAGTTCTGGGATTAAAGGCGTGTGCCTTACTTAAATCTTTGTATTTTCACAGTAAAAAATACTTGCCTTTTTCACTATGATTTTTGCTTTTATGTCTCGTTTAGAGGAGCCTTTGCTACTTTAGGCATGTGGAAATACTCACTTTCATTTTCTTATAGTATCTCTTTGAGTTTTAGCTGGTTATTAGAATTTTTATTTTTTTTGAATGACCAAAGTGTGAAATAGAATGCCAACATTTGTGCCACCCCCAGCAAAAAAACAGTTTATCAGCATGGCTAGTCAACAATTATTTATTTTTCTTGTTGCTTGAAATGGCAGCATAATTATAGTTCCCACTCATGTCATGTTATTTAAGAGCACACGTGTGTCTACCTGTGCAGGCTATACTGATCCCCTGCTTTTGATGCTCCTCCCTACATCACTTAGAACGATTTTAATTGTGGTGGTTTTAAAGAGTTTATAATTACATGAATAGCCACGAATTATGGGTTTTTTCCCCCCAGAATTTTTCAAATTAGTACTGTCGTGCAGTTTGAAATTTCTCAAAGCAGCCTTTTATATCATCACAAAGGGCAATCATATCATAATTACAGTGACATTGAACTTGGACACTTGGAGGTTATAAAAGGTTTTATTGCGCTGATGCTTTATACACAGGGGAAAAAAATCAGGGTCCCCATGTAGTCAACTCTTCTTTTTGTTCTTCTGAAGAACATCAT
Source organism: Meriones unguiculatus (assembly GCF_030254825.1). Classification (NCBI taxonomy): domain Eukaryota; kingdom Metazoa; phylum Chordata; class Mammalia; order Rodentia; family Muridae; genus Meriones; species Meriones unguiculatus. The sequence goes on along the minus strand of NC_083365.1, from coordinate 17,364,398 downwards.
CATAGTCTTCATATTTATCCTCTCAGTTCTAAATTTATCCTTGCTCACTTTATGTTTGCCTTACTCTTTAAAAGGGAGCTATTTTGTCCATTGCGTGTTACCACAATACTTGTGTGTTTATTAGATGTGTAGAAAAGAGCAATTTTCAGGGCTGGAGAGATGGCTCAGTGAGTGGTTAAGAGGATGAAACTGCTCCTTCAGAGGACCCAAGTTCAGTCCAGATCATCTATATCAGGCTGCTCACAACCACTTGTAACCTCAGTGTCTGGGGATCTGACCTCCTCTTCTGGTTCCTTGGCCACCTATCTATATTCACTCACATGCACACACACACACACACAAAGAGAGAGAGAGAGAGAGAGAGAGAGAGAGAGAGAGAGAGGAGAGATACATTTAATGAAAAACAAAATATTTAAAAGAAAGAAAATAATCTCCATATTATTTTATGAACTTCTAGACCCATTTGTGTTTTCAAAAGCATTACAATGTTGCTAACTTTCATAATTATATTTTGCCTTCTTTTCTTATTGCATTAGCTAGCACCTCAAAAACATTAAATTATAATAGCAACTGGTTACTAATATCTACAGGTTTGTTTTGGGTTTTTTTTTTTTTTTCTTTTAAAAAGGAGCTGTCCTGTTCAGTTTTGAGGTGAAAACATTCCATGTGCCAGTCATCCTACTCCAGTTTTCTTTTACACAAAGAACAGAATGCATTTAAAGGAGGTGTATTAGCAGAGGTATGCTCACATTCTGGGTCATCTCTGTACTATCACTTAAGCTGCCCTTTCAGTGGGAGTGTACTTGAGCAAGGTTCTGAGGCCAGTGATAAGAACCAGGCCCATGTTGACTGTTACTCAGTACTGAGGATGGTGACGAATCTATGGGTGGATCACAGAACAGTAGCAGTCCAGAAAGACAACAGAAGACTGGCCTGTAGGGGCTAACTATGGTGTATACAAAGAACACCCCAAAACTTCTGATATGGTCACAGATTAAACACTGGTCTTTACTAACCTGTCGCATTATTATTATTATCATTATTATTATTATTACAACTTATTCACTTTGTATCCCCCTCCCTCATTTCCTCCTAGTCCCACCATCGCTCCCTCTTCCTCCCTTCTCCCTCTCCCCTAGTCCACTGATAGAAGTCCTCCTCCCCTACTGTCTGACTCTAACCTACCAGGTCCAATCAAGACTGTGTGGATCCTCTTCCTCTGTGGGCTGACTTCCCTACCAGGGAGAAGTGGTCAAAGAGCAGGCAGCAGAGTTCATGTCAGAGACTGTCATGAACCCACATGGAGACTGAGCTGTCTATGGGCTACATCTGGGCAGTGGGTCTATGTCCTAAAAGATAACCTGAGTGAGGTAACCCAGAAGCAGAAAGACACACATGGTATATACTTACTTATACATGGATATTAGCCATTTATTATATGATAAAAATACTAAAATCTACAGACCTAAAGAAGCTAAACAATACGGAGGACCCTAAGGAAGTTGCTTAAATCTCATTCAGAAGGACAAATAGAACAGACACCGGAAGCAGGAGAAGAGAGAGAACAGGATGGGAGCCTACCACAGATCTCTAGGTCCAAAAGAGATGATCTCTAGGTCATCCAGCAGGGGATCAGAGCAGATGCAAAGACTCACAGCCAAACTTTGGATAGAGCACAGGGAGTCTTACGGAAGAAGTGGGAGATAGAGGGACCTGGAGGGAAACAGGAGCCCCACAAGGAGACCAACAAAACCAAAAGAGCTGGGCCCTGGAGGGACTACAGAGAACTAATCTGTCATTTTAATCTAAGGTTTTATAGTCCCCTCTCTCCATACTTAGATATATTGACTTTGTTCCTAACCACAACAATCAAGTGAAGTCCTGACAAGTTGAAACATGTTGTTTTAGATCCCAAAGACCCAACAAATGAATATTCAAAACCCAAACTCTTGATACTTACCCTAACTTTTTTTAAAAAGTGGCATTAAATAACATACAAATGATCTTTTAAGATCTCATAACTTACTTGGCAGGGGAGGGGTCTAAAATTTGTATCTTCCTGAGTATGTTACACAACGCTTCCCATTTCCTGCATGCAAAGGGGCTTCCTGTCCGAACTCTACAGGGCAGTCTTACCTTGGACCCAACCGGCCTGGAAGTCCTGGTTTTCCTTCCCACAAGACTTGAGATGATCAAGAGAGACATGAGGAAGTACTTGAGGCAGGACCAAAGTCTGTGCTGCTGTTACAAAAATGATTTTCCACCCAGCTCTCCCAGCAGCCTGTGGCTGCCAGGGGGCTTCAGGAGCCATTGCGGAACTGCATCCTTCAGTCTAAGACCCAAAGCAACCGTTCCTCTGCAGTGGGGATCAGTGGACTCTCAAACTCCTCTCCCTAGTCTTCAATCCCCAAGCACCTGGGGAGCTTCCAGAGCAAAGGCTGCTGTGGGGTTTTGCCTGCCTCGTAGCAACTTAAGGAATATCAAAGAAGAAAAGTGGAGAAAGAACTCAGAAGGCTAGATGCTAACTCAGTCCCTGCTGCAACCACCCCATCTCACGGCTAACTTGAGTCCCGAGAGCTCCCCGACATATTAAATATTCATTAAAAGCCAAAAGCTGCTCTCCCAACATTTGACTAAATAATGAAAGTATAGATTTGCCCGGTCTCTGCTTTTTTAAATTAATTTTTTTAATTTATTACAATGTATTCACTTTGTATCCCAGCTGTAGACCCCTCCTTCTTCCCCTCCCAATCCTGCCCTCCCTCCTTTTTCTCCTCCCATGCCCCTCCCCCAGTCCACTGATAGGGGAGGTCCTCCTCAGTCTCTGCTTTTGAATTGCTCCATTATACATAGCATACATAGCACTAAATTATAGTTTTAATGAAATCCGTTTAAAGCACAAGGAAAGGATCTCTGGTTTATCCCTGCCTCTCAATTCCTCTTAATTTAACCATAAATTGAACGGATTTATAAAATGTTTATGGGAGGATAGTAAAGTGAAGTTTTTTAGTGCAAAGGTTTCTTATATAATTAAGCATACATTCTATGACATTCTGTGTAATTTGAAGCAGTTTCTGTGAAATTAGCGAATATCTCTTTTATTTCTCCTCCCATTAATGCCAAACAGTATAGCAAAAAAAGAAGAAGGGAAAGCCTGAGTTCCTGCCAGTGTCAGCATCTACAATTCAGAAATTGAAACTGCAGATGTTGCTAAAGACTTATCTTTGTTTATCTCAGAAATGCGAATTTAGATTTGGTTAGATTCTCGTTTGCCCTCCTTTTTACTCTGCTTCTCTACCCTCACACTCCAGATTAGAAAATCATTTTGTAAGTGCTTTGGAAATGGCACACAGGATACAGAAGTGGGAAGCCAGGCCCTGTGACATAGTTGGAGTCTCAGACACTCACAAGGCTGAGGCAGGAGAGTGCTGAGAACAAACCTGGGCACTGCAACATGGCCTTGTATCAAAAAGCAAAAAATAAATAGCCATTCTCATGCTTCTTGTAACTACTGTATTGTTAATTTCCTTAAATGACTGCAGCTTCCAAGCTCAATTTGGCCATTAAGTAACACCCCAGACTTCATGGTATCGGTCCCCCCTTTATCATCCTGAAGTAAGCTATTCTCTGCTGTCCAAGCCTAACATTTCACATCAAGAAAAATAGAGAGCCACAGAATGCCCAAGAAAAGTCAGCCACTGAGCTGTATTTTTTTTTCCAAATTCCCTGAGGTCTTTGAAGCAAGTGCTAATGATCCCTTGCCTAAGGTTTCTTACTTCTACATGAGTGATAATGGTTAAGCAAATTAATTGTAGCCACATTTTTTTCCTCAATTACACCATATTAGGGAACCAGAGTCCCCAAAGCCTTTCCAGACTAATGGATTTGGGCAGTTTCACAAAAAGTTTTAAAAGTTTCCAACAGCATTCTCCATGTCGAGCTGAAAGCATGTCACTGCACTGGCAGCTCTAAAAGACAGCAGAGAAAATGCAGTGGGCCAGCAGGTCTGCTTTTCCTGTGTAAAACCTGTGAGCAGGGATGGAAATTGAGGCTATAGCTCTCCTCAGAAGTCTTCTGTGTGGGTGGCTGAGTCCAGGTGTGTATAGGAGGAGTTGTCCGGCCCTCCCAATGTTCTAAGCGCCCAAGACACAAAAGGCAGACTGGCTTACTTGCATGAACGCATGGAAACTCAATCTCTCTCAGTCTCTTTACTTTCTGTCTGTATTTGGCCTGTTGAGATTTTATCATTCCCCTTGAAGGTATAAGTTTCCCTGATCATCTAGATATAATAATAATACTATTATTATATTTATAATAATAAATTATGTATTATTATCATTGTCATTTCTATTATTATCCCCATGTCTTGCTGGCTATATACTCGTGGTCACTACGCTAGCACTTTAAGGTCTACTTCAAACAAAACTCAGTTTCCCTCCTCTGCAAATATGCTCTATTTTCTATGTCTCCCTCATTCATAATAATTTAACTTTGCTTTTGCAAAGATTTATTTATTACTTACACAACATTCTGCCTGCACACCAGATCTTACTATAGATAGTTGTGACCCACCATGTGGTTGCTGGGGATTGAACTCAAGACCTTTGGAAGAAGAGCCAGTGTTCTTAACCTCTGAGCCATCTCTCCCACCCCTTAACTTTTCTTAAATCAAGCCCGACTAGGAACCTCAGGGAAAGCTGCCCTCCCTGATGTTCATCCAAGCAGGCAATGCTTCTTGGTGTTCTTCCTCCTGAACTCTCACCTCTCAAAGCGCTTCCCTCTGTCTTGAGTTCTACCTGAGAAGCATTTGGGTAATGTCTTCTTCGAGAGTCTAACCCTCAAGGATCACTCTGATCACTAATGCCCTCAAAAATATGTCTGTCCTTTAAACACCCAAGAAAACATTCTAAGCCCAGTGCGTGGCAATTCAAACACTCCGTGCAGTGATGGTGCTCTGGTTTTCTCAGTGACATCTCACACTGCCTGCCTCCAGGATCGTGCACAAGCCCCAAGTCTGCTCTGAGGTTGACCGTCCCCTACCCACATTGTCCCATGCAGTAATTCCTTTGCTCTGAACTCCATCTCTGATGTCTGCCTTCAGTGCGCTTCACTTCCTCACCCATAGGCGCCCTCCCTGCAATGAAATCCTTCATAACCTGCACCATTATTCGTTGTTCCTTATGGACATCCCCTACATTTCTCCTGTACCATTGGACTGGCTGTTTACAGCCTCGTGCCCTGTAGTTCACTCTCACACTCATTATTCAATCTATCAAAAGGTTCAGGGTTCCTGTCCCATCCGATATTCTAAACAGTAATAACAAACAAGACTTAGTTCCCCCTCTCACAAAGGTAGGTGATAAAATATGTTAATAAGGTTGTGTGATGATTTAAGTGTAGTCAGGGAGTTCAAGAGCGGAAGGTGTGGAAATCTGATAAACTCAGAACTGCATTCAGCAGTCTCAGTTTCCAGATGTGGCTGTGCTGTGTAGCCTGAGTACAATAGGAAACCTCCCAGCTGAAGCCTTCTCCTTTGCAAAGTTTTCTACAAAGCCCAAAATAAAATCACTTTCTATTTGCTCCACCAGATGCTCTCTCAATCCCTTTCCCCTGACTTTGCTTCTCAGGAGGAAGAGGGGATGTAGTCTAAGGAAGGTATCAATGACTTCCTTGTCTTCTGGCTTCCAGTGAGGCTGAACCAATGAAAAGCACAGTAGGAGATCAGAGAAGGTGAACTGTGATACTCATTTCCTTCCCCCAACACAGGTTACCTCAGACTGACAGAGTCCTTTAGCTGAAGGTCAGTGCTTCTTGCAGGGGTTCTGTTTGCCTCCGTGACTCCAGGTTCTGCTCATTGCTCCCTCCCCTGACTCCTTAGAAGCTGAGCATAGAACAGCCCCAGGGTAACTGGCCCTCGTGTTCTCCCTGCACCCCACTCTCACCTTCACAAACAGCTCCTCAAATTACCCAAGTCAAGTATGCCATCTGTTCCCTGCCAGGATTCTGAATGATAAAACTGCTTTTTGAATTTTCAGTTGCTGTCTGAATGTGAGCGGGTTCTCATTTATCTTTGCACAGGGCTTTACACAACGCAGACTGCTGCTATTAATAACAAACGGTGGAATGGATGCATGCAAGAATGAATGAGTGATCCTCTTCCCTTCTAGTCATTCTGCAGCCCTGCCCTCCTCACGTTGACTGGATTTTGCAAAGACTGTGAGTTTTTGTCAGGGAGGGCCCCTGCTCCCCTAGTGTTGTGTAACAGTTTCCTACAAGATTTAAATATTTCATCCTGCACAGAAGCTCTTTTGCAGGAAGGTGAAAAGCTCAAAGTAGCTTCCGGAGGTCCCTGAAACCTACCAGACTCACTAGGCCCCTCCCCGCCAGAGTAAACAATGAAAGCTGCAGAAAAGATTCTCAGACCTGCCTGGAAGAAGCAGAAGCCAGCCTAGCTGCGCTGCCTGGAAGAGGGTTAGACCAGCTGAGGTATCTAGAAAGGACACTCTCCCATAGGTTGGGCTCCCTGCAGGCTGTGCAGTGCGCTCCAGGTCCCCAGCTTCGGGAGCTGTCATTTATGCTGGGGTGGGCCTCGGTGGTGCATCTGTCTTTGAGTCATTTCTGCTCCTGGCAGCAGCACCTCATCTATATTCCTGTAAGTGACCCCAATAAAACTCACTGATTCGCTACGTTGGATTCCGTTGGACTTTGGTCGATCGTGGGCTCCCTGTCTGGAGTGAGGAGATGCATTGCGTCTCTCCAGGAAAAGTTTTGTCACACTACGCCTGGGACTTGCTGACTCTGGGCCTTTTTGTGTTCCTGATGGTTTCATATGAAAGGGCTTATTTAACTCTGTAGTTTCTAAAGATACCACATCTTTCTTTCACATCTTTCAGGCAGGTCTTTAACCTGATATCAAAAATAGATTCCTTTCTTATTCATATTTTTTACCCTTCCGCATAAAAGCTGACAAATAAATCAAAGCCAAACTGATTGTTTCCTCCCTAGGTTGGAAGGCAGTTTATCTTTAAGGACTGGGAGCTCAGACTGGGGCCGTGCTTTCAAACACGCTACTCTGTGGGCAGCTTATACAAGGAAAGGCCCAGCTAATGCTTGATGAAGGGATAGCCTAGACAAAGATCTAACAAAAAAAAAAAAAAAAAATCACCAGCCAGATAGTCAGAACAAGCTGAAATCATGTCTGATTAGCACTTTCTGCCAAATAAATTTATTTCCAGCAATCATAGATTACGGCTGCCTCCTGAATCTCCACCTAATTGATATAGAAAATAAGACTTGTCCTTTTGTTTTAATATGACAGCCACCAAGGTTGACGGCTTATAAATGAGAAACAGATCCACAGAACTGTCTTTAGAAAACATACTTTTGAGTCCACATATTTTGCAGTGTGCTTTAGTTTGGTGCTAAGTAGGTATTATTCATTAAAAAAAATAATCGTGTAACTGGAATTCTTAATTAAAACTTGTGATGAGAAATGAATCTGTTTATTTTGTAATTATGACCCAGAAACTCAGAGCATATTGGAGTAGTTTATGAGCGTAATTCCAAAGAGTTGAATGTAGTTAAAGAACTCACGAGGCCTTTAAATGTGAATACAGAGGAAAATAGGCAAGTATGAGCACACACACACACACACACACACACACACACTGAAGATGCATCCATAGGAGATAAGATTTGATAAGCGGACTGCTAGCATTATTATAACAGGTCAAATTGTTAAGAACTTTCCAGCCATCCTCCAGACCTTTCTTTTCTCAGCCAGCTTTCTTTTTCTTTTTCTTTTTTCTTAAGCTTTGTAACAGAAGCAAAATGTCCATGGAATTTTCTTTAAGGTCCCCTTGTAATGCTTTTCTCAAAAAACGGAAGTTCAAACAGCTGCCAACACAATGGCAAAATGAATCAATAATATGTAAATGGAGCTTGGTTCCTGGGATCAACCTGGCAAGAAAGTTTCTGATGAAAAATGTTCAGGTCTGAGTGGTTTTGTTTGTTGACTAGAACCCAGCTATAGGCTGAATGGCCATGGGTGTCTGGACATCAAGGAAACAGTGGGCATGCTACTTTATGGTCCGAAGGCTTCCACAAGCTGTGGGTCTTCTGACACTATTTACAGCCACACCTGAAGGCCCTGGAACTGGCCAGTAGAGAGAGCTCACATGGGCTCCTCATTTGCATCCCTTCTGACTCAGGTGCCCCAGCACAGGTTGAAACGCCTGTTAGCTAGTGAGCTGACGGCCTTGCCGCTGTATCAGCATTTAAGTGGGCTTTGGGATTTTTTGGACAAGCCTATTATTACAGCTGAACACTAATAAGGCTTGCTATTGATTTTTATAGCAGAGCATCAATTTCTTCCTGTCTGCCACATGGAATGCCTTTCCTCCCTCACATTTTAGCAGTATAATTTGTAATAACTCCATATATCTGGTGTTAGCAAACTGTCTATTGTGCACCCTGACTGAAAAGCAAAGGGAAAAAGCAAAGCATACATTTGGAGTCTTTATTTGGAAAGATATAAATTACCCAGAATCCTATTTTGTTTTGTTTATTTGTTTTGTTTTGTGTTTTTAACCAGTAGGTGGCTCTAGTGGCTTCCGGCAACGAGTCACTTTTTGTACCTCTAATGACCAGACACTTCTATAGAGAATGTGATGATACTGAAGTGGTCTGGAGAAACCCAATCCTGTGACCCTAACCAGTAACTCAGATTTTTGCACCTTGAAGAGTGAGGTTTATTTTACACGGGTTTAAATAAGTCTTTTTCCGCATAGCTTGCAAATGGCTTAGAGAAGTTATATGGGGATAGGATGGGTATAACGTACAGATATAATGATGCTTATGTTTATCTTTCGTCTGTCTTCAAAAGACCTAGTAATGTTAACAGTTGAGGACTATGCTTCTGGCTGGTGGGAAAACAATAGTTATTTGACAACAGGCATCTTTTTCTTTGGCTCAACCACTCCAGTGTTCATGCACTGGCTCCTTTGAAGGCATTAGTAAAAGTAGGTAGGCAATTGATGATTATTTGCAAAAATGCATGGTGCATTTTCTTTACACAGAGTGAATGGTAGAAATTATTCATGCTAAGGTAGAGTAGTAATCAAAATAAGATTTTTTTTTAAGTACATTTTTTTTTATCATTCCAAATATGGGCATTGACGATGTGCTACACTAGCACACAGCACAGCAACAGAAATGAATTATGTCAGTAAAATCTTGAAGCGTAAGACTTATCATGATAAATATTTTTCATTAAAATGAAATATCTTGGCAGAGTCACTTTCATATGCAAACTCTTGACACAAGGAGGCCAGCTGTGTCTGTGCAGACGCAGAGATGTGGGCCTGTGTTATTAATGATTTAGCATGTCGTGGAGAGCTTAGATTAGTTTGAAAGCAACCCCTGGCCACAAAAGCACTTTCTATAATGTCTGAATGCAAGGAATAGCTTATGTGCATTCTAAAAAGAAGTCATCAGAGAAACCGCCTCTCTCTTTGAAATTCCAACACTTGTATCTTTTTTTTTATTTTGAAACATGAAGTTCTACGTCCTACACTATGGTGTTTTTGAAAGTTCACGCAAAATGTTATTCCTGTCAATCGAATAGTTGTATGTATACCTGAATTAAGAAGACAAGAGCACAGGGCAAGAGCAATGGAGACAGAATTGAACAAAATCATACAACACATCCACTGAGTCCTGAGTCTCGCATTTCCTGTGAGTTTGGACTAAGTTTCTAATCTAATTCTGTGGAGTCTCAAGATTGCGCTGCCTTTGTGGCATCTAGAAAAGTACTGCCTAGCATTTGCTCGGTGCCTGCTGTACTTCCGGCAATTGGCTGAACACATGTGTTATAATGTCCAGTCCACCACAGAAGCCATTTAAAACTTTACTATCGTCCTCGCTTTGCAAATAAGGAGACTGAAGCCCACTGTGGTTAAATAGATTATCTAAGTCACAAATCTACTGGGAAGCGGTTGGTTTTGAATGCAAACCGTATAAACTCCAAAAGCTCCATTCTTAGTGGGCTGCTATTTAGACTTCATTCATTAAGAGGGAGCATATAAATCCTAGTTACAGATGTGACATTAACCAAATTACTGAAATTTCTTTTTTTAGGTTTCCTCACCTTTAAAATGGTGTTAATAATAGTACTTGGCCTCCCAGAATTACCGCATACTGTTTTTTTAAATGCTTAGAACAGCTCAGCATATGGTAAGCATGGTGTTTGTTTAATAGCTATAATAGTTAAGGAACGGCCCTATTTGATGATGGATACATATAACTGAGAATCACACAGAAAGATTTTCTGTAGATAGTTTTTGTGCTTACAATTCAATTGGAAATGAGTTATTACTTATCGTTGATGGAGAAAACACACAGAAAATGCTAAAGTGCATGTGATAACCAAGTAGTGTCTAGCCTTCAAAGTTGTTTTTTTGATTTGTTTTGGGGGGGAGGCAGAAGAGAGCCAAGTGTCTCTATTCAATTAATGACTTACCCCATTGAACAAACATCCAGTGCGACTGTAAGATCTTAGGACACAAAAGAAAGAAGCTGTTGGTACTGAGGGGTATCAAATAGAGTGATAGCAACTCTTTCTTATCTGGTCCAGAAGAGAGTGTAAGAACTCTCTTAAGAGTTGCTGGCTCCAGTGTCATACCCGCTTAACAAGTATTTACTGAGTGTGCGTCCCTGTGCTGGCCACCAGGCCTGTCCAGGTAACGAGTATCCCATAAACACTGTCCCATTAACAAATGTCCAATTGGGAGATATCCTATACAAGATAAATAACGTTCTGGAGCACAGAAGACAGTCACTCAGACCCATACAAAGGGTTTGTGGGATGAGGGAACTCCTGACACCTGAACGATTAGTTGGAAACGAGAGATGAAGCTAAGCTGCTTTACTGGGTACCCCAGAAAGCAGAAACAATGACAGGGGGTGTGGGGGAGCGTACTCAGTGGGGCTCTTCGAGTGCCCAGCCAGTGTCAGTGCCTATAGTCTGTAGTGTGTGGGGAGGATGGGGGAATTGGCAGATGTTAACAGGGTTAAAGGGTTGAATGGCATAAAGTCAACAGACTGGATGGGAATCAGACGAACCACAACAGGGGCAGCTGCCTGAGTGGTTTCCTTGGATGTCCTTCCACTAAAGACTAAATAAAGAGTGTCAATTTCCTCTCAACATCCCCCAACAGGGACAGGACAAATCCTCAAGAGTAGGTTTTGACCTTTCTTCCCATGTCATGCTGTGGCCTCTCCGGCTCCAGCAAAGCAAACACGAGGATGACTCTGAGGTCCAGACTCATACTTAGAGCGAAAAACCTGTAATTCCTGGTTTCAAAGGAGCCATCAGCATATCCTCCAGGAACCCAGCAGACTGTCAGTCCTTGTATCCCTGGATTTAAGAACTCTGGGGGAAAACTGTAATCTCTGGGTATCTTTCCCTCTCACGCGGCCCACATATACAGGAACACAACCTACGCCAGGTGTTCAAACTCACCCTTAGTAATCTCAGCACTCCAGAGGCTGGAGCAGGAGGATCCTCTCAAATTTGAGGCCACCCTGAGCTAACAATAAGTTCCAGGCCAGCCAGAGCTACAAAGTGAGATGTTGGGGGGGGGGAGCGGGAGGGACGGGAGGGTGTTCAGGAATCTGAAATGAACCTTCTTCGTCTGCTACTGCAGACACAGGACAACTTACAAGCCTGTCCCGAGGTGGCCCGTGACTTGTTTCCCTACCAGCCAAGTAGCCCCTGCTCCCACTTTGCATCCTCACACAGCTCCCGGAACCCTCTGCCTGCAGTGCAGAAAACAAGAAATGACCACTAGCCAGGAAACAGCCACTGCTTTCTGGGTCAGAAGTTGGCTAGGGGAGGGCCCTGACTGCCAAGTAACTTGCAATGATGTCAGAGTCCAGCACAATCAGAAAGCAGCAGCCAACCAGGCAACAAAAGATTTAACAGCAGAAAAACCACTGAGGGGGTCTGAGAAGCTGCTCTTTCTGGCCCCCTACCCTTTCCTTGTAATAGAGGGGACAGCAGGAAAAGCTCGAATTTTAAAAGGCTGCCCTTTTCTCCTGGCGTGCTTTCAGCTACCAGCTGTTAACCTGGGTGTCTTTTTGGAGTTCCTTTTCAACTCCAGGGCCGTGTTCTTCCTAAACGTAAACATATTATCTGTGTATGGGAGACAAGCAGAAAGAACTACAGACAAGAATATGCTTCCCGCGTGCCCTGCCTCTCTTTCCACGGTCATTAACCACACAAACGGAAAACCAAAAGTTTGGAGGAAATGCTTGCTTTCTCTTTAAGGGAAGGCGTCAGGGTTGATTCCAGCCACTTAGAACCCTTAAGTGATAAAGTGATACATGATTAGACTGGAAACTGATAAGCATAGCCAGTTCTTGGAAACGAACTTTGAATTAAGATCCTTAGATATTATATATATATATATATATATATACATAAAATTTCATTTATGACAGCCAGGACATCTTAAATGATGTCGCTTCAAGGACATTTTCATTTCTCCCACAACGTATTAAACCAAACACTTGCCTGTAAAGCCGGCTCATTAGCCTGCAAAATTATACTGTACTGAATGGCTTTCATTCAAAGTGGAAATAAGATTTTTAGTAGGCAATTTCTGTATTTTCTAAAGATACAGCTATGTTTGATTGCTTCTTCTCAGCTGTTTTACTTAGTGGTTATAAAGAAAGATAAATGGGGAGGGATCTTGCAAGAATAAACTAAAAAAATAAAAAAAATAAAAATAAAAATAAATAAATAATTCTTAGACTGGAAAACTAAGACTGAACTTCGGGGTACAACTGCGCCCACGGCACCACTGGGCTGCATCAATTTGTCCTCGGGACGTCTGGGGGAGGCCGGGAGAGTAGTGAGGGCGCCTGGAGGAAGGGAGAGGGAGGGAAGGGAAAGGCGACTCTGCAGGCTACAGAGGCGGCGCCAGCTGGGCGACCCGGCTCCGGGAGGCGCGGGAGGAGCGGCTCCGCTAAGGTGGGAGAGCCTGGGCGCGCGGCCGAGCGCAGTCAGGGACGCGGCAGCCAGCGGGGTCGAGGCCGCGGCGCGCGTGGGGGCTCTGGGCGGCGCTGGCCGCGGTGGGAGCTGCGGAGCGGCGAGGGAGCCGGGCTCCCGGGGAGCGACTCGGAGATGGATCGAATTACACCATTTGCCGAGCAGCAGCGGTTTGTTTTGCTCGCGCTGGGTCCCGCCGCCGCCGCAGCCACCGCCGCCGCCGCCTCCGGGGCTGGAGCTGACGAGTTTGGGGATAGATCGCAAGGCGAGACCCGAGACCGGGGGATTGCTCTTTCCGCGCGCCGCCTCGATCGGCTTTTCCGTGTGATCGCGGCAAGCTCTCTTTGCCCGTCTTTTAAAGCAGCCTCCCCCATGAGAGGTAAGACGGTCCCCCGAAGCCCCGCGGACGCTCCGGGTGCGCGATGGGGGTGGGACCCCCCCGAGCCCGCAGCGCAGCTGTGTGCGGGCGTGCGTGTGTTGGCGTGGGCGTAAGCGCCGCAGCTCCCCGGGGCTCGCCGCTCCCGCGGGAGGCTCCGTCCCCGGCCGTGCCCGAGGCGCCGGGGGAGGTCTGGCTGACCGGTCCCAGCTGGCCGGTGGGCGGCCTGGGGGGCGGGGCGGGACAGCTCGGCCCTCCTCCCGGGAGCACCCCTCCTCCCGGGCGCACCCCTAAGGGGAGAGAAAGACACCCTGGGCGGCGGGGAAAAGTTTCTTGCAGGCAGGGCCGGCTCGGCGCTGGCCCCGCGAGCCGTCAGGGTGAGCCCGCCTTCCTCGCCGCGGGGCTTGGAGCCTCCAGCCCGCTGGCAGCGCAGCCCAGGCCAGCCTCGGCCGGGAGAACGCAGGGTCCAGTCCGGGAGCGAGCGCGGGACAGCCCACCCGCGGGGCTCTTGGCCACTCTCCCCCGCAACTTTGCGTGCTTTGTTCTCTGGCTGAAAATGCTCCACCGAAGCGCCTTGGACAGGGTCTTCGCCAGGCGGCAAGGGCTCGGCCCGGAGACGTGTTAACGCTCTCAGCTCCCCATCAATTATGGATGGAAACAAATAAGGAAGAGTCAATTTTGTATGAGCCGCGTCTTTCGCGGCCAGAGGCGTCCGGTAGCCGGGAGCAGCGGCCCAGCAACCAGGTAGGGGAAACTTCCAGAACCGACTGCAGCGGCCGCCTGTGGAAACTGAGGCAGTAGCCGCCCTGGGAGATTTGAAGTGCTTTTAGCTCCTAGTCCCGCCGCTCTTAGGTTCTAAATGAAAGGCCGGAAAGGACTGGGAGGTGTGGATGCAAACTGAGTTTGGAATTTTTCTCGTTAATTGGATATCAGGACCATGGCTGGCAGACAACTGTTTAAATCTAGTACTTGTTTAAAAAAAAAAAAAAGAAAAAGCCATGGAGCACGCTGGGGTTGGGGGTGGGGGCATTGCAGTAGGGTGTGCGTTGGAGCACTGGAGGAATTAGACCGGTCGGTAGCCAATTCCAGCATCCTCAAGAGTGGGACATCACGTTATTATTATAGATAGTCCCTCCGGGACTTTGTGTACAGTAACTGGACCCCGTGTCCGCCACTCAGGCTCCTTTCCCTTAAATACAACACCGTTTCTCGTTAGTTTGGGGAAATGTCCAGGGCTACTTCTTCCTCTTAAAACTTCTAGCTACTACAAATTGTTAAGTCTACAGTACCGAAATATACGTGCGTTCCTCCTTCCCTCTACTTGATACTTGATGCAATAAAGTGGATTCTTTTGTTAATTTCCATTCTGAGGTCTTAGGGGAAGAGTTAATATTTTTCATTCAGTTGGTTTAGTCTCTGTCCCTTGAATAGGAGAAATACTCCGTTTGGAGAACGTCTCCAAGGCCTTTCTTCCCTGTATTGTGAAATCTTAGACAGCTGGGGGAAGTGTTTTACTATCTTTTTGATGGTATGAAACAATAGATTCTGGTGCTGTGTTTATTTTTCATGATGTTAAGTATCTACCCCAGAAAATTAACTTCCATGTAGTAGCATTTAATGTAGTGAGTGACAGGCTCATTCTCTCAAGCTAGCACCGATACACACAGACATTTACCCTGGCTTAGGTACCTAGAAATTACAGGTGAGCTCCGAGATTGGGTCTGTATCACCATGAACGTAAATATATAAAGATAAACTACAGCTCACCTATAAGTGCTCTTCGGACTACCAGTGCTTTTGTTTCGATCTCTGAGATGTGTGCCCAGAAGACAGTTAAATACAAGATCCTAAGATTTCTCTGCTGGAATGCTTAGGAAGATCAACAACCCCCCCCGCCCCCCCCCCCAGCATTTCTTACCGAGTCCTACAGAATGTTAGTACCCATCTCATCTTTCCTAAGGATGCTACATAGGTGCCCTTTCTGAGGAGCCTTTCCGTGATGCCTGAGAATGTGCCAGGAATACTGTGATGCCTCCATCACCAGGCATCTGGCTAACTTGAGTTTGATTTAGATCTGTGGGCATTTTGCCACAACCGTGCGCGCGCGCATGCACACACACTGTCTCTCACACACACACACACACACACACACACCTTTTTGATGCACTCTAATAGCACCAGCACCATCTGGTCATGCCTCCCTTGGTTTGATGGATTGGAAAGATGGCTGTGACGTCAGCCTTAGTCCTTAGCGTGAGGGCCACTTAAACATCTATAGAGGACTTCAGTTCACTGGCTTGCTGCACAGGAAGGCTCTGTCCAGTAACTGGTTTGGGTAAGTGGGCCTCTGCATCCTGTCTGGTGGTTTCTGTCCCTTGAAAGGCCATAGACAAGTAGCATGGATTCAGGAAGATACTCATGATTGCTGAGGACTGACTGGGTCTGAGGGAGCTCTTCTTACTGTTCCATCAAAATGAGCCATGGTAATTAGCTTAGTCATTGTTTTTGCATGTGAGCTTCACTTTGATACAAAGAGTGAAAAATGCATCTGAAATAGGGTCATTTTTCACTCTTCTGATGCATTTGATGCAGGGCTAAGAGTCTGGCTGAATGCCTCACTGGCATTAGTGCAGCCATAGGAGGCAAAAACTCCTACCCTAACACACTGCAGGACAAAATATTGTCCTTTATTTTTATTAAGGGTCTTTAAGCCTGCATTGTCTAGGTTTACTCTACAGGAAGCAAGAGGCAGTTGAGGTATGCCAACGCATCTGTGTTCATTGAGTACCTGGCATTTGCAAGGAGCTATAACCATGTGCCAATACCCTGTGGCCAGAGATGCTGTTGTATCTTCACCACTAGCAACGCTACTGACTAGAAAACCAGATCTGGGGGACAAGAAATATAAATATATGTCTCTTTCTTGTGAAAATTGCTGTATCAGAAAACTTTAAAGCAAGATGCTCCACATATGACGGTCCCAGTGCAGGCCCTCCTGCCCTCAGCGTTAATGAATGGCCTGTCAGGATAGTTTGTGTACTGGGTTTGTCACAGCAATGGGATATGGCATTCTCGGAGGCCTATGTAAATGGAGATTTAGCATCAAAAAAAAAAAAAAACCCTACCCAATCCAGCTTCTTAGGAGACTGTAGAGAGCAGCTGACAACCCCAGTTGGGAGGAAAAGTGTTTTGATTTATTCCTGTGCCACATGGAAACACTAGACCCCATGACTCCATTAAGCATGCCAGGACACTTTTCAGTTGAGGTGACTGTCGTCAGGCTGTCCTCCAATCGGACCTTGACAACAGGGGCAGTGTAGCTGACCACTGAGGCAGTATTTCATTTCTCCCCAACAGGAAAACTACTAAAAGTTCTTACTTGAAGGAAAAAAAAATAGTTAAGCAAGTAAGCAAGGAGCAGCTAAAGGCCTTCAGATCGGTGGAGCTCAGAACCCACATGAGGTGTTCGTATTTCTCAAACTTTTCTCTTCTATCAGGCTTTGTTAACTCACCCAGATTAGCATTTTAACAACCCCGAAGTGAACTTCTGCCATTCTCTCCACTTGGACACAGTATGTAGATCATCCATCATCCTGTCCTTGGCTACAACAGGCTGCTGGCTCTATCACCATTTGGAGGTACACAGAATCCATCCAACTGTGAACAGCACAGCTGGCTACAGCAATTTTTCCTTCCACACCACTGGCAGCATTGTCTGGCTGTGGTAACTAAGGCTAACACCCAGAACAGGAAGTTTCCATTCTTTCACAGCCTGTGCCAGGCCCCTCATTCGGTGTTGGAAGTACACCTGCCATAAGGCCTGCTCCCTCAAAGGGTGTCTCTCCCTCACAAGGGAGCTTGTTCTAGCCTTAAGTGGCATGTGGCCACAGCCGTGACACTTGAGGCTTGATTCAGTTTAGCCACAGGATTACAGAATTAGAAAGCTTCATTCAGGCCCAGCTCATCCTACCTTCAGGAACTTACTCTATCTGATCCAGAACTACAGCAGGCAGAAAAAGACCTATCTAGCTCTTCAGCGAACTACACACACCCTGACGTCATCACCCTTCATAGACTGTGTAACGGACCTGAACACAGGCTTGTGGTCCATAGTACACAAGATTTTGATGAGGTTTTTTGTTTGTTTGTTTGTTTGTTTTTGTTTCCCCACTCTAAATCTGTAAGAGTAGCTATTGCTTGTTAAAAAAAGAATAAGGTATAATAGGTGGGTGAATTTCTTAGGAGATATTGCCAACCTTTTCAGTGGCTGGTTTGAACTTTTCTAATTAAGAATACTTTCTTTTTTTTTTTTTGCAATTTGATATGTGGAGAAAGAGGATGTGATGATGGAAGAGGAAGAGAGGAAAGGGGAGAAAGAAATCACAATGCTGATTCAATTCTAGACACCCTGATAAGATCTTCATCTTGATGCTATGCAAGACTCGGAGGTAGGCTCCGTTATCACTGCTTGGTCATCGAGGAAACTGAGTCACCCCGTAGGGAGTTCAAACCTCTGAACGTTCCAGCCCACATTGCTCTGATGTTTCTGATTCTTCTTGGTAAAGAAGTTACATTTGGGGAAAGCACTTTTAGTGAATGAGTTATGCGTGTGGGTCTGTTCTTGAGTCATGTCTTTCTTGCTGACCTAAGTCATGGGGTTCTGCTCTCCTCCCACTTGTTTTCCTGTGCCATGACATCTTCAGTGGTCCCAGACAGAATCTCTCCCAACTCTGCTCTCCATATTGGGTTTTCTTCTCCAGGATCCCGGCATGGCAAGACATAAGGCGTATTCACTCTTGATTAAAAAGTGCTTTCTGGGTGCACTTTCCATTTGGTCATGTGACAGTCTGTTACATACAATTTCGCAGAGGTTTGCATGGACCACAGCTGTGAGGTTGAAGGTGTTCGCCTGAAGCCTGAAGTGGCCGCCAGCATGCCATACTTTGTTCTTCATATTGCTTCAACAGTGCCCTTTGACCTCTCTGAGCGGTCGAACACACTGCCGAGATGTTGTCTCTAATGCAGTAACTTTTTTTGTTATTGTGATTTTTTTTTTTTTTTTTGCTTCAGAATTTCTATGGGAGGAAATACTTAAAGCCAGTTATGCAGCGATGCTGAAATTTAAGGTTTTCAACATATACTTAAGGGAAGGAAATATAGGTTTTCAGAGTAAGAGTTCAGTGTGTCAGTACATGTATAATAAGGCCTCAGGAGGATCTGTAACCACTTAGCCTATTATTGGAGTCTGTACTTAGCAGCAGAGGCAAGAGTTTGTACTGGCACAAAAGCACTGGAGTAGAGGAAGCTTGTCAAGAAAACACTTCTGTTCCTCAGTGGACCATCAGCAAACCAGGAAGGTTCTCTGCCTCCGATAGCACTTCACCTGTTATCACAGGAGTGCTTAGAAGAGCCCAAACCTGCCTTGGTAACTGGCAGATAGAAGAAAGACTGTTCTGAAAGCAGCAGACAAGGAGAGAGAGGCCACAGGAGAAGTGATGTGTCCTACAGTTTCTGTTCTTGTCACTGTTGTGGCAACTTTGACCGAGTGTCTCCTCTGCCTGAATTCAAAGAGGAGCGCGACATAGCTCCAGAGCGCCAAGCCAATAGCCACAATAAAACAGGGTGTGTTTCAAGTGCCAGAGAAGATAAACCCAGTCCTGCAGAAGCTGAGAAAAGGGAGGTTATTTATGGCGAGGGGGGCAGGGACGGGTTTGTAGAGACACTGATATTTGAGCTGGTCCTTGAGCTAGGTAGGCCTTGGACAGGTGGACAGTGAGAGGCGGTAGGGGAGGTGTTGAAAGAGAAGGCATTCCAGGCATAGAGAACAGCTTAGGCAAAGGCCCTGGGGTGGGGTGGGATTGGGGTCAAGGTCAGTTGTCCGAAATTTCGTCCTTACCTACCGGAGAGTTGTATTTCAGGTGCAAAGTGGGTCTGAGCAACCCACAAAGATATATTGAGTGTGGCTGGGATGTTGGCCCCACTGAGTAAGCCATCGGAACGTGTAGGGTCAATCTGTGACAACTCAGATTGCTGCATGATGAATAGTAAAAACCCAGTGTCAGCTGCAGGTGGATCATGGGTACACGAACTCAGCAAGGAGGACCCAACGAGACCTCTTCTTCACCGAGATCCTGAGCAGAAGCAAATGAGGTCGATGAGTCATCTGCCTTATCATTTCCTTTTAATATGAAAAGACTTTAAACACAGACTCTTTAATTTTAAAAACATGCATGTTTATATAAGCGTATGGGAGGAGAAATACGATGATGTGGAGACAGGAAATAGAGATGAGAATGAAAAACATTGAAACCATGATGAGATGGACCGGACTGTAAGATGACAGCCCCCTGAGGCTGTGGCCTGGTTAAAGTCAGCACAGGGAGAGACACGTTTGTTCAGCAAATACTGTAATAAATGCATTAGTGGGTTTTATCACACCGCAGGCAGGCAGACTACACGGAGTGGTCTGAGGCTGGGGCAGCTTATTCCTTACAGAGGAACACGACTTGGAAAATTATGACTACATCTTCGAGGAAGTGAACTTTCCTTTGTGGCTCTGAGCAGCCAGGACAAACTCTTCCTTCACCAGTGGGTGGCTCTCCGTGATGTTTCCTCCCCAACACTGGTGCTACCCCTAACCCATCACAAACCTTCCTCCTTGCTAAGGGGGAGCATGGATGTTTCTCAGCCGTTGTTAACCCATAGGTTAATATAAATTAGAATGAACACACAGCTAAGTTTAACAGTGTCTGTAATAAACCCCGAGGGAGGGAAGACCAGAAGTTCTGTAGTGGAGGGATGCTTTTTAGAATACATACGAAGAAGGCATACGGAATAATAATGGGTGCTTTAGGAATGGTCATGTCAGCTGCTTTCCCAAGCCTTCTACCCACCCCCTGGCTCAGTTTTCCAAGGTATATTTAAGTCTCTCACAAGTTAATGCTTTGCATGATAGTCTTAGCAAAGATTCGCTGCCAATTAAACATCAATCAGAAATTACAAGATAGGTCAATAGGGAGAGGTCTAATGACAAGCAAATCCAATATGGGGAACTTTTTAGGAATATTCCGGTGACTTAAGCCAGAGAACCTGTTAGGTCTAGTAGTTGATCCGACGCCTGCACAGTAGCCTGAAGTGAGGGGCACACCGCTCCCCTGTGCCCAGCACAGTTGCCTCTAAAGCCAATCTAAAATAAGCTGGCCTGGCTCAGCTGGGCTAATAATAACAGCGCTTGCTGTGTGTTTGCCGTGTGCCGTGGCATTGTGCCTAGTGCTTTAAATATGTTGTCTCATTTAATCCTCTCGCCGCCCCCGAGAACGTAAGGCTGGGCGAAAGGGGCTGGCATGTGTGAGTCCTCACCATGTGCCTGACACGCAAGCAAATATGCTAACTCATTTGATCAGCATTCTTTAAGGTGGCTACTATTAATAGCATACTCATTGTGCGGAAGAAGAAACTGAGGCATGGGAGGGTAAGAATGTCCTGGAGTTAAACCGCTAGTCAGCAGTGAAAGGAGGGAGCTAGGGTCTGTGAGAGGGAGCGTAAGGCAATAAATAAACTGTGGGATCTTGAACAAGTTACTGAAGCTCTCTGAGGCCTTATAGATGGAAGGCTGTGCTGGTAGTACCTGCGTCTGAAGACTGTTGTGAGACATAAATGAATTAATATTTGAAGAGCGTTTATAATAGTGCTTGGCATGCAAGGAGTGCTTTAAATATACCACTGTCTGTTAGGTAAAAATAAATGCAGTCTGGCTGCAGAGCGCCTGTTCTCAGAGTTCGTTCTGTGAGTCTGGCCGTGTGCGACTCTGCCACTGCTTTTGACTACTAGAGGGCCTGTGACTACAGCTTCACAGCACCTCCATACACTGGTCATGTAACCAGCCAGGCTAGAAAAGTGGTCTGGAGACTGGTCCTCCGTTGAAGATGTCCAGCCCAGATGTCTGCTGTTTGAGAGACTTGGTGTCAGAATCTGGAGTCCACTGCTGGCCGTGTCAAAGGACAGATGCAGATCATCGGTGTGTTCTGTGCTGGTGGCTCCTGCCTTACCCAGGTTTCTGACCCATAACCACTTCAAAATTCATCAGCATCACAGAGGTTAAATAATGCAGATTCCCAGAACCCTAACCATCCCTCAGGCATGCCAGTTAACTAACACCTAGTGTCTCTTGACTACCCTTGGAGAAAAGATGTAGCCAGAATATCCCTGGCAGCAGAGCCTCTGCTGATTGTCTAGCGTCTGAGGGAAATGCAGGTTCCCATATCAACACATTACCAGACAGCAAAGCTGGTGTGGACAGGCTGTTAGGTAGGCATGACCTCTTCCTTGCCAGCCCAGGTCATCTCCGTTAGCTTATGAAAGAAAGAAAGAAAATACACCGCAAGCTAAAGAGGGTTATTTTTAAAAACTCTAGTTTGTAAAAGATTTCCACAGTGAGCAGAAATCATGAAAGAAAAAGGGCCTGGCTTATTTCTGCTGACTGGCTTGTATCATTTCATAAGCGGGGCCCTGGGCCAGTCTTCCTATCAACAGTTCTTGATGCAGTGATAAACTGAGATAAGGGTAATCAAACTTCATGCTTCAGGGCATCAGGTGATTGCCTGCTGTGGTCAGGATGGAATTCTTCCCCCTAATGCTTTGCACAATTGACTAGACACATTAGACAGAGTTTTTAAGCCATGCTTAGGAGAGTGGGGGCTGGAGGCCTGGCTGGAAACTCCTCCGGCTGAGGAGTGTGTCTGGACCATGCGGCCCCATCACCATTTGGCTATTTTGTTACCAGCACTTATCCCCATTCTACATACCTGATGTATGTATTGATATGAAGCACATGCTGAGGTCAGGAGCTCGCTGCGCTTAGAAGCAGGTGCCTTGTACTCCATCTGGGGTCAGCAAATCCAGTTTCCTCATCTGTTGATGCTCTGCTGCCCCGTGAAATCACAGTGAGTGTCAGGTAAAACAATGTCTGGAATTGAAAGTGCTGTTTAAATGTAAGGTGCCATTACCACATAATGAAATCACCGCCTATTATAAACAGCAGTCTGTACATCTATGCTGGAAAGGTATCATGAGCGTAATGACTGAACACTGAGCTCTTAATCCGTGTGGAGCACGGAAAGGTTTTATTTACGTTCTGTCAGGGTCCTGTGTTGGTCGGCTGGGACACCTATGTGTTT
This sequence comes from Meriones unguiculatus, assembly GCF_030254825.1. Lineage (NCBI taxonomy): Eukaryota > Metazoa > Chordata > Mammalia > Rodentia > Muridae > Meriones > Meriones unguiculatus. Next base: position 17,341,795 of record NC_083365.1, on the reverse strand, counting down.
TATTTCCATTTTGTAGGAAACAACACAAAGCCTCAAGGAACGTCAGCTATCATAGATGACAACAAGCCTGTATCCTACGACAATTGGGATTTATAACTTTATAGTCAGGAGGAGTAGAAGTCCCGGGATGTGTGTCAGTGGACTCCTAACCAGGCACGTAGGTGCTGGAGACAAAACTCTCGTCCTTGCCGTTTATGGCCTCCAAGGTCATGTTTAGTCTTTGCTTGTTGCCTCCATTTCTGCAGTTACCACCTGACGTCTTTGTCTTTGACTTGCCTGCTTCCCTTTTCACAAATTAAGGACCTTCGTAGTAAGGACGGCCCCACAGATGACCCAGGATTACTTCCCAGTTTTAAAGGGAAGTTTTTACCTTAATCTCCCTCTTGCCGAGAAAGGTAGCGTACGCTAAGGTTTTCAGGAATGCAGGCATTGACACTTCTCAAGGGTGGGGACTTGGTTCTGCAAGGACCATGAAATAGCAGAGTCAGACTCTCTGTCCAGTTCTGGCTTTGAAGCTTGAGTTTCAACTGCTTGCCGTAGACCTCTTCTATTTTATTGGTGGAGGAAACAATAGGACACACATGGTGAGAAAAGCCATGTTGCTCTTGGAATAATCAGTCAGGGTTTTTTCACTTTTGTTTGTTGTTTTTTAATATAGTTGGGGTAGTTTGTAATGACCCAGACATTGCCTATGCTGATCTTCACGTCCTGCTCTGTGCTCAGTAACGCTCTTTTTGTTTTGTTTGATTGTTTTTTTCTGAGAGAAGGTATTTACTGGCCGAATGGCCAGGGGTTCATGAATCCACTTGTTTTTCTTTAACGAAACTGGTGGAATGAAACATGCATTTTGGGGACTTGGAACATTTTGGAGCTTGAAATCAGTGAGGAAGTATTTCAAAGGAACTGTCCACTCAGCAAGGGTAAATGGAGAAATGTGACAGGAGCCACTGTCTGGTCACTTGCTGATGTTGGCACTGTCTCTTGGCCACCTGGATGGAGTTTCCTAAGCGTGACTATTGTGCCTCTTCGCTGATCCAGCCATGGTCATCCCCAGAGGCCAGTCATTCAACTAGGGGCCTGTGTTCTGCTGGAACTGGAAGAACAGTCAGAAGCTGTCAGGTCCTCTCCTCTCTCTTATGTGAAAAGTCAATTATAATTGTGAAAGTCAAACTGTATGCCTGTCATGGCAAAAGATTTCAGAACAGTTTGAAAGCGGATTAAGAATTCAGAGTTAAGTTAGGAAGCCAGGCTTGCTCAGCTAACCTGCCTGAGGCCTGAGACTGGCCCAGGCTTACTGGCCACTGTTTTCTCCTTAGAAAAAAAAAATGAATTTGAGGGCAAACTACTACCTAGAACCTCCATGGTTCTAGCAACGGGGTTCTTTAATGCTACATTTATCTCTGTATTGTATCTTCCTCAGTTGTTGGAGCGATTACCATGGTACTTAAAAACTATGAGCCTGCGGGTGATGTGATGGTGGTACAAGCCTTTAATCCCAGCACTCGGGAGTTGGAGGCAGGTGGATCTCTCTGACTTTGAGAGCAGCTTGGTCTACAAAGAGAGTTCAGGGCAGCCAGGACTGCATAGAGAAACACTGTGTCAAGAAACGAAAAACACAAAACAAAACAAAACAAAAAAACCAAAAAAAAAAAAAAACCCAAATGAACAAAAACCTACGTGTCTGCAGCGTGAGAACGGTATGGTTGTGTGCATACAGAGACAGACAACAGATAGCCTAACTTTTCAAATTTATTATTGTCATTTACGTTTTACAGCACTCTGCCCTTTTCTTAGGGGATCACTTATACTTCATTGCTGTTAATATAGTTTTTAGACTCAATTTTCAGAAATACATAGATAATATTCTCAGTTAGCTGTAACTGTGCCTCCTTCAGCTCTCGGGAGTTGATGCGGTGCTGGAGCACAGCCTGTCTGTAATTTTCACTTGTGTCCCTGAAGAGCCATCCCCCCACCACCACCCCACCCACCTCGAACATGTAGAACGGAGAGGGCAGATGCATTTCGAAGTACAGAGCTGGACCTGACTTATGGGCTGTGGCTGGTTTCGCTTGCATTGCAGAAAATGGTAGGCCGACGTTCAAAGTCAGGGAGAAAAGGAACGTCTTTATCGATTAGCAAAATCTTTCTTGTAGAAGGGGAGGCTGGTAGCCCCTCCAAAACAATCTCGCCCTCTTTGATTGACTACAGCAGTCCCCAACATCCATGGGGAGTTCATTTCAGAACCTCCTCCAGCGGGTGCCCGAAACCTCAGTGCCTTAAACTCTATATGGACCTTGCCTTCCCCTATACAGAAATAAACACGTCTAATAATGTGTAAATTAGGTGCAATTCGAGATTAACCACCAGAGCTAATAACAAAATGGAAGCACTACAGTAGTACACATTAATAAATGTTGTGTTGGTGTTGTATCTTGCATTTTTGCTTTTCCATTAGAAGTGGAAAATGAACGGCTTCTCTCGGACAGATCTGAACTGTCTGCATCACTGTTAGATTTTGAAGCCATTGCTAAGTCAGAGAAAAAGTTCCTTGGGCTCAAGCACTGTGATACTGCAACTGTCCAGCTGGTCACTGTGACAGTCAGGGTGGCCAGCAGGCCAAGTGTGGTGTCCCTACATGGAGGGGTGATTCCTATACTGGCATGGTGCCCTGGTTTTGTTTCCTGTTGCTGTGATCAAAATACATGATTAAATTACCCATGGGGTGGGGGGGAAGCGGGTTAAGAGAAAAGAAAGGGGGTTGCTTGGTCCACAGTTCCAGGTTATAAGGAGTCAAGGCAGCAGGACGTCAAAGCAGCTAATCACATTCTATCCGGACTCAAAAGCAGAAAAGTGAATGAACGCCTGCACGCCATGCTCGGCTTGCCTTCTCCACCCTTACACGGTCCAGAATCCCATTTCCAGGAAGTGGTGCTACCAACAATGGGCAGGATTTCCTGCCTCAATTAGCACAATCAAGATAATCTCCCGCAGAGGTTCCCAGAGGCCAGCGTAAAGCAGTCTCTCAAAACACTCCCTCCCACCGAGGCTCTAGATTATATCATAAACAGGGCAGGACCAGATGGGATGGCTGAGATTTCCTCACGTTACTCAGGAGTCCTTGGTGTAAAACCGATGGGACACGCGGTTCTAGAATGTTTTCAGACCGCACTTGGCCAGGGGTGCTTGAAATCACAGAATAGTGGCACACACCTGTGTCTTGTTAAAAAGCGTGCTAGCATGTAATGCAGATGTTTGGCAGTCTCAGCATCTGTCCAGCTCACAGAGAGGAAGATGAGTACCCCAGTCCAGGTGCACGCCTGAGATGGCCACCGCTCAGTTCCCACCGTTGGAACTCGAAGCTTGGCTGCATTTTCCCTCAACTGTTCTCACCATCTTCATGATTTTACCAAACTCCAAATTATGGAAAGTAACTACACCACTATAGAGACTGCCTTCACACTGGCGTATGCCCCAGTAGAGAGACTGCCTTCACACTCAATGCTCTCTCGATACAGAGCTTTTGAACAAGAGCCTCTGAAGTCAGGATAGATGGAGACTGAAACCCTGGCCTGTGTTCAGTGGATATTACAAGCTGAGTGTATCCCTAGCCTCTCTGAGTCTTGGTTTCCCATCCTGTAAGATTGGAGAAAACATTTTTAAGGAAGTGTAGCACCAATGAGCATACAGCATGGGAGCCCGCCCCGGCATTGTTAGAACCCCGTACTGCTCCAGCATGTTGGGTTTTGTGTGATGAGAGTGCTTCGTGATGAAAACAGAAATCCCACTTCGCAGGGGTTTAAATGCTCAGGACCTAGCGTCAGGCCGTAAGGACTCCTAAAATGTGCTGGCTTTGAGGTTGATTCTTTTTTTAGCTAACAAGGTTATGAAGGTTGGGTGTTTTACATGGCCTTTCCTGAGGCAGCTGTTTTCATGTTCCTACAAGTGTGTGTCAGGTGAGAATCCAATAGATGAGGAGGCCAGCTCTTCCCAGAATGCCTTAGTGAGTGGCATGCTTCTCCTGGATCTCATTGGCCAGAATTTTGCACCCACTCAAATCAGGAGTCTAAACTAGTTTGGGACAGTAGAATAGGAGCGTTATGAGCGTGCCAGGTTGGGTAGATTGCCATACTTCTGGCAGCATGCATGAAAGCAGCGTTTGGTTACACGGCACTTACATACCTTGTCACATATGTATGTATGTTTCTACTGCCTGCATTACAAGAGTGCAATTGCGGGTGCATCCAAACCATGAAAGTTTCTTGGTTGGCAAGGAATGGTTTTCTCCATTAGTTAAAAGTTTTTACATACATGAAACAGGAGTTACATTTGATTAGTCATTTAAAAATATAAAGTATGCCTGACATTGGGGGGAAGTGCTGCCAAATGTGGGCGCTATATAAAGCATAAGTTTGCTGTCTCCACATTTCCCTCTTTTCCCTGTAGCTTGTGTAAGATGAGAAACAAGGACCCCCTGCCAGACTAACTTGGAAACATCACAGTAAATATAGTCATAATTATAAAGGCGCTTTCATCTGTTGAGAGTCAGAAACGCTAACTCGATTTTCTGAAACGCGGAGACGTTCCATGATCATAAATTCACAGTTTTCTCATGCTCCTACTTAAAAGAGAAGGGGGGAAAAGGCTGTTAACCCTTGAAGCTCCAAAGTTCAAGTTTAATGCGTTTCCATTACTCGCGACAAGTCCTGTACCCACCAAGGAAAGTTACTGTTCTTTAAGCTTCTTTGTCACATGATGGTGTCCATTTAAGGACATCTGAATGCAGTCTGCCTGGCTGAGCCTTCTTCCCCTTTGTACATTTTTTAGCCTCTTTTCCTGGTACAGTAAAGCAATAAATCAGGTCTTAGGTACCATAAAACCTGGGCAAGGAGGCCCCTCGTCTACCTGTCTTTGTACAGCTGATCTGCCTTTGCCTGGAGCTATAAAAATTAACTACCTAGATTTTTCAATATCTGAGATTTCTACTTTCGGTGTTTTATGGTCGCATTTTTGCCCACCAGGGTGAATCATCACCAAGTTTATCAGGGAAGCCTTGTTGCATAGAGGAAGACAGCGGCTCTCCCTCCACTCCTCTGTTTGCACAACCATCACACTTTCTTTCCCAGCTCTTCCAGCCTGTGAGCCCAAATGCTGTGAAGCTCAGCGTTGGACTCTGCTACTGAAACTCTCTTTCCCCTCTGCTAAATTAAAATAGTGTTTCCACCTAACAGGAACGCCATGAGCTGTTCCCAGTGTAACCGGCTGAAAGCACTTGGCCTGGGATTCAACAAGTTGTAGTGGCTCTACCAGCATTACTGCTGTCTACAAATAAAAAATGTGTGGCAGTGTGGGGAATATTCCCATAACAGAAGGCTGGCAGGTCTTTGTATAGAGGTTGGTTACAAGAAAACCTTATCGGAATGTATAAAGAAGGAGAAAGACAGGAAAAGACAGGAAGAGGCGTGGTCAGAACATGGCATTACCGAAGCGCGCCCAGGCCTATCAGCCCTACCACACAGACACTGCCACTCACCTGGCAGTCCTGCCACGTAAAACGTTGGCTGCGCTACACAATGCTTTATGATTATGACAACGAGGAACGGACCAGGTGCTTCTGAGTTACTGTAACAGTTCAACCTGCCCTTGGATCTTAGGAATTTTCTAGATGCTTGTGAGACCCTCCGCATTCTTGCTTACTCATTCGTTTATCCACGCGATGATTTTTTTTTTTAAGAGCTCGTTTTCTTTCTTCAAAGAGCCCGTCTTCCTTTTTGCCTCAAAAGAACTAAGTGTAGCTGGAATAATTCTTAACAGGGTCAGTTCTGTGGGCACGAGGCCTCTGCACGGCAGTTGCCTTTTGCTAAGAATACTCTGTTGTTGCCGTCTTGACACTCCTAAAACAGCCCCTTCTCCATTGTGCTTGGGCCCTGCCAATTGCATGACTGCCCATGAGGCTCAGCATTGGTCTGAGGAGGCTTAAGCTGGAACGACTCTCTACCCGTGGGTCTGAGGTCCCACTGTGCCAGAGAGACAGGAAGCCCCATAATTTTCCCTAAATCTTGTTGTAAACGAAGACATAATTTTAACACCTTCGGAGAGTAAGGTACAGGTGACATGATGTCAGGGCGAAGTTTGGGTTTTGTCTGTAGCAACCGTACTTTCTGAATGAGAGGCTGGGACATAGGTGTTAGGGGACTAAAAGAATAACTGAAATTAGGACCTCTCTTGTGAACGCTGAACTGGCTATAAGGTGGCATCTTTGATCTCTAGCAGAGACCTCCAAGCTGCAGGTGGCTTTACAGTCAGTCAGTCAGCGTGATGGATGCTGGCTTCATTCTGTTCATTTCGCCTGGGTCTGTCCTTTCCTCTCTATAGATTTCATGCTAATTTCCCCAAGGAGACTTAACTCACTCCTGTACTTTGGCCATACTTTAAAAACAAAATCTATATCTAAGACTTTAAAACTCACATGCACAAGTATTGGCATCCCTGAGAACTGTCTGTTCAGTCTCTGCGAGCCAATCGAAACAGCGCTCACCGCGTGGTGCCTCGAGAATGCCGGCTCTGGGTATGTTCCCTGTAGACTTACAACTCCATCTTAATCATCAGGAAAGGCACGAGTGCAGCACATGGGCCAAATAAGCTCTTCAGAATCTGTGTTTAAGGGGTGTCAGGGAAACACTACCACTGATGGGTTTCTCTGTGAGAACCAAGGTCTGACCGGCTCATTCATGCCGCACGCTGCTACATGGTAAAAACCAACAGTTGTATACTAGCAGACACAGACCCCTCATCGGCTTGAGGACCCTAGGAAACTTCAGGAATAGAAGCCCAAAGAAGACCTGTTCATTTAGCCGAGGTTTCAAAAGCAATCTTAGACACACCATCCATGCCACCTGCAGGCACTTTAATGTGAGTAAATTCGATTTTAAGATTTTTATTTATCTGGATGGGTGTGCGTATGTGGGTATGTGCCACGAATGTGCAGAGACTCACAGACACCAGAGGATGCCATCATATCCCCTAGAGTTGGGGTTCAAGGCAGTTGTGAGGTGCCAGCTAGTGGGTGGTGCTCTGAACTGTGGAGTGAATTTTAGATGGGAAAAAAAGAATGCATTATTCCAGTGTCTCCGATCACCTACCTAAACCCTAACATCTAAAGCTTGCCTCTCTGCTTGGCGAGCAGATGGCTGGTGTTGGGAGCTTGTGATCAAAGTGACAGTATTGTGAGTTTTTTATTAAGTGGTTTTTTTACATTGACACCAACCCACAGGTTCTAGTGTAGATTCTTTTAAGCAACTCAAGTATGTTGACTGAGACAGAGAAGCAGACCTCATGTGCCACAAGTAAAAAGTTATTTCTTTAGACATTGTGCTTCATCGCATAGCCCAGGCTAGCCTGCCATCTCAGCCTTCCTGCCTTAGCCTCAACTGTGCAGCTTGCTTGTTTCTTAATTGGACCACTTGCTTTAACTTCACCTTAGTAGGGACTGACTTGGCACCTGTCTGTTTCCGGGTGCAGAAGGGAGATGCTTAGCCAGAATCCTTAGAACAAAATGAAAATGCACATCTCCTCTCCCACAGTCCTTAATGGATGGGGTTTCCTTTTGGTTCGTTTTCGCTTTGGGCTTGGGGGTTTTAATTTAGTATTTATTTTATTTTTTATTTTTGCTTGTGGATGTGCACGTGGTGCGTGTGTATATGTGTGCGTGTGTGTGGATGTGTGTTGTGCCTTCACGTGTGTGCACATGCATATTTCAGTCCTGAGGCTGAGTGGGGAGTGTTCTTCTCCCACTTTCACTTAACTCATTAAGGCATGGTTATTCAGTTGAACCCGAGGCTCATTGATGTGGACAGTCTACCTGACTAGCTTGCTCTGGACAGGGAGACCCCTATCTGCCTCCTTCAAAGTTCTAGAAGTATAGGCCTTTTCACACCCATCTGACACTTGTGTGGGTTCTAAGGGTCTGATATCTGGTCCCAGTGTAACCCTCATGGTTGCCTGGCAAGTGTTTTAACCATGAGCTGTCTGTCCAGCCCCAGTGTTTTCAGTATCCTGAAACATGTTCTTGCCGTGTGGCCTTGGCCTGGAACTCACTCACTCTGTAGATCAGGCTGGCCTCAGATTTGCACCGAACCGCATGCCTCTGTCTTTCTGGGATGACAGCTGTGAGGCACCATGTTCAGTTTAAGCCTTAATGGTTTTCTGAGACAGAGCTCTAAAAAACTCGGCTGTGTTCACGACCCCTCCTTCCTGAGAAGCATTTGCCTGTCCCTGGGTATTATATGACTGCATGCCCTTAGCATGTGGCCTTATAAAATGGATACACAAATTCAACATTTATCGATAATAAATCATAAAGAAATTTATTTTAGATGGTTTTTTGGTTCATGTATAATTTTACAATTTATTAAGGACTAAAGCAAACCTGCATGCTAACGAGATGACAGCCCTGTTTATGTTTACACTCAGAATTAATTCTTAGCCGAATGTTTGACACAGAGAGTCTTCAACATTTTTCAGAGCTGTTTAGTACTTTGATTTTTATAAGAGTTAATGCTGAGAACAGCGCTTTGCGCACACATGTACTCCAAAGCAGGAGGCCATTTTGGAAACTTGCAAATTCTCTTCTAGTCTCAAGTCAAAACTCATGTAAGAATGTTTTCTTCGAATGAAACGCAAGTTAGCAACTCAAACAGCAGTTTTTCGAGTCAAATGTTTTTAAAGTCTAGCGCGGTACAGTCTAGAGTTGTTCTGCTTTGTTGTTTGAATGCTGAAAAGTTATAGTAGGGAAATACTAAAAGTCTCTGCTTTGGGTAAACTTAGCTCCGTAAGAGCAGACAACCATGTAAGCACGGTAGTGACACTGTATGGCACACGGTGGTCTGAAATGTGAGCCAGCATGCTCCAGTCAGCTCTAGGCAGTACCAGGTCGCCTGATGTCATGCGCAGCCGAAAGAGCCAAGACGGTGCATTAAGAATGAAGTCTGTGGTGAGGTCACATGCTGCGTGGCAAATGCTACCAGAAATCCCCCAGACTCATGTCATGCTGCATTCTCAGTTAATTATTGTGCACTCGGAAGCCTTTGATTGACACTACTGCATCCAGTCACATGACCCCAATGGGGTCAGGACCCACAGTTTGAGGAGTGTGGTCTACAGGGTGCATTTGCGTGTGTTGTAGCCTTGCGGGGGCTTATTGGACAATAAATAGCCTGCAGAGATGGCTAAAGTCTGACTTGTTGCTCTAAGAAAGAAAGGCAGGAAAACAAATCAGCCTTCTCTGCTCTTATATTTATCTTATGACTGAGAAAAGTGGCTCATAGCGACCAAGCTCCACAATAGATTTGGAGTTCCAACTGCCAGCGTCTTCAAAGTGAACTGAAACAATCCAGCCATATAAATTGGTTCTGAAAGCAGGCAGTTAATGATTAGTTACACATTCTAATAAAAGTTACATCTTGCAGAGATCATGGTCACCTGTCTGGGTCAGGATGATGTGGCGTGATAGCTCAGTGAAAAGCAGGGAGCTGGCGGAACAGACACCCTGTGTCCAAGCACCATAGCCAGGACTTTGCCAGGACGCTGAGGGTTTGGTAGTGCCCAATTTTCCTGGACACTTTCCCATGTGTGATTTTAGAGGGCAGAAGGGAGATCTTAATATTTGGCCAACTGGTCTACCAGTGATTTTGGTTTTCGAGATTCATGTGCTTAGTTGCAGTGGGATTTTCATTTTATTTGGGTGGTGTAGTTTTGATCACTGAGGTGCCTAACAGGTTTCCTTCTTCTCTGTGATTATAATTCCTAATTTTAATGTAAAACTTTCCATAATCCTGTGTGTGCTTACATATATGTACATGCAGGCAAAACATTCATAGACATAAAAATAAATAAATTCTAGGTCATCCTACACCATGTATTAAGGTGAAACAGTGCCTTAAAAGGGGGAGACAAGCAAAGAGAACTGCCCTTTGAACTTTTCTTTAAATGTTTCTATGTGGAGGCTTGAAACCTAAAACAGCCACAATAAGGAGTAGAGGGGGAGGGGAACAGAGATGACATTAAAGTTTGCCAGCTCAGTTGAAATATCAGACCCCCCTTTTTCCTTATTACCACCTTCAGCGTAAACAAGACATGAAAACCAGTGGAAGGGCTGTTATCTACTGCATTAACGTCTAAAATAAGTTATACATTCTAGAAAAAAAATCCTATAGGATTTGAGTTCTAATATTTTTTACTCAACAGATAGATGATAACTGTCTTCATGAAGAAATGCTTAACTTGTGTAATTGGGCAGCAACATTATTTACTTAATGGTCTATTTCTTCCCTTTTATTTTTCATATGTATTTATTTTGGTTCTTGGAGATAGGCTCTCACCTTGTAGTTCAGGCGTTTCTGTAATGCACTACAAAGCTCAGATTAACCCTGACCCTTCAGCAATCCTCCTGACTCAGCCCTTGAATGCTAGGATTACACGTGTAATGATGTTAAAATGTTAATGGTAAAAAAAAAAAATCACAAATTATTATATAACTCAAAACAACCTTTTATGATTTTCTATTAAATATGTTTTTATATAGCTTTGATCAGAAAATGTAAACATAATTTTATATTTTGATTTTTTTTCCTCACTTAGAATTACATCATAAATTGAGGATTTTTAATCATTATTATTTTTACTCTGTGACACTGATGAAATAGACTTTGATCCTCCCTCCATATGTTTAGATGTGCTTTATCTATTTTTGCTGTCAATAAATATCTTCCTATAATTTATTTTTCCTTTTTACCTTATATTATTTGCTTGAGATAAATTGTCAGAAGCAAAACTGAGTTAAAGATTGCCGATATTGATGTGTGGGAATAGGCGGGGCATGTTACCTCTCAACAAATTATTTCGTTTCTTTTTGTCATTTTATTGGAAATATTTTTTCCTCATAGTTGTATTCTGATTACTGTTCCCCCTCCTTCTAGTCCTCATAGTTCCTAACTAGCCCCCATCCAGATCTACTCCCTCTCTGTCTCTCATTAGGAAGCAAAGGCTTCTAAGTGATAATAAAAAAATAAAATAAAGTAAGATAAAAACCAAAATTGATATTTCCAACTTGGGCAAAACAAGCAGAAGGAAAAGAGCCCAAGAATTGGAGACCAATCGTTCATACATGCAGAAATCTTATAAAATCTCTAAACTAGAAGACATAATGTATACACAAGGACCTGGTACAGATCCGTGCAGGCTGCCTCAGTCTCTGTGAGTTTATGAGTTTCAGTCATGTTTAGTGAGTCTTGTTTCCTTGGAGCCATCCTCTCTGGCTCTTACACTCTGCTGCCTTCTCTGAAGCAGCAGAAGCTTCTCTGATGACGGTGGAACAAGGCACTAAGTATAACATTGTCATTATGAATTATTTTATTGCTATGTTATTTTGTTTTATTTTTCTTTTTGTTTTTTTTCAGAATAGCAGTATTTGGTTTTACTGTAAGGTTCCTGGGCCATATAGTCTCTGGTTCTTGATCACCCAAGCAGTGTCGGGTTTGTGTTGCATCTTGTCCAGTAGGCCTTAAGTCAAATCAGGTATTAGTTGGTTTGTCTAACAAGCTTCATGCCACCATTACCCTAGCATATCTTGCAGGTAGGACACCATTGTAAATCACAGAGTTTGTCTGGCTTGGGGTTTACGTTTCTCCTCTGGTCACAAGCAGAGTACCTTCCTCCACCACAGATGCTAGAATGTAGTGGTGAGGGCTCTTCATAGGCACCAGCTCAACTTATCCATGTTCAGTGAGTTGTCGTCAGCTTGGGACTTTGCTTTCAGTTTATGGATAGCAACCCATAGTCTTGGCCATAGCCTGAGTTGTTTGGAAGGTCTCATGTGACTCCCCCTTAGACAACGAATCAATTAGATATAACTTAGTCCTGGTACAGTCTTGTCATTTGGTGACAAGAGATGGCCAGTTGGGCCTCTTGTCTCCTCATTTGGAAATTTTATTTAGATTGCTTTCAAATACATATATATATTAGGAAGCTTCTACTTTAATTGCTTTTTGTACTACACCTCACATGGCCCTTAATTTTTATCTGCCTTTACTCATATTCCCTCCATCATTCCCCTTCCCACTAGATCCTCCTGTCCTAGCCCCTACATTCATCCATCCATCCATCCATCCATCCATGCATCCATCTATAATTGTCACTTACCTTTCCTAACAAGATCTGTCTGTACCCCCTAGTCATTTACTCTATACCTAATCTTTGTGGTTCTATGGACTGTAGCTTGGTTATCATTCACTTAAGAGCTAATGCTTACATATAAGTGAATACATACCATATTTGTCTTTCTGGGTCTGGAACTCTCAGGATGATTTTTTTTTCTAGACCGTCCATTTACCTGTGAATTTTATACCTTCATTTTTTTTAATGGCTGAGTAAATTCCATTGTGTAAATGTACCACGCATCCAAGTTGTTTTAATTTCTGACTCTTATGAACAGGGCAGCAATGAACGTGCTTGAGTAAAAGTTTCTAGGGTAGGTTGAGGTGTCTTTTGGAAACACGACTAAGAGTAGCAACCTGGAACCTGGGCTAGATCGAGACCTGTCTTCTGAGGAATCACTGTACTGATTTCCATAGTGACTGTTTTTAAGTTTACTCTCCCACCAACAATGGAGGAGTGTTCCCCTTTCTCCACATCCTCCCCAGCATGAGCTATAACTTGTTTTATTGATCTTAGCCATTCTGATAGGTGTAAGATGAAATCTCAAAGTCGTTTTGATTTGCATGTTCCTGATGGCTACAGATGTTAAACGTTCCTTCAGGTGTTTCTCAGCCATTTGAGTTTCTTCTATGAAGAATTACCTGTTTAGCTCCCATTTTTATTGGTTTGATTTTTTTAAATATCTAGTTTCCTGAGTTCTTTATATATTTTGGATATTAGCCCCCCCATCAGATGTGGAGTGGATAAAAGTCTTTTCCCATCCTGTGTAGGCTGCTGCTTTGTGTGAATGATTCTGTCCTTTACTGTACAGAATCGTCTTAGCTTCATGAGGTTCTGTGGGTTACCTGTTGATCTTAGGGCCTGCGCTGTTGACGTTCTGTTCAGAAAGCCGTCTTCTGTGCCAGTTAGTTCAAGGCTGTTTCTCTCTTGTATCTGGTTTTATGTTGAGTTCTTTGATCCATTTGGAGTTGAGGTTTGTGCAGGGTGGTAAGTATGGGTCTATTTACATTCTTCTCTATGCAACCATTCAGTTTGACCAGCAACATTTCTTGAAGATGCTGCTGTCCTTTTTTTCCAGTGTGTTATGCCTCAAAAATTATTTCCTGAAGTGTTTGTACTAAGTTACCTTGTCATGCCTCATGTATCGATTTCATAGTAGGGTGGTGGGTGCATGTCACCATGAGTCAGGTGCTTCCAGCACAGTGTGAGCACATGAGTTTGCACCCACAGCATCCTCGAGAAAGCCAGACATGATAAATGCACACCTATAATTACAGCAATGAGAGGCAGAAATCAGTAGCTCACCAGCCAACCAGCCCAGCAAGTCAGTGAACTCCAGTATCCATGAGAGATACTCTCTGAACAGAATAATGCAGAGAGTAATAAAAGCACTCAGTCTAAAACTGGCATCCACATATGCACACACTAACAAATATGCCTATGCACATGCAGGTGATATACACCTATTTGGGGGTGAATATCCTCCAAACAAAGCTACTTGACATGTGTATAATCATACTCCCTTAAATTAATATTTACTTCCATGATTGTTAACAGGGAGCCTGAAATTTTGGAAGAGACAGAAACAAGACATTTTGAGGGCAAACTCTGTCCTGTGTGAGACTAAGAACAGTCTGAAGGCTGTTGCTGGATAATTATCAGAGCATCTGTGCTCTGACCAAAGTCACTGTGTCCGCAGCATGCCCAGCTCTGACAGCTAATTTCACTCCTTTGCTGAACTGAGAGAGGAGAACAAAGGCAGTGGTGTGTCAGGACAGAGATAATACTGAGCCTGTCTAGGAAAGGATTTCCACACACGCACCAAACACAGAGTGGTAGGTGTCTGTCCTAACTGCATGGAAGACCAATGCACATTCTGGTGTTTGAAACTCTCACGCTTGTCAGATCAGTTCGTGAGTCGGCGTTCAGACAGAGCTCAGCACAGACTCAGCTCTGCCCCAGCTAGTTCCTAAGGTAGCCCCGGCTGGGGCCGGAAGATCCAGTTTTGAGATGATGACTGGGTACCGCCCATCCGCGGAGCCTTTCGTTACAGCTGAGAGCCACGGCCTGTAGATCCTCTACACACGGATCTAATGATGTAGGCTTCTCCACAGCAGGTTGGGCTTCATGACACTACGGTGGCTTGGTTCCCATGACAGAAGTGGACGCTGTGCCATTATTAAGTCTTGGAACAGGACTGTCCCAAGCATCCCTGTGGCCATATTCTGTGTCTCAGTCAGCAGAGTCAAAGAGAGGGCTCCTCCACTCTCAGATGTGAAGTCTTTGAGAACACTTAGGCGGTAATGTGCCTAAGCTGCCCATGCGTTATTTCCAGTCCTTTAGGAGGCTGAAATCTGGGCAGCGAAACACCCATCCCAGGCTAGGACGTACTCGCCTCTGCTCCACTGTTTGTTAGAGGCTCAAAGAGAAGGACTTCCATGTACTTAGACTATCTTTTCTACTGCAAGGGATCCAGCTCAGGCGCTCCTGGACTGGCTTGTGACCTGTGGAGGATCCAGCAGTTTTACCATCCAGCCCACAACCCATCATAAGAAACTAGACTATCAAGCTTCCGGTAACCTATGTCATTGACCTTTTCTCTTAAGACAGACAGACTGAGGGGGTGCAGCGTCCAAACACCTGGTACCCCAAACACCTGGTAAATCTCTTAGCTTTTGAATGTTCTGGCAATGCACTTAGAGAACCCCACCCAAATTGTTGATTTTGGGGTTTCTATTGCTAGTTATTCCCGCTAGATTTTTTTTTTAATGTCATTTTGACAGAAGCTAGAGTCATCTGAGAGAAGGGAACCTGAATTGAGAAAATGCCTCTGTAAGATTAGGCTGTAGGCAGGCCTGTGAGGAATTTTTTTAAAATTAGTGATTGGGGGTTGGGGAGGGCAGTTCCCTATAGGTGGGCCCACCCCAGATTAGTGGTCTTGGGTTCTATAAGAAAGCAAGCTGAGCAAGCCAGTAAGCAGCACCCTTCCGTGGCCACGAGGAGCAAGCCAATAAGCAATGTTTCTCCATGGCCTCTGTCTTCAGGCTCCTGCCTTGAGTTCCTGCCCTGACTTCCTTTGATGATGGACTGTAATATGGAATTGTAAGCCAAATAAACCCTTTCCTCCCTTTTGGTCATGGTGTTTCCTCACCGCAATAGAAACACTAAGACACTGGTGCTAGGAAAAAGGAGATAATTTGATCTATAGTTTCTTGAGCCCATCCTCCAGAGTATATTCCAGGGAGAGACTCTGGTGCATGGAAGACAGTGGTGAAATCACCAGAAGTTCTGAAACAGGCGAGTGGTGTAGGGCGGGGGACACAGCAAAGGTCAGCATGCTGCTCTGGTACAACAAGCAGTAGCTGCAGATGGTGCTTCTGTTTGCATTTATTTGCATTATTGTAAAGGCTTTTCATATATCAAGATTGTGCCCTTTAGAACAACAGTTTATTGTAGGTCTACCTGGTTTTCCTATTCTGATGCAAGGTGGAGGTGGGGGTTTTTCAGTGTCACAGATAGTAAAAGGTAAAACTAAAATGCTTATATTTTGTTGTTGTTTATTTTTCTGCTTTGGTTCTCTGAGGAGGGTTTCTCTGTGTAGCCCTGGGTGTCCTGGAACTTGCTCTATAGATCAGGCTGGCCTGGAACTCATAGAGATCAACCTGTCTGTGCCTCCAATGTGTGCCACCACAGCCTCGCTCAATGTTGTTGCTCTTGTTGTTTTGATGTTTTTATTTTGTCTGTTGGTTTGTTTTGTTCCCGAGGTGCTTGGGACAGAACGCACGGCCTTGAGTATACCAGGCAGGCACTCTACTACTGAGCTACATTACAAGTCCTAAATTATTTGAAAAGTGAAGGCTGTTTCTCCCTTGTGTTTTATGGGCATGCTAGCTCTTGGACGTGGCAAAAAGATTCTCATCTAAGATTCTTACATGTTTGCACTTTTTAAAACTCCTGTGACTAGGAGTAGGGATGAGAACACCTATCTTGCTGTGCTTTATTGTTGGAAAAAGAAAGTCCCAGAAGTAGACAATCCTTGCCTCATGGGGAAGACATACTATGTGCTTTCCCTGGCATGCCCCCTCTGCCAAATCAGCCAAGCATTTAAAAGAAGGTGTTGCCAAGGAAACCATCCTTTCATTTGAAGGGCCTGGGAGGAGGGGAGCCTAATCTTTTGACACTCAATTTGTCTCCAAGGAAGCTGGAGCAACTGAGCAGAGAAGCTCAGAACACTGTCTCCTCCAGACTGCAGGGTGGCTCCAGCCTTGTAAACCCTGGAAACAACCTGAGGCGATGATGTTGGCCAGTCATGGCCAGGGAGAGTCCTCTGCCCAGGGCTGACCCTTGGCTTCCAGGGTGAAGGTAGGAGGAGCCGGTGGGCTGGAGCTCGCAAGGCTTTGAAGGCTAGCATCAAGGTGGCTGCTAGCAGAATTGTTATTTTTTTCATAGAAGCTTTGATTTATTTACTTTTCTGGTAGCTACCTGTCAAATAATCAGACTAGGGGAAGAAATGTGGGCAATGTTCTTGTCTTAAAAATAATAAAATTGAGCTAACAATAGGGAAAAAATTTTTTTAAATTGAAAATGCCTTCCTCCTGTCATTTTCTTTTAATCAGTGCTAACTTTTTATGGTATACTAACCAAGTCTTCAGACAATGGCGTCTAAGAGACTTAAGGTCTGCTGTATCATGTTTTGACTGAAGACAAGATGCTCCTTCCCTCCCTTGCTGGTGAGGTTAAAAAATAGCCCCCAATGCTTCCTTAGCACAGGGTCCTGACTTCACTCCAAGTCAGCCCTGACTAATGGCGATCAATCATTATTTTTTATTTACCAGCATCTGCCTATTGCACAAAACACCAGGGTGAGTCACACAGAGGTAAACTGAGAACGTCGTAGGAAGCACTCCTCTCTCAGTGGCGAGTTGGAGGAATATTCCAGGTCTCAGTCTCTGGAAACTCACAGTTCAATCAGAAAGTCAGACAAGTAGCCAGGGAGATTATAACCCACCACTGAAAATCCGCTGTAGACCTGCATGGAGTACAGTGAAGATTAGAGGGAGATGTCGCCAAGCCAGAGATTGGTCTTAAGGGATGATTGAAAGGCTGAAGAACTTTCCTAGTCCAAAGAAGTGTGGAGAAGAACACTGGGAGATCCAGCGGGCCAGGGATTTAAAAAGTAGTGGCTCCCTTGGAAAGGGGCTTTTCCTGAGCACAGGCAGAAGCCACGCCAGGCTCCTGGGCCGTGCCGACTGGGGCTAAATAAAGTGCTGGTAATAACACAGCCTCATCCTGCTTGGGTAGCACCTTCACAATTAAAAAGTATTTTTACTTGTATTTTCTCACCTGTCTCTCAGAAACCCTAGTGAGGCAATCAGCAGATGTGCACCCTTTTGCCACCTCAGAGAAGGGAGGGCTGGGAGCTTGGTCCTCAGAACCCCCCCACCCCCCAGGCAGGAGGTTCCTTACTGCCTGGGGCAGTCTTTCTTCACCCTGTTTCATTCTGGGGCAGCATGAATGCTGTAGATGGGCAGCACACACTGAGAGGGCATCACGGAGGCACAGGGGGGGAGCATCCAGGCCATGAGAGGTGCAGGTAGAGCATCTCTAAGGTACCTCTACCTGTGTTGCACATGACCTCTGTGCTTTTGGTGCCCACTCATCTGAAGGCCGGCTGGGGCCCCCAGCCTATACAGCGTGAGAAAGGAGCCCTGCCTCCCACCTACCCATCTTCCCACAGGAAGCTACTCACAACCCAAACCCAAGGCCCTCTTGTCTCCCCACCCCATCCCAGGTCCTGTTAGAACTTCTCCTCTACTCCCGATTGTCACCACTGCACTTTGTCCCCGTGGACTGTGTCTTAGATAAAGGGTCTTACACGCTTGCCTCCCTGGCTTTATTATCCTTTCTTTCCATCAAAGAGCTGTAAGGGTAGGAGGTATAAAGGAAAGCAATCCGCTTTTCCCTACTAAGTTAATTAGGCTAATTTCCTCTCAATGATTTTACTATTGTTCGGGCTCTTTGCATGTCTGTAGACACATGTCTGTGTATTCTAGCACAGCCCACCACCTACCCACCCCTGAGACATTTTCCATGACTGGGATAGAATTTGAAACCCCAGGTCCCGGCATTAGGCACCATAGGGAATAAGCCAGATAGCGACCATTGGAACATTGTAAGCATGTGTGTCCATCTCAGGGGTTGCAGAATCGGGGGCAGCCCAAACCGTACTGTGGTCAGACCCATACCATGAGAAAGAATGGCTGTCACACGATGGAACATAATTTAATGTGCTCCTGTGTATCTGTTTATAACTGGTAACTGTTGGTGAGGTTACCACCTAACCGCCTATGCTCTGGGAGAACAGAACTGCTGCAGTGATTAGCCATTGACTTAATAGATCTGCACACGTGCTATGAATCTGGATAGCCCAATCAATAGTGGCTGTCCTCATACTGGAGAGACTAGGAACCCAGTAGGATTTCCATTTATGAAGTGGATACCTGAGCAGTTGCTGAAGGCCTAAGAATTCCTGGAAAGTGAGTGGTCTTCAGCCATTGTTGGAAGCCCCACAAAGCTGTATTCGAACAATGGTAAAAGAACGTTGCAATAGGCAACAGGCAGATGAACTCTCCTGTGATGTGTGAAGTCAGAGAAGCAGATAGAGCTGCTCTGGACCTCCTTTTATCTGAGCTACCCACCAGAAGGTAAGGCTGCATCTAGCATGGGCCTTCCCACCTCTCATCTCCTGATCGAGAAAATACTTCACAGCTATGTGGAACATCTTATCTCTCAGTTGCTTCCAGGTCCAGTCAAGTTGACAACCAAGAATAACTGTTGTACCATCACAAGGGAAAAAGTACTATTTGAAAGTTTCTCAACATTTTCTTGTCTTGATAAGGTACAAGGTTGGCCACAATTCATTTAACCAACTATTAAATCCCTGAACCAAGCATCCTTTCAGGAATTTGTTTATAGACAATGGATACAGCCTGCAGCACTGAACTCACAATAAGGTGTGTGGTTGGGGAGACATTGATTAAATAAGGAATTATGATGCTTCAACATCATAAAGGAAAAGAAATATGATGCAGAGTGTTTTAATTTTTAGGGCTTCTCTGTGAAAAGGAAGAAGAAAGGCCCAGGAAAGTGCTTCAGGTGGTGAGAAGGGCAGACACAGGGCAGAAAGGTTGAAGGCTATGTTTGCTGTCAGAATTAAGTCCTCTCTGGTGTCGAGGGAGGCCTCATCACACCGCTTGTCTCTGTTCCTTCTTCGGCGACATAATTGTGAGGCCTTTGTTGATGACATTGTGGAATCTATTTTTCTCTATGTAAATCTATTCTAAGGCTCTCTCTGAGAGATTAGCTGTTGAGGTGAGAGAGAGAGTGTGTGTAAGGGGCCTCGAGACAGATGGCCCAAAAGACTCTTTTAGCTATATGCCCTCAAGTGGTTCTTTAACTCTCAGTCTGTAAAGTGGAGACTCACTCCTAATTCAGCAAGCAGTCATGGAAACAGATGCCAGGTACCAGAAACAGTGTGGGCTCCAGAGATAAAGCAGAGAACAACACAGACAAGACTTCTGTCCTCATGGCCCTACCATTAAGTTTGAAAGAGATAATGTGTGTGCCTAAACCTTTAAGGGGTCTAAGAGCCAGAGTAGACAAAAAACATTATCTTGAAAAACTCTAAGTGAAAAGCTCATTGCTTACTCCCTGGGCCAGGCTGGATACCATTGGTTGGGCCTGCTGCCCCCTCCTTCAGGCCAGGAATACTTTATCAACTCTATCAGCTTTGAAGTTGGGCACAGGGAGGGGCCACGAGGCCTGGCTGGAGCTCCTAAGTGTATGTGAACTGAGCTTCCCACCATGCATTATCCTTAATTACAAAAGAAAGTGGTACCCTGTGGGAGGCCTGGAGCATCTCACCCCTGGAGCCAGGGAAGCTTGAGATGATATCTAAAGTCCATGTGTCCAAGGCCACCTGGTTATAGGGGAACAAATGTGTCCTTTGCTGTCCATCTGGGACTCCATCAGAGTGTCAGGCCCACATTCTTAAGTCCCAGTGGAGACTCCTTTGCCCTGCAAATTCCATTTGTGGTTTGGCTTGGAAGATCATAAGCAGAGATTGCAGAGCAGAGCCCTGCAGTCTCTGGGTTGAGAGCAAGCACATGCACTTTGTATCCTAGGCAACGCTGATGCTATAGCAGAAATTTAGAGGTATGAATTGGAAATCATCTGGTTAAAGAGCCCTTTTCAACCCAGGCACCAAATCCACAAACACAAAAATCTGATGATTTAGAAGCAGTCCACCAGATCATCTGTATGCTAGCTCTGATTCTGATTGTATAGATGAGGAGCCGGAAGCTGGAGGAGGGTCTCTGCTTTCCCATGGCCTCTTGCCTCCTTAAAAGCCTTAAAGGGTTCAGAGGAAAATCCAGATTTTTTTTTCTAGCTTCCTCTTACCTCCAGGTGTGTTTGACAATGAAGGTAAGATTAACACCCCCTGGCGATTCATAAAAGGGAGGAAGAATAAGTGTAGATAAGGGTGGTAAAGTGTTTGAAGCGTGATTGTCTCCAGCCTCTGAGACCCATACCCTTCCTCAAGGTTGCAGCTTTAGCCTTGAACAGGCTTCCTGATACTCACTCTGAATAAGTACCAATTACGGTGCTTTCTTGTGCCAGGAACTCAGATAAGCTCTTTAAAGGGCTGGTCCTATCCTCAAGGTAATCCTGTATGAGGCAGCTGTTCCTAATTTCCCCCCATTTACCAGGTAACAGAGTACAAAGGAGTTAATTAGCTTGTCCAGGGTCAGATAGCTGGTAAATAGCAGTTAGGCTCCTACTTGATCAGCCCAGCTAGAACCCGTGTTCATCAGCCTATACAACCTGTGTTCATCAGCCTATAGATCCCCCATTCATCAGCCTATAGATCTCCCGTTCATCAGCCTATAGCAACCATCAGCCTATCAGTAGTGGACGGAGTAAGCAGATAAGAGTAGAAAAGTCAAACCGAGCTAACACCTTTGTCCTGCATTTATTTATTAAATGAAAATTAACAGCTGAGCTCCTGAGAACTCAGGAGGGTTTATCTAGACTCCAACTCTGCCTCGATGGCTCTACAGGTTCCCAAAGTGTACCATCCGTGTTGCAGGCGAGCTGTGGCCCATACCTGTGTTGGCCTTCCCAGGAATTCTGTAGGCAGTGACATCCACCGAGTCCTCATTCTTGATTCCAGCTTCATTTTTGGTGCTGGGCGAGTGGACTGAGCCTAACTTCAAGGATATCTATCCATATGACACAAATTTATCTGTCAAAAAAAAAATTATCTGTCAAAAAAGTAACTGCTTGGTGGGGGGTGAAAGAAAACAAAAACAAACAAACAAAAAACAAACAAACAAGCAAACTAGTACTTCACTGGAAGTTGCAACAGTAGTCCAGAGGACTGCCCCCTATCCATCTACTTGTCAAACAACTCAGAACTGCTTGTGGACAGCTAGGAATGCTTGCTAATAATCCTTTAGTTCAGTCGAGATAGAAGTCCTCCTCTGTCATAGTAACTTGCTGTCATACCTACATGCATGTCTGTGTGTGTACAGACGGTGGCTGCACACTGGATGACTCAGACCTACAGCTTCCTGGCTTTAAATGCTGTGTCGTTTGATTTTAAAGACCACTTTTCTTTCTCTGGATTATTAGAATTGTAACCCTCCCGCAAACCTGTCAACAACTTCAAAACAGGCCACCATCCCGGAGACCTCAGCAGCGTGCCGAGTCCTGTGTGTGAAGGAAGACATGGGCTCCTTGCAGCGGAGTGAGGCCTCCGTGCTCTTGCCGTGATAAGCGGGGGTCACTGGACTCCATCGCAGCACTGTCGCTGTGTACCAGCTCCAGCAGTCTTGCACACTACGTCTCTTAATCTCCCAGCTTATTCTCTCCCCTTGCCAGACAGAAATAATAGCAGTGGCCCTCCTTAGTCTCCCCTGGCCTGGGTATTATTCACGGTCTCCGAAAAGGCACCTTGAATAATATTAAAGGCGAAGGCTACCGAGTGGTTGCATCTGACCTGTCAGTAGAATAGGAACACACATTCTTTACTTCTGCCATGCAGACCCTGTGGGCAGAACCAGGCACACACCCAGGCCCCATTATCCCAAGCAGAATGTCACACACAGGCCATATGGCAGCCACAGCAGGTCGTATGGTAGAGTAAGCTGGTGTTCCAAAGACAAGCTGAGGCCTTTGGCATCTAGTCATCCCAAGAGCCTGGGTCCTTCTTTTGTCTAAAGCAGTTTTACTATTTTCTAGAGGCCAGAGAAAAGGAGCAGCCTGGCTGGGACCTGGTGTGGAGAACAAATAATGATGGATGGATGACCTTCCTGTTAATGTCTCTTGTAACTAGTTAGCTCTTCTGTCCTCTGCATAGTGAATAATAATAATAATAATAATAATAATAATAATAATAATAATACATCGTTGTTCATTCCTGCTGCAGTCATCTCCAGCTACGTATTTCTTTTTCTTTTTCTTTTTTTTTTTTTTTTGATCGCAAAGGTCCTTGTTTATATTCTCAAAGAGTGTGTCCTCATCTTGATCTCTTAAGATGGTTTGTCATTGTCCTGTATAACAAATTCTTTCTGCTGAGATCTGGGCCTCATCTTCTCATCAGTTGCTCTGTGTTATTTTCACCTTAAATGAGAATTGTTG
The DNA here is from genome assembly GCF_030254825.1 of Meriones unguiculatus. Taxonomy (NCBI): domain Eukaryota; kingdom Metazoa; phylum Chordata; class Mammalia; order Rodentia; family Muridae; genus Meriones; species Meriones unguiculatus. The sequence goes on along the minus strand of NC_083365.1, from coordinate 17,318,884 downwards.
CTAGAACAATTTAGCTTTAAAAAAATGTTATCCTATCTGAGTTGAGGGTGACTGGCACAAACTGTAGGCAAGTTTTGACTGGAATCATCTGCCCCAGAGCAGTGGTTCTGATTACAGGACACATTGTGAAATCTCTATTCAGGTTTGCTTAGAATTTGGCAAAGACAGGTTAGATCCTGTTCTCTGTCCCTTCCTGCTCAATTTGTGTTCACTTCAGTTCTTCTTCAAATTAATAGAATTACAAAAGCATTACCAGTTTTGATAGCAGTAGTCATTGATTGAAGAACATCCAGACACATAATGAAAACCTGTTGCTTTTCACAAAACTTCAACTTGCCAACTTTTCTCATGCTTGTAAAATAAACTGAAAATCATCAGAATTGGCTCAAGTGTTAGGAAACATTGATTTTTTTTTTTTTAAAGCAAGCCATTAATAATGGACCCAACAGGCTCTGTGCCTAGGCTCTTGCTTTCTCTCCCCTGTGTGACATCCACTGCCACCTTTTTTTCTTTTCTGTCAGAATCTGGCCCTAAGAAAAGAAATTATGAATGTGTTCATGCTGATTTAACCTACATTTTGCTTTAGCACAACTTAACTTTAGAACGGGAAAATGACCACCTACCAAAGCAACGAGCTTCCCAGTATAGCATGTCAGGCCTAAGCCAGCCGGAAGACAGGTTGATTTTCTGTGACGCTTGTCTTCTGGGTAATGGAATCAAATCAAATGGGTTTCTTTAGTAGACTTAAAGCACCTAAAGTGCCGCTCTAAAGAACCACTGTGCTCTCCTCCTCTGTTTTGGGAAAGCTACAGAGTGAGTGGAAATGGGATAGCTGATGGGAATTCTTGGGAAATGGATTCACTTAGTTCTTTGTCTTGGGGTCCTCATATACCAAGGACTGGTTTTCCAGTGGTGCGCAGATGTGAAAATAAGCACCTGTTGCATCTGTAGACAGCCTTTTGACTTCACAGCCTGAGGCTTATGCCCTGAGGACTCATGTAGATTGCATACACTTGCTATGAGAGAGCACGTACCCACTGTATCAGCACTCGTCCTAACACGTAAGCCAGTCATGTGCTACCTGTCTCCTGGACTCATTTCTTGCAACTATTAAGCATTTACAGACAACCTCCCAGAGGCCAAGCTCTGTGCCTGATTCTGGGCTGAGAGAGAATGATGTGACATCCGGCCATCCCATCTGTCTTGGAGAGACTGGATGCAACTGTCTGTAATGAAATGCGATCTTTCAGATCTAACAGAGACCTGTAAAGTGATGGGTGTCATGACAGAAGGTTGTACACAGTGTCAGGGATTATGGTACCTGTCCAGAGTCACGTGACTAGAAAACAATGCAAAGAGGATCTGAATCCAGGCACTGTGAGCAGTGAGCCTGAGGGCTGTTCGGAAGATGAAGTCGAAGTGAGAAATCTTGGGTTCACTTTTAGGCCCGTAGAACACCGAATTGTGCCTAGCGGAGAATTGGGCAGCCTGGATCTGGGCTGGGAACATGGTCTGTGCTGAACAGGGGTTTCGAGGAGCTGGTGACAGTGAAGAAGGCACGTATGAGGTGAGTGAGTGTCTAACAATTCTGCCTGAGACCTGAAGAGCCCTGTTTAAGACCTGGGCATGTTGAGACTCTTTGAGGGAGGATGCTGCTTTGTGGTAGCAAAGAGTTCTGGATCAGCTCATCAGCAGAGATGGACTACCAAGAACGAAAGCAGTAGCCAGCGAGACTGGAGACTGTGCAGCGTGACAACGCCTAGATAAAGCAGGGATTAAAATGAGGATTACCTTGATTGTTGATGGGCAGGAGTGAAGTTAAGACTGACGGAGGTTAAAAGTGGTAAAGTGGAGACAATGGGTTCAGGTTGCTCATCCAAGAAGCCTGGCAAGGAAAGGGCGTGGAGAGAGGGAGATGGCACAAACAGCCTCCAAGTCAAGGAGAGCTGGTTTATGATTGGACCCACTTGGGATGAGTGAGAGGAGCCCAGTGGAGGTTGGGGGTAACACCAGGTTGGCACTGATCCTGGAAAGGAGCTGAAGGGGAAATTCAGACACTTACCTCTGACCCTGAGGAGATCATGGACCCTTGAAGAAATAAAGGTTTCTAGGCTATGCACTTTGATGAACCACGTGAAGAAACTCAGGCCTGAGGGGTAGAACAGCTTGTGCAAGACGCACAGCCATCTATAGACAAAGGCCACCTGTGGCAGGGCCTCTTTCTTCTCTTAACGTCACTGATGGTGGGAGACTTCCTGACTTGTTCCTTATGGTACCGAGCAGGCACATCTTCGAAGATTCTCCTGCATTGCAGGCTACCCTGAAGGGAAATTACATCAGACAGTAGCTTTGTCACTTCCTCACTGTATCAAAGAACAATCATTAGTTGTTAATCGTTAATCATAGCCCATCATTAACACAATCATGCTGGACACCTCTTTCTTCCAACCATCTGCATTTCCAGAAGGGTGAAGGGTCTCAGAGTTGAGGGCTTTTAGCCGCCCTTTTCTAGCTTGTTAAGACAGAGCTTGCGTTTGTTCCCACCTGGAACCTGATTACAAAGCCTGTGTGCGGGACAGGCTCACAGGACAGATGTCTTCAATGAAAGAACAGCTCTTCTCCAAGACACCTCATCAGGCAGGAGACCCCAGGGAGCCTGGATATGAGGAGACACCCACGCTGTATAGGACTCAGATGACCCTCTCCCAACATTGCTTAATGGTCTTTCTGGTGTCTGTACACACGTACGGGTGACGTGGTCCTGCCATGTCACCACACATGGCAGTGAGCTTACTACTTGCTTATGAGCCAAAACTCATGCCATCCACGATTCTGATTACATACAATTGTTAATTACTGATTAAAGCCCAAAGTCCTTCTGCTTCATAGAATCTAGACACGCTGAATAAATCTAGACACCCTTTTCCATGACTGACCTTCAGTTACAGGCCTGTATCATGGTAGACTCCAAGGAATAGCAGTTAACTTGCTTCTCTTTCAATCATTACAAACCCATTGCTCCTTTTCCACTCTGTCATGCAAGGCTGTTAGGCAGGAGACCTATAATTTCTAGGAATCTGGGGACCATCACTCTTACCAACTGTAGACTCCAGAGTGGATGCCATCCTTCTGTTCCAAATCCTCCTCCTCCTCCTCCTCCTCCTCCTCCTCCTCCTCCTCCTCCTCCTCCTCCTCCTCCTTCTCCTCCTCCTCCTTTCATCCACAGCATTCTCAGAGAAGTCAATACTGCTAGAGAATGGAATTCCATATATCTGTCCTCCTGGAGCCTGCCACCTTCTTTTGCTGTTTAATAGTTTGATATGAATCTAAATTAAACTGGAGTCCAAAAAGCTTCTGTTGCCCTAAGAGAGTCTGCAGGGCCGTGGCAATGCAGGACTCGTGATTAGCCCTTTTGTTTACTCCTTTTATTCACAGCTCATTGGAAGTGGCCTCCAGCATTGGTAACATGGCCACACATCCCTCCAGGGCAGGAGAAAAAGCTTTTTTGGGCTCTGAAATCTCATGATTAAAGACGTTAAGAAGAGAAGTCAAGAACTCACGTCCAAGTCAGTCAAGGCGGCATTTATGTGTAATTCCAGCACTCGGGAGGCACAGGCAGGAGGAGTGGTAAAGGTGTGTAGCCAACGCTACACAGTGGGTTCCAGGCCAGCCAGCCAGGACTACAGAGCAAGACCCTCTCAAAGAACAGAATGAAAAGGCAGGGGGGAATGTGGGATAGAGAATAAGGAGAAGGTCCCATTCAGAGGATGAGCAGGAGAATGACTTGTCGTTGCAATGGCATATGCCATATTCCTGTGTCCAACACCATGCCAAGGTAGCAGAAACCCCAGGTAGGAGGCATAGAGTCTCAATATGAGGCTGAGAAGGAGAGGACACTGGATGAGGACAGTCCAGAAGACAACATCCAAAGCACTAGGGTTTTAATACGAAATTATTGGAGAGCTATGAAGTCACATGAAGTCAAGGTTTACATCCTGGAAAGAAAAGTCCCGTTGCATGTAGAAAATGAATGGGAAAGCCAAGTGTGGTGGCACATGCCTGTGATCCTGGGATTGGAAAGGATAAAGCAGGGGGACAACCCCCCCCCCATTTTGAGGCCGGCTTGATTAGACTCTGAAGAGGAGAAAATTAAAAAGGAGACAAGCAGAAGACTGTCATAGAAGGAAAAGGACAGGAAGTAGTGTTCTAAAAAGCTGTGAGGAGCCAAGTGTGTTTCATGTCTGGAATCTCATCAGGAGGATGTACAAGAAGAATTTGTGAGTTCAAGGCCAGTGTGGGCTTCAACTTCCAGGACAACCTGAGCTATAGCATAAGCCCCTGTCTTTGTTAGAGTGGAAACTTCTGTGAACAGGCAAATGTGACCAAAGGGCCTTGGACAGATTGTAACTCAGGGCTGTAAGTGTCTAATTATATTTTGTTGCCTAGAGATAACCAGGGTCTTCACGAGAGGCCTCATTTAGAAAGAGCAAGGACTCAGGATGTAGATGACTGAGGAAGTGAGAATAAACAACTTAACCCTCTGTGGTCTGGGGTCATGGAGGTTTTGTCCTTTTAATGGGACAGGGGTTAAGACAACTGTGAACACCTGACCTTTTTCAATCAGGTAAAAAGTAAGTCATGTTGCATGAAAGGCAAGGAGAGAGAGGAGCGAGGGCATGGGAGATTGTAGTCTTTCTATTCAGGAAAAGAATGGAAGAAAGCCAGCAATCTTAACCTCTGAGCCATCTCTCGAGCCTCCATTATCATGGCTTCCTTAGTAAGGGGAGCAGTGGCGGTCTCTGACATGGACTCTGTTGCCTAATCTTTGATCACTTCCCCCTGTTTTGTTTTGTTTCGGGGGGGGGAGATGGAGGGCTTGCCAGGCCACAGAGAATAAGATGCAGGCAGTCCTAATGAGACTTGATAGACTAGGATCAGCTGTTAGTGGAGGAGGGCTCCCCCTTTTTGAGAAATAGGGAGAATTAGGAAGAAGAGCAAGGAGTGTGAGATGAGGAGGAGACGAGGGAGGGGGTTACACTTGGGATGCAAAGTGAATAAATCATAAAAAATAAATTCAAATTAAAAGAAAGAAAGAAACAACTGAAGGGTCTAGGGAGAAAGTTCCATGAATAAAGGACCTGAATTCAGACCCCCATCGCCCATGTGAAAGCTGTGTATGACAACATACATCTCTCGCCCCAATGCTGAGGTGGCTGGGCTGGGCCTGAGGGCTGCAGGCTTATTCTGCTCATCAAGCAGCAGGCCAGGCCACATGAGCTTCAGGTTCAGTCAGGGTCCCTGGAGATCCTGGAAAACACACAAGACCAACCTCTGGCCTCACACACATTGGCACACTACATGAATGCCTATGTGCTACCCATGTGCATGCGTTCACGCACCAATGCGCATGCACGAAGTAAAGCCTGCAGAAGTTGGTTAAGGAACACAGGGAAGTGTCAGTGTACTTGGAATGAGGCAAGGCACTCAAGAAGCTCCCTTTTTAGGCTTGGTTGTTTCACTGAGAGCAGAAAGGAGCGTTACGTGGACTGTCAGTTGTGACTGTCACACGTATCATGTCCTTGAGACAAATCAGAAAGTTCATTAGAGAATAGTCACGTTTAGGAAACTAGTCAGGGTCTCTGCGGAGACTCAAACTGCTGTCTGTAGTTGGTGGTCGAGAGCACTGTTCATTGCAGCCAAATCAAAACAAATGCTGTCAGCGTTCCATGCTGTAGGGTAGATATGGAGATTAATGGCTGTTTGTCCAGGATAGGGCGGGCCCTTGCAAAGAAGGTTATTGCAGGCAAAGGAAACTGGAGCATCTATAGACATATTCAAGGAACGTGTGACCTTTAATTACAGTGTCTGAGACGGATGTTGAGACTGGAGCAGAAAGAGCAGTTAGTGGGCTAAAGGTTCTGATGGGAAGAATGAACAGTAAGAAGGGAGCTAGGGAAGCAAGCGTGCTGGCCAGGCGGGAGACTGGCTCCATCTGAGCCCTGCCTGACCTTTGAGTTGATCATTTCTGAGGAGTCACAAGGTGGACCCATTAGTGAGGGAACCAGTAAAACCTTTGGAAGGCTCTAGAAGCTAAGGTGTTCTCAGACAAAAGGAAGGGAAGGAGGAGGCAGACCTTGGTAAGCAAAGACAAGGCTGGAGGGCCAGAGAGTCACTGGGAAGCCGGAAGAAAGCAGTTCAGCATCTAGATCCTGGAGGGAGATTGCAAGGAGAGCTCCTCTTTGAGACATGGTGGCTGTGGGACACAGGTAGGGAAGAGACTGAAAACTGAAGTGGAAGGGCGGATTTTGGCGCTCTCTCTCTTTCTTTCTCTCAGAGTCACGGGTTTCAAATCTGACCACTATGCTATAAATATAAAAAGAGATAGCTTTTACTCCTGGGTAAATGCCCTTGCCTAAAACCTCCATTTTGGCTTGGGTCTGCTAACAGAAAATTTCTTAAGTGTTTGTTTCTATAAAAGATTTTTGTGGGTTTGTTTTATACACACACACACACACACACACACACACACACACTACCCTCACTGCTCACAGAGTTCAGTGCTGGAAATTTATTTTCTTTTAACACTTTTAAAAATCTCATTCTATGGTCTGCCGCCTTCCGTAATTTCTATTGATAAGTCAGCTATCAGGATCATTCTTGTTCTTTTAAAGGTAATACCTTTTTTTTTTAAGCTTTTAACCATTTTAAGAAATGTCTTTGTTTTCAGTATCTACAGTATAATATGTTTAAGTATGATTTCTTTTTATTAAGAAGTTCTTAGAGGGTTTTCTTTTTTTTTTAATGGGTAGCTTAATTTTTGTAAGTTTTGGGAAAAATATGACGGCTTCATTAAATATCTCTTTTGTTATTTTGTCATGTTTGTTTGGTTTTGTTTGTTTGTTTGTTTTACTTTTCTGATTTGCTTTTTCCAGTCTTTTAGCTCTTCATATTTATGTCTGATAACTTCTTCTGATTTACTTACCAGTTCACTAATCTTTTCTTTAAGGGTGGACCAATCCTTTACTAAACACTGTTATTAAGAATTTTTTAGTCACGTGTAGGTTTTGCTGTAAGATTTCCACTTAATTCTACTTTATGGCTTGTGCTTCTTTGATAAAATTCTCTGTCATCTTTATCCTTAGATAAAATCAGCACAGGTTTGATTGTTTATTTTGAGACAGGCTCTCATTTGTTGCCCTGGCTAGTGTGTTACCCTGAGTAGACTGGACTGGCTTCAAACCAGAGAGCTCCTGTCTCTGCCCCACAAGTGGTGGGATTAAAGAGGCGCACCACCACGTGAACCCACCCACACTATTGGGCTTTGACCATATGCTGGATAGTCTGTCTGTAGAGCTAGTTCTGTCATTCTGTCTCCACTTTGGGTTGGAATGTCCAGTAATAGGTGTTGGATACCCAGCATAAAAAGTTATTTCTGTGAAAGAAGTGGAGAATAGATCTGGAGAGGACAGGAGCTCCACAAGGAGAGGAACAGAACCAAAAAAAATCTGGGCCCAGGGGTCTTTTCTGAGACTGATACTCCAATCAAGTACCAGGCATGGAGATAACCTAGAACCCCTGCACAGATGTAGCCATGGCAGTTCAGTGTCCAAGTGGGTTCCATAGTAATGGGAACAGGGACTGCCTCTGACATGAACTGATTGGCCTGCTCTTTGATCACCTCCCCCTGAGGGGGAGCAGCCTTACCCGGCCACAGAGGAAGACAACGCAGCCACTCCTGATGAGACCTAACAGACTAGGATCAGAAGGAAGAAAAAGAAACCCTCCCCTACCAGTGGACTTGGGGAGGGACATGCGTGGAGAAGGGGGAGAAAGGGAGGGATTGGGAGGGGAGGAGGGAGGGAACTAGAGGGCGGATACAAAGTAAATAAAGTGTAATTAAAAATAAAGTAAAATTTAAATTAAAAAAATAATAAAAATAAAGTGAAAGTTGCTGGGAATAGACAGCCCCACATGTGTACCAGGTCCTCATGAGCCTGGGTTGATCAGTATTTGAAAAATTTTAGCAAATTTTTGATTTGGAGATAGTCCAACAATCTTAACTAAATACATTATCACTATGGGCAGCAATGACTACAAGTTTTGAATTTCATTGTAAACGCTCATGGGGGAAAAATGAGAGGTTTAATGAAGTATGACAGATATCCACTACTGATACAAAAAAAAAAAAGTTATTTCTGCGTGACTAGGTGATGTTACTTTTCTCTTCAGTGACATTGCTGGGAGCTGGGCATGGTGGCCTGTAATCCCATCACTCAGGGAGGCAGAGGCAGGCTGATCTCTGTGAGTTCGAGGCCAGCCTGGTTTACAAAGCTGTCCTGGACAGCCAAGGCTACACAGAGAAACCCTGTCCCGAACCCCACCCCTACCCCCCCCAAAAAAAAAGTAGAAAGAAAGAAATTACCTGTTGGGTGACAAAATTTTTCCTGGGGAGATGAAGCATACTTCTCACCCCAAATAGGAAACCCGCAATATACCAAAGACCAAAGTATGGTTACCCCAAAAGTCCAACTCGGTGAACCAATGAATTGCATTGTCAGTATTTATAGAAATATGGTGAGGCATTACAGGAGAACACTCAAAGACATGTGCTGGGCGACAGCTCACAGAAGCTGGGAGCCTGGAGCACACAGCACAGCCTGCAGGCAGCTCAGCAGATGGGAGAGTGGCCTTTCCAGGTGCCGCAGTCCAGCTAAACCTCTTCCTGGTGGCTCTTCTTGTCTGAGAGTCTTCCTTGCTGGGCTCTGCACCCTCGGGCAGGGAGGGGACTGCTGAGTCGGGGAGGGGGGGTTCTGGAAGCTGTGTGGTTGTGGTTGTTGTTTGCCCCACTGTTTAAGGAGTTCCCCTGGACGGCGGCATGTTTGAATCTCAGAAGAGACTACCACAGCATCTCCTTATCCTTTCTTGAAAGCAGTAGGATGGGAGAACTCTACAGCCTTCAGTCTGGAGGGCAGAAAGTTGTGTTGGATTCTTTGTTGCTGTGGTTTCCTGTATTCTCCTCTCCTTTGATGCAGCTTTTGGGGGCTATGATGACCTTTTGATGTTTCTTGGTGGAAATCTTTCATATATGTTCCCCTTCAGACCGCCAAAGATACTCTTTTTCTTTCTAGTTGTGTTCTCACTTGCATAGACCTTAAGAATTAGCATATTGTTGGAATATATTAGCATACATTAAAATATGCATGTTCCGGTATCCCTACTCTCTGACTGGACAAAGTAGTTCACAGGTGATGCCCTTTCATTAAACTGGGGAAACTGATCCCCAGTGAAGGCATCTGCATTTATTAAACTGGACCTTGCCCTGCAGGAAAACCCCATCATTGTGGTGATGGCAAAACTTCGAGTTTTGCAGATGGTTCAACCTAACAGAAGGGGGACTGCCTTTACATTTCTTTATTTCCTAATAAGATGGAGCAGTAAATTGTAATGCTTTCTAAAAAGCTCCTAGAATTTTTGCTGTCCATCAGGTTGAGTTAGATGTCGTCTATGAAGGGCCAGTGAGATAGTAAAGACAATCGCTCCTATTTTACATTTGATAATCTGAGTCAACTGAAGTCCTGGCCCAGGGAGTAAATGTCACAGACAAATTTTAGCTTTTTACATCATTCAGTCGGTATCCTTTCCAACGTTTTCTGTGACTCCCAGCTTTCTAGCATCACCTGACTAGTGTCCTGATTTCATTGAGCCCTAGAATCCTTCAGCTCTTCCTTAAGGAAGCCAGACATGGTGTAACAGATCTCTAATTCCAGCACTTAGGAGGTGGAAATGTGAAGCCACTCCAAAGGTAGCCTGGAATACATAGTGACACTAAGTCTCAAAAACTTCAGTAACCTGAAGAATTTCTATGGAGATCATCCCTCTATTTTGTACATTTCTTTCATGGATTTTGAGCTGCTTTTGCTTGCAGGCGCGCGCACACACACACACACACACACACACACACCAAACCCCTTAGCCCTGCTTTTCTACATGTATAACAACAACAAATACTTCCATGTATAGCATCAACTGCATTTTTTAAAATGAAGCTTTCTTCATGGACAGAGAGCAATGGGTGATGGGCTTTATTTGTGAAGGATTTGGCTGGCTGCAGGCAAGGTATGGGGAGGCGTTCTGTGTATCAGATGGTGTGCTAGAAGACCTCATGGCTCAGCCATAGCTTGGGGCTAACTGTGAGTCAGCATGACCTGGCTTAGGTTTCTTGCGGATGAGAGCTGCTTCCGGTGCTGGGACACAGAGATGCTGCCTAGCTGATGTGAGCCGTGGAAGAAAGCCTCTCAGAACTTTCTGTTTCTATGCACGTGTTTCCACATTTCTTTAGGAGCAATGAGTGTTTGAGATCCTTTCTCATGACTCTGGGCAGAAAGAGCCAAGTGACTTTCCATCCGGAAGATGCAGTTTGGGACCGGAGCCACAGCGAAACTTGGTGCTTAGAGCACATTAGTCTTTTTAGGCTGCTAGAACTGTCTGGGGTCTGAACAAACAGAAAGCATTACAAACAAGACAGAGAGGCTGCTCCAGGAGATGTGGGCAAAGGGAATAAGGGTACGTTGTTACAACTGAAAATATGGGAGGCAGAAATACTAGGACGAATTGATAGAGTCATGGGGTTGGGTTGGCAAGATTATTAAGAGAAGGTTTGATAAGTAGGTATCAGTTGTAAAATTTGTTCTAAACGTAGTCCTTTAGCATTTTTAAATAGCCTTTTATTCTTAAGAGATACTGGACAAATTGCCATCAGTTTTTAACACATCTTGTCACCGGATCTTGCTCAGACTCTGGATGTCAACCTGACAATGCACAGTGCCAACACAGCTCAGAATCTACTGTGCAGCAGGCATTAGTTCGTCTTTACCGTGATGAGAGGAAGCACGTTTTCCATGTTTCATAAAGAAGGAAACCAATTCTCATAAATATTGAAACCTATTTCTGGGGTCCATTAGCCAACAATGGTGTAGTTCTGTCCAGTTGAAAGCTCAGCATTTCTGTTCCACCATGCTTTTTTTGTGAAGCATTTTTATTTATTAACTTAACTGCTGCATTCATTACCTATTAACAAAAATTTTATTGAAACGTTATTCTCTCCCTATAAAACTAGGCCTGTTTTTAAAATTATAGTTTTACTCATATATATTTGGCTTATACTTTAGTTCAAAGGAAAGCAGTGTGTGCTGTGCAAATCCCGTTTTTAATATTGAATAATTGTATTCTCTGGAATTTGAGAAGGCTACATATAATTTTCCCCACAGTTCTTAGGTTATTGTGTGTGCCGTTACTTGGCACAGTCACTGAGCGTGACATCTTTGGTTGTGAAAAGATGGCATTGCTGAAAAGCAGCACCATTGGAATCTCACAATAGTGCCTCTCACTTTGACCCAGTTCATTTTTTCAACGAGTTGCTAACATTTAACTCTGTTTTGTGTTTATAGTTTTATTGGGGTATTGATCGACAGTAACTGTACATATTTAATGTGTGATTTAATATCTGTGAAACATAACTTCAACAAAAATGATGAATATAGCCATTTCTCTCAAAAAAAAGTCCCCTTGTAATGTCATCTGTTTGAAGGAAAAAAAAACACCCATTTATTTCCTCACTCTTGCTTGGTGCAGAGTTTGATCAGAGACTCAGTTGACTGATCTGGACTCCAGCCTTTCCTTAAAGGCACCGTGAAAGTCAGAGTAAATTGTTTTCCTTGTTTGTGTTGGTTTGTTTGTTTGTTTGTTGCCAACCCTTAGTTTTCCTATCTAGCAAAGGAAGGTGTTAGGCCTGATGGTCCTTAAGGCCTCCTACATCTCAAAAAATCCCAGTAAAGCTAGGAGGACAGTGTATTCAGGGTATTGGTTTGTGTCTGATGCTTTTATGTTAGAATGTAGGTGTCCCTAGAGGCAAGGTACCAGCTGGCCTGCTCTGCTACTTCCTACTTTACTGATTGGTTTTCACAAAATTGTTATATTCCTTCTCAGTCTGTTTCACCCTAATGCAAGGTCACTGACCCCTTTTTCCACATTGGTCTTCAAAACACCTATTTCTGAATGTAGAACTGTGCCTTGGGCGACGCTAGATGCTGGGTCCTTGGCAGCACCTGTGTGGTTGGTGTGGCTGAGGACGAGGTCACCAGCTCTGGCTTTCCCGAGCAGTTTGGCCCTTTTTTCGTGAGAGGAAGAGAAGACATGTTGTATCTATGTGTTTCAGGACTGGGGGGAAGGGACGCAGATTGGAGTTTAATTAAAATTCTGATCCCTACTTTGCCTACTTCCTTGCCAAGTCAGCAGCCAACACTTCTGTTTGTGGTTCTGGTGATTCTGCTGCGATGACACAGAGTTGCCTCAGATTCTGGCAAACGTACCTAAAGCGTCAGTATGCTCACCAGGTGCCTCAGGAGAGGTCTGGCTTGGTGCTGCCTTTTGTCTGTTCTTAGAGATACCTGCCCACCACTACCAGGTGTCTTGATAAATAGGGAGCTGTAGGAAGAGCTGGGCAAAAACTTGAACCGGCTACAAACGAGAAACCAAATTCACCACACCATAAAGGTCTTTCCGTAATGCTTGTGTCTTCCAGGTAGCTAAGTGGTGTTTGTGAGGAGGGGGAGCTCAGATTTCTTCTTGGCCAGCCATGAGGTTCTTTCTGCTCTGGTTCTGCGTGCTGTTCCTTCTGGTCTCCAGGTTACGGGCGGTCAGCTTCCCTGAAGACGATGAGCCCCTTAACACTGTTGACTACCACTGTAAGTCACCCAAAGCCATGTCCTCGTTCACAAAGGAAGCCTTTTGTTCGTCTTTTCTCTGTGTGTATTCATTTTCAGCCCCAGAGACAAATTTTAATCTGTCCCTACAGTGTTTTTGCACATTAAATCATCTGCAGTCTCTCCCTAGGCTGTACAGAAACGGAGCCAGTTCTGCTGGGTGCCGTCCTGCAGCAAGCGCATAGATAGGGGTTATATATTTTCAGTGGAAAAGAAAAAGACCATTCGCTGACATTCTCCATCTCATACTAATTCATATTCAAGACCTTAAGAGAGGAATTTAGTTAAAACCCTTCCTACAAGTACTATATACAGCTAATCAATGCTGTCTATTGATTCTTCAGCTCTGTAATCCTGACTGATGGTTTAGCCCATTTTTTACTTGCAGATTCAAGGCAATATCCGGTTTTTAGAGGACGCCCTTCAGGCAACGAATCGCAGCATAGGCTGGACTTTCAGCTGATGTTGAAAATTCGAGACACACTTTATATTGCTGGCAGGTAATTTTCCCTTCGTTGGTTTATTAGATTAAAATTCTTTTCTCTTGTGGTGCTTGCATTAATGTGTCTAGTTCATGAAAAACTAATATGTGATTGTGATCAAGAATTGCAAGTAGCCAAAAATACTCTCCATGAAGAGCGCGCTGGGTACCAGGTACAGGATACCGAGTTTAAAGTCTTCAGAGGCACATCCAGAAATCACACATCATTCTTTTGTCCTAAAGCAGCAGGGAGAAAATCGTTCTTTATTCTTTCCTAACTTAGAATTTTTCAGGCAAATATCAGACATATGCCTATGCTAATGCACAGTCTGTTTGCCCCAAGCATGGAGAGAAGGGCAGCCTTTGCCCTGACTTCAGTGATACACAAAAACATCTCACTAATGAAAAAGGACTGTGTTGACTGTTCAAGTCACAGAAAAGCCAGATGATCTTCAAGTCGCAGTAACAGCAGATCTGTAAAGATGAAATAAGAAACAGGCTAGCATTTATGCCTTCGCGTGATGTGCCTTGTCTGCCTTATTTCCAACAGGGATCAAGTCTATACAGTGAACTTAAATGAAATCCCCAAAGCAGAGGTCATACCAAGCAAGGTGAGCAGCCAGCCACCTTGGGCAAATGTATTCTCACTCCCCCTGAGCTTCAGTAATGCCCCACCCCTCGCCCAAAGTGCATCCGGATAAAACTAAACTTTCATTTTACTTGGTTAATGTAGAAGCTGACATGGAGGTCCAGACAACAGGACCGAGAGAACTGTGCTATGAAAGGCAAACATAAAGTGAGTACGGGGACAGGTTCCTGCTGCATTTCCTCTCTGTGGGCAGCGCGGGAGATGTCTGATCGCCATGTAATTATTTTCCCTTAGGATGAATGTCACAATTTCATCAAAGTGTTTGTCCCAAGAAATGATGAGATGGTTTTTGTGTGTGGTACCAATGCTTTCAACCCGATGTGTAGGTACTATAGGGTAAGTATGTTTGATATGATGATTTTTTTTTCTTCAACTATATTTTCCTTCACTGGTGTGCTATTAGAGCTGAACCTTCTCTGCTGTAACCCAGTGATTTGTTTTATCTCTAATGTTATAAGAGAATACAAAAACAAAAAACAAAACCAGAATCTCTCAAATAGAATCTCAATGTAACTAAAACAATATTGCCTTCAGACAAGTACATTGAACAGATGTGACCCAAGCTTTTTTTATTATTATTATTATTCTCTTGCAGTTGAGTACCTTAGAGTATGATGGGGAAGAAATTAGCGGCCTGGCACGATGCCCATTTGATGCCAGACAAACCAATGTTGCCCTCTTTGCTGGTAAGAAGCTGCTGTGTATTGAATATCAATGATTAATGACACTGAAGGTGCAAAAGAATTGAAAGGAAGAAAAAAAAAAAGAAAAAAGCTCATGCCTTAGAGAGATACTTTGACAGGAGCATTTCCAAGGCTAAAGCCCATGAACAAATTGTTGAGGATCTGTGAAAACACCAGCAGTGTCTCAGTGACTGGAATACGCATTCTCACACGTAGCTGTGTCGTTGACTAATCCACTGACCCTGAAGGCGTTATTTAATTTTTGGTGCTTAGATCCCTCACCTGTAAAATTAGGTAATATCCTAGGACAGCCAGTTGGAGGTTGAGGGTGAGCGCAGGTGTCCTTTGTTGCGCGGCTAATGGTGACAGGTGGAAAACGGCCGAGGGTAGCCATGCTAACGCACCATAGGTAATTATGGTTATTTCACCAAATTATAACTTTGGTTTCAGATGGGAAATTATATTCTGCCACAGTGGCTGATTTCCTAGCCAGCGACGCCGTCATTTACAGAAGCATGGGCGATGGGTCGGCCCTTCGCACAATAAAGTATGATTCCAAATGGATCAAAGGTACCTATGAGGGGCACTGCCGTTTGGGATTGGGGGGATGGTTGGAAGGCTTAAGTGGGAGCAGCAGCCAAAGCCACCAGGAAGCTCAGGGCATGACTTTGAATTGTTCATCTAGGTTAATCACCGCGGTGCCTTGCTTATGAACAGGACGCTGACAGGAGTGAGCAGACTGGGATAAGTTCATCCAGGCAGTTAGGCAAATGGCCAAAGCAAAGCCAGACAACTAGAGACCTCGTTTTCGTGTATCGAAGTGTCAAACTCCAAATGCCTACAACAGAACCCTCCCGTGCCCACAATACTACCCTCCCACCCCCTTTCACCCATTTTGGAGCTTCAGGAGTGAGAACCGATGAATTCATATTTGTAGAGTTTATTTTCATTAAATTCTGAAAATCAGGGGTTTTAAAAACTCTCAATATGAGGTTCTCTTCCCCAGTTAAATAGGCTAATGAATAAATTTGCTGAAACAGAGACCTTTGCTGTAGTGCAGTTCCCTGTAGGCCTTTTTCTTTTTCCTTTTCTTTCTTTCTTTTTTTTTTTTTTTTAACAGTCCATTAGCTGACTTTAGAGACACAGGCTCTTGAAGCTTGATCACACCCATATTGGGACTCCTTGAAACCATTGCTCCAAGTGTAGTTACGCAACATAGCTGGCAGTTGAGACCTTGCAACTAATTGAATCATCCTTTAAGAATGGTTTGTTTTCAATTTTCTTCAGAACCACACTTTCTTCATGCCATAGAATATGGAAACTATGTCTATTTCTTCTTCAGAGAAATCGCCGTGGAACATAATAACTTAGGCAAGGCAAGTATCTGTGCTTGTGCACCATGGACCTGAGCTGCGTGGAATCCCACCCACTTTGGGAGAGCAGTGGCTGCTCTCCTCTCTTGCTTCAGAGCACTCACGTCAGTGCACATAAGGACAAGTAAAGGAGCTGGGTCGCCGCTGGTGCCGCTGACTGCTGGGAAATACCTCCCAATGCCCAGAGTGGGAACAGCTGCCTCCTAGGGCTTTTAGAAGCATTCGTGTTTTTATTTCTATCGCCATAGGAAGTGGAGGCTTCTTTCACCTTTCCAGTGTCGAAGGCAGAATAGAAAATGGGAACCCCTGTTCAACTTAGAGTGTTTCCGTAAGAGCCCGTGTGCTCCTTAAGTGCAGCAAACTCCTCTGTGACCACGTTCAAGGACTGCACATTTTATTAATAATGTGAGAAGCAACAGAGAATGTTAGAGACAGAAGTGCAGTCGTGGTTTTCATTCAACCAGCAAGATAGATAGCTCAGGTCTCAGGAAGCATGTTAGGCAGCCCAGGAAAAACTCTTCACTGCATTCTTACTGTGCGGAAGTGCAGGGGGAAGGCAGCTTGTTCTGAACCAGACGTCCATTTTCTTTTGTTCCGTTTGTTTTTTGTTTGTTTGTTTGTTTTTTTGTTTCTGTCTCTCCCTGGAATAGTGGCATTTTGTTGTGTTCCTCTTCCGTGCTTGTAATCTCACTGCTTGGTGTTTGTCTCTGGGCAGGCTGTGTATTCCCGCGTGGCTCGCATCTGTAAAAACGATATGGGTGGCTCACAGCGGGTCCTTGAGAAACACTGGACTTCCTTCCTAAAGGCCCGACTTAACTGCTCTGTCCCCGGAGATTCCTTTTTCTATTTCGACGTTCTGCAGTCCATCACAGACATAATCCAAATCAACGGCATCCCCACCGTGATTGGGGTCTTCACCACGCAGCTCAACAGGTGGGAACCAGCGGAACCCCGGTCCCCCGACGTGTGCTCCGCGCTCCCTGTCGGGATCGTGCGTGGCCTCCGTTGTCAGCCTCTTCCTCACGGTTTTCTCGCTTTTCAGCATTCCCGGTTCTGCCGTCTGTGCCTTTAGCATGGACGACATTGAGAAGGTGTTCAAAGGGCGGTTCAAAGAACAGAAAACCCCAGACTCCGTTTGGACGGCAGTTCCTGAAGACAAAGTGCCAAAACCAAGGTAAAGAAAAGAGGTTTTCGTATGGAATAAAACTTCTGTGAACCCTGAACCCATGTATCTGTCTGTCTGTCATCCAACCTTCCAGCCCAGCAGGCCATCCCTCTGAGGCAGCCCCACAAAGCCAATAAATGTTATCCTGTTACGCCCTCCCTGTGCCTGTGGCTGTGAAGAGCCCATGGAATTCTGGAAAATAACATTCCTCCTCTGGCCTTGCTGTCACTCCTTCCTCTCCTGGCCTCTTTTCTACAGAATGTGTGCTTGCTCCTTAAGTACGGCATGTGAGAGACGCTGACAGAAGATGACTGTTTTCATTTCAGGCCTGGCTGTTGTGCCAAGCACGGCCTCGCGGAAGCTTACAAAACCTCCATCGACTTTCCGGATGAGACCCTGGCTTTCATCAAATCCCACCCCCTGATGGACGCTGCTGTTCCCCCCATCGCTGATGAGCCCTGGTTCACAAAGACACGGGTCAGGTGAGACTGTAGGGCCTCCAGTCCCAGCCATTTCTCCTGCCACTGGCCTCCTGGTCTGACTCGCCTCTTTCCTCTGCTAGGTACAGGCTGACGGCCATCGAAGTGGACCATTTGGCAGGGCCCTACCAGAACTACACAGTCATCTTTGTTGGCTCCGAAGCTGGCGTGGTGCTTAAAGTTTTGGCAAAGACCAGTCCTTTCTCTTTGAATGACAGTGTGTTGCTTGAAGAGATTGAAGCTTATAACCAAGCCAAGTAAGTATGTTTCAGGAGAACTCTCTTCAGCCCTGCTCAGGAATAACTGGTACATATCTCGTCTGGCCATTTCTTTCAGACTTCTACATTAGCCGTACTTCTTACGGGTTCCGCTCAGGGTTTTATTTCTTCCCGTATTGTCTATCTCCTCTACCGAAGTACCTTCCAGGCTCGTTTGTTTTCGTAAGCCCACTGGGGCAAGGAGGGTGAACAGCTGATGAGTTTAAAAATAAGTCAGCCCTTCTTTCTCACCTGTGGAAAACGAGAACATTTTAGCACCATCTTACCTTGCAGCTCTATTTTGGTACACTGCATGTGGCGCGCTTAGTTGTAAGCCTGCGCTCAGAGAATATACTTAGACTTTATTGAGATAGTGAGGACAGTTAAAGCACATAAGAAATAAGTGAGGACAAGAGGGCACAAGGGACACCCAGAGGCATGGGAGGATTTACACACAGAAAACTTTCCTTCTCACGGTCTTCACAGGTGTAACCCCATTCAACCAGGAAAGCAATTTTAAAGACCTTTTGTCCAGCTTGAAAAGCTGTATCCCATGATTATTATTTCTCAGATCAGGCCCTTGTTTCGGTTGGCTGCCAGATCGTGCCTCCTGTGTAGTCAGTCGATGCAGGCTTGACTTCAGTGTATGTCTTCAAAATGTACCCACGAAATAGGTGCAGCGCAGAGAGTGAGGAGGACAGAAAGGTCGTCTCGTTACAGTTGGACAAAGATCACCATGCTTTATACGTGGCCTTCTCTAGCTGCGTCGTCCGCATCCCCCTCAGCCGCTGTGAGCGCTACGGGTCCTGTAAAAAGTAAGCTCTTCTTTCCTCGTTCATTCTAGCTCTTCTTGCAGTGGCGTAGCTGTGTTAATGAGAACATCCGCATCATAATGTGTTTGGCTTTCTACAGGTCTTGCATTGCATCACGTGACCCGTACTGTGGTTGGTTGAGCCAGGGAGTTTGCGAGAGAGTGACTCCTGGGATGCTGTAAGTACGCTGGACCACGTGGCTATTTTCTTCCCGAGTATCTGCAGCTATAAGTGAATAAATAAAGCTTCCGGTTATACTGCTTTTCTTTTCCTTCCTTTCTTTTTCCGATATGGGGAAAAAAATTTTAAAGAATTTTTTAAATTTTAAAAAAATTTTAAAGAAACTTTGAGAGGGAATGAGATTTAGACACAGCCATCCCTTAGGGCAATAGATTCTGGAGAAAGTTTCATTCCCTCCGATACCCTAGTTAAATGAACAGGTACTTCCCCCAACAAGTGTGTTGAATCGTCGGTGCGTTCTGCTTACTCTCACTAACCAGTCTGTGTTCTCGGCTCTGTCCTGGTGGCCCCTTGTATCTCTATGAAGGCTGTTAACCGAAGACCTCTTTGCTTTCCATAACCACAGCGCTGGAGGATACGAGCAAGACACAGAGTACGGCAACACAGCCCACCTAGGGGACTGCCACGGTAAGACTGACACCTCCCTTCCCTCCGGCTGCCTCCTTTGACTACATTTGCACGTAGACATTATTTTACAACCAGCCTTTGTAGTGACTGGGGACGCATATCACGTAGCATTTTAACTTAAACTTCGCAGAAGCCGAGTTGTTCGGTCGTGGGGGTCTGTTAGAAAAGATTCTGAATTTTTCTTTTCCTTCGCTGTTTGCGCTTTTGTGGGAAAAAAATAAAGCCATCTACGGAAAGGTAGTGTAACCAGTAGACTTTTAGTTTGTAGTCTTTTCTTTTGACTTTTTTTCTATTACTTGGAATTCATGAACTTTTTTGCTTTCTTTCAGTTACTTTTCACTGATTACTTGTTCCTTTAATCCCTTTAGAAAGTTTGCCTACTTCAACTACACCAGATTACAAAATATTTGGCGGTCCAACATCTGGTTAGTTTTTTTTAATTTTTTTGAATTAACAGTCTTTTCTTTCCTTCAGTTCAGCATTTTCAGCCCCCCTTCCCCTCCTTTTGCGCAGTTTGGCAGCCCTTCATTTTTCTGCTTTGACTCATAACCCTCTGAAGGTCCTGAAAGATGTTTTCTTACTCAGCCCTCCACCCGTGTGTAGCATGTTAATGGTTCATCATTGACCAAGGCACATCCTTAAGAAAAGTCAAATGGGTTGACATGTAATTGCATTTCAACTGCACGCCGGCCGCCAGCTTCCTTCTCAACCCTTTGATTTGTGAATGCTTCCTCTGGCCATCTATACCCCCTGGATGACAGAACCGCATAATTTTCCCCTCCTCTCCCCACCTTTCATAAGAACAAGGAATGAACAATACGCATTTTTAAACAAATGTGTATTTCTAAGTTTTAAAGATTTTTTTTTTAATGTTCTGTGGCAACCCCAGGAATCTCTGAATGTTGTTGTGTTCTCAGTGGTGTGAAAGAAGCTTCAGTTGAAAGAAGCTGGATTTTTGATGTACGAAGACGTACAGTGGGGTCTCCGTGCACATCTGTCTGTGTTTGTTTGGAAGTCTCTTCCTGTGACGATCGGATCAAGTCTCTGCTGTGTCTGGAAGCATTTGCTTATATATTCGTGGCAGTCTACTAGGTTTAAGCTGGCAATAGACACAGAAAAGGTTCAGTTGGTGCTTCTAGGGTCCACATCAGTTCCATCCCTCGGGGGAGAAAAGGAAGACCTCTGTCATGTACCAGATACTGCATGGTATTCAGTGCGTAAATACCATGGCTTGTGCAGGAGTTACTGCTAACTCTTCAGAAGGGACTCCCCAGGCGTTTCAGAGAACACGGCAGGGTTTGTGCTGCGCTGTGGAGCTCTCAGCGCAGCAAGAAACCTACAAGTGGACAGGGGACCCTGGAGAAGCAGAATGGCCTCTTAGGAAGAGCTGGTTTATCGGGTCCAGAGCCAAGTGTTTCCTTGGCCTTGACCAGGTATTTTCTAAATGTGATTCTGTTATAGCTTCTCTGGTGAAGGGAGGCTAACCATTCACAGAAGTCCTCCACACAGTACACGTTACAGATAAATTAAATGCTCCCCGAGAGCTGGCTGGAGAGAGCAGTCAGCCTGAGTTGGGACTTGTGTTACATTTCCATGAGGAAGCTTCAGCAGGAAAGTTCAAGTGTTTTGTTTTGTTTTGTTTTGTTTTGTTTTTACTTTTGAAATCTGCATAATATATCTTTGTTGTCAATTATAAGTTTTTATTCTTCTCTTGCAAGAAAAGGATTTGGTCTAGTTTCCCTGAAGGGGCTTTTACAAAATCCTGAGACAGGATTTCTCAGAACCTTTACTTGACTTTAAAATGCGAGGAAGCAATCAGAAAAGTCTTCTTGACGCTAGCCGTGTTAATGGACATCTGTTTGCCACCACAGACATGGAGGTACCCTCATCTTCTGTGGCCACTCTGGCAAGTAGCCCAGAGATCACATCTAAAGTGATTGATACCCGGAGACCTAAACTGACGAGCTCCCGGAAATTTGTAGTTCAAGATGACCCAAACACTTCTGATTTTACTGATACTATATCAGGTATCCCAAAGGGTAAGGCCTGGCCAGGCACCTCATCTCTTACTGCATGGAAACCTGATCCCTAGCCTGGCTCTCAGAGGTGAAACTTAATAGAACTGCAGATGCCTTCCTCCAGCCCCACCAGCCACGGTGACTCTGCTCTCCTGTGGTTTACGTCCGAGTGCATTCCTGCCCAAGACATGGCTCCTGCAACAGCCACTCAGACGGTCTAATCTGTGTCGGTTTCTGCCTGACCGCTGAGAGCCCACAGAATATCAGAGAATTGTGAGGGTCACCCTCACAATATCAAAAACAACAAACGCTCACTGATGACAAATATCCTGTTACCAGCTAGTCTATGTCAGAGGCTTCTCAGCCCCCTTCTTAGCTGCAGCTGTGGATGTAATGCGGGAAGGAAACGTGGGGTGACAAGTCACTCAAATGCCACAGCAGCAAAGCAGGACATAGTACTTGCCCATAATTACTTACAGTCCATAATAGATGAAGCTAAAAAAGCTGCCTGATCAATTTGCTTATTAGATTTAATACTCTAGAAAAAAACAAAAGTCCCCTTGTGTATAAGCTATGGTATCAGGTTTCCAGTCAGTTCTTATGGCACTGCCTTGTCATTTATGATTTACTTCTGTTGATTTTTTTCATATTTTCATTGCAAACAATTTTATAATCATTATTTCTGTTTTGATTTTTTTTTTTTCAGTAATACCATTTCTTTGTTCTTTTCTCTCCTGGTCTTTCACAATGCCATTAAATTCCACAACCTTGACAGCTGATTAAAACCAACTAATATTCAAAGACCTTAGTACTAACTTAGCTCCAGGGACCCTTCCCATTCCCTCTGACTCAGTTATTCTGGGATAGCCGAAGGTATAACATATAACAGACTGAGAACCTCCTAATCTGACATTTCTCTAATCGATTGTTAGATGTCTGTGGTTGCATTAAAATTTCCAATAATTACAAACTAACTCACTCTTCACTTTCTAGGTCTAATTTAAGTATTTCTCAAATACCTCCAGATAATTTTAATGATATTCTTAAACTAATATATAGATTATTTTCTTACATTGTCCGGTTTTCTTACATAGTAGATACTTCACGAATATTTCATCCCAAGATGAAATTTCAAAACAGAACGTGAAAACAAATGCACAAGTGTACTTAACACTGACCAAGCTCTTGCTTTCAGTTTGTGACCAGTTACGTTTTTGTCCTAGTTAACACAACTGTTTTAGCATAGCTATATTTACTGTGATGTGTGTTTTTGTTAATTCAGACATTTCCTTAACCCCAGCAGCAATTCTTTAATCCTGGTTTAGGAATTAGGTGAGACTCAGAAGGTAAATGTTTTCTGAAATGTTCTAACTCTGCTCTTTAGATAGAAACTCTAACAACTGTTTCTTTAAGAGAGATTGGAGGAAAGGAGAGAAAAATATATACTAATGGAAGATTAGGGATATCTTGACTTTTGCAGCAAGCATATATGTTTCTGGAGATTTTATTGTGATTTCAGGGGGTGGAAAGACTGAAATTCTGGGATCTGCTTGATCCTGTAAGCTAGAAAAAGCTGGAAAGTTTGAATGTAGTATTGGTTCATTATTTTATATTTAATTTCTTTAAAGCACTTCGCTCAGAGTTCCCGCATGTCTGTTACAGGCGTTCGGTGGGAAGTTCAGTCAGGAGACTCCAACCAGATGGTCCATATGAATGTCCTCATCACATGCGTGTTCGCAGCCTTTGTGCTGGGTGCGTTCATTGCGGGAGTGGCTGTGTACTGCTACCGGGACATGTTTGTCCGGAAGAACAGGAAGATCCATAAAGATGCCGAATCGGCCCAGTCGTGCACAGACTCCAGCGGGAGCTTTGCCAAGCTCAACGGGCTCTTTGACAGCCCCGTCAAGGAGTATCAGCAGAACATCGATTCTCCTAAACTCTACAGCAACCTGCTGACCAGTCGGAAGGAGCTGCCCCCCAGCACGGATACCAAATCCATGGTCATGGACCATCGAGGCCAGCCTCCAGAGCTGGCTGCACTCCCCACACCGGAATCCACACCCGTACTCCACCAGAAGACCCTGCAGGCCATGAAGAGCCACTCCGACAAGGCCCACGGCCACGGTGCTTCAAGGAAAGAACATCCCCAGTTCTTTCCTTCTAGTCCTCCGCCCCATTCCCCGTTAAGCCACGGGCATATCCCCAGTGCCATTGTTCTTCCAAACGCCACTCACGACTACAACACATCATTCTCAAACTCCAATGCTCACAAAGCTGAAAAGAAGCTTCAGAGCGTGGATCACCCTCTTACGAAGTCGTCCAGCAAGAGGGAGCACCGGCGTTCCGTAGATTCCAGAAATACCCTCAACGACCTCTTGAAGCATCTAAATGACCCAAACAGTAACCCCAAAGCCATCATGGGAGAAATCCATATGGCCCATCAGACCCTCATGCTGGACCCAGTGGGCCCTATGTCTGAGGTCCCACCCAAGGTCCCCAACCGGGAGGCATCTCTGTACTCCCCTCCCTCCACACTCCCCAGAAATAGTCCAACCAAGAGAGTCGATGTCCCCACCACTCCTGGGGTCCCAATGACTTCTCTGGAAAGACAGAGGGGTTACCACAAAAACTCCTCGCAGAGGCACTCTATATCTGCTGTGCCCAAAAACTTAAACTCACCCAATGGTGTTTTATTATCCAGACAGCCGAGTATGAACCGTGGGGGATATATGGCCACCCCCACAGGGGGGAAGGTGGACTATATTCAGGGGACACCAGTGAGTGTCCATCTGCAGCCTTCCCTCTCCAGACAGAGCAGTTACACCAGTAACGGCACCCTCCCGAGGACGGGACTAAAGAGGACACCATCCTTAAAACCTGACGTGCCACCAAAGCCTTCCTTTGTTCCTCAGACCACATCCGTCAGACCACTGAACAAATACACTTACTAGGGCCTCAAGTGTGCTATCCCCGTGTGGCTTTATCCTGTCCCTGCTGTTGAAAGGAAGCTGTGAGGGTACCTTAAGACAAGATACCTGCTTGTATTTTAGGAGAGACAAGTAGCCAAAGAAACTCTGTAACTTTGGTAACATCAGAACTTGGCAGATGGAGCTACCCCAGCAAGGCTTCTGTGTGCTTGCCTGAATCAAAGGGAGGTGCTGGTCATTCCATTTCTTTTGTTCGGAGCTGAAGGGGTGTATAGCCCGGAAGGGCTCCCTTCAGCAGCGTAAAGAGTTGATACAGTACTCAGAAGACTGAACAAATACTTGAAAATGGGTTCAATTTAGACTGCCATTATTGTGGTCTTCCCATTAAATGTGAACATTTTAATATGTATGCATTCACCTTGCCTCTTGCACAAATGTCAAAATGGAAAGATGGGAATGTCTCAGAACAAAACGAGCTTGTAGATTACCAAGCAGTTTGCTAAAAATTCAATCTTTGACCCAAACTGTAGCAATTTTTTTTTCATGTGTGGCACTGTTCCTTTTTTTTTAATGCCACCAACAAACTGTGTTAAGAGACGTGTATGTGTGCATGTGTGTGTGTGTATGTGTGTGTGTGTGTGTGTGTGTGTGTGAGAGAGAGAGAGAGAGAGAGAGAGAGAGAGAGAGAGAGAGAGAGAGAGAGAGATGTACCCATTAGGATTTATTTAGGTGCCCATTGCATCTTTTTATACTATGGAGTTGTTTACACTAAGCATGACTGAAAAAGAACTAACTTCCTCCCACCAGTCCATTGTCTTCAGCTCCGATAAAGGAATAGTCAAGGCTTCTTTGACTGTCAGCTGATTAACGTAACCTATGTGGTACCCAATGTCAGAACATTTAAGAGTTATAAGTAACTTTGTGCTGCTATCTCATCAGAACTTCTGTTCCAGCCTTGCTAGCTTAAGAAGTTAGAGAAACTAAGAGGTATCCTTGACGTATCTACCAGTATTCAGTAGTAACATTTACCTGTCCACTGTGAATCAAAGCCCAAGGCACGCTATCTAACCCTGGACACACAAGTGTTTTTCTTTTTCTTTCTTTCTTTCTTTCTTTTTTTTTTTTGACTGTGTTGTTTTATTTAATTTCCCACATAGTACAAATTTTCTTCTGTCCACCCTTCCTGCCCGCCCCCTCAAGGCAAGAGAAAAACACAACAGAGGACAAAAGAAAGAGAAGAGGAATTACAATAGGCTTAGCAGGGGAAGGCCTGAGCAGCTGTCAGTGGTGGTACCCTCTAGGCCTGCTCTCTGAGGACTCTTCCCCCAGTCCCGCAGGCGATGACAGTGAACTGTAAATATCACATGTGAGTTTACCTGAATCTGTGCATTTTGTGCCTTATTCACGAGAGTGGTAGAGGTTCTGCAGTATGTCGAGTATTTCCACTAGAGCGCATCATTTCCCATGTGCCAGTTGTAAATGTTTTTCAGCCAGCACCTGAAGACTCCTCACAGTCATACAGCAACCTAGAGCGATTTGTTGAACAACGCCCCCCCCCTTCGCCCCCAGGATCAGAAGTAGCATCCGCCCTTGCCATGATAAACATTCCACCCCCTGCTCTTCTGATAATGCGAAGTGAGATGAGGGTTCCCAGGGAACGTGGCACCTGCGGAAGCCATGCCTAGGGTCATTTCTCCGTAGCTTGGCAGAGCCTGCTGATGGCTGATGGTGTGTAGCCTAACGACAACTTTGGTTAACCCATGCACATTGCCCAGTCATTGACCCAAACTACTCTAGAAAGTACCACAGCCAAGGAAGGCTCCTGACCCAGCCAGGTAAAGTTCAAGTGAGACCTTAGGAAATGACTATGGTATGTGTCACTTGGGGGAGGATGGGGTGCAAAACACCAGATAATTTTTATACGGAATGTAGAGTACCGATGCACTTGGTCTTTTCCTTCAAGAACTTTCTTTTCTATGGAAAAAAAAAAAAAATGATTCCCTGCGATCTCTTGGAAGCTCAAAAGCTGAAACCCCTGTTTTCAAACCACTTCAGCTTTGCAACTAAAATATTACAGTTTAATCAATTAAACCAACCAACAGCAAGCACTACGCATCTGCCACCAACAGCGGGTTTGCATTTACCTTACCAATATTAATCCCAGCGTGGTAACTCTGTGTGACCCCCATAACATGTTGTAACATTGTGCTGCCTTAGAGTCTGTACTGTGAGTTCTTTCAGTATTTATGTTGAAATTTCTAACATGGATTCTAGTCTCTGTTAATTTAATTTTAAATGCTTTATCCATTTGTGCAAAGGTAAACACAGATTGTATCTTTTTTAATGGTACGGCATAAAAAAAAAAATAACCCTAAAGTGAAGTGTCTCTATACTGTTTTATAGAGTACTTTAACGTGTGTAGATATCTTGTAAACTTGTATTGTGGATGTATAAATAATATGTACTTTGGGTTTTTAACACCGCATGTAAAGTCAAAATAAAATATCCAAGTCATTACATTCTGCCTTTTGACATTTAAGAGGTTTACACTGCATCGTGATTTTACGTTGGTCATGCTGTATTTATTTCAGAGTCTAGAAACATTCTTAACCTGAAATATTTGTTACTTTATGCTCCCATTCTGTCCTTGGAAGACCGTGTTGAAGTAAAAAAAAAAAAAAAAAGTGGTTCAGAAAGTCACATGGCCTGTAGCCCCTGCATCCACAGGCAGATGCTTATCTTGTACCTTGTTCCAATTCAGAGTTTACGCTTTGTGGGTTGGGGAGGTGGCTCAGTGGATAGAGTGCTTAATATGAAGTCATGAGGACCGGAGTTAGAACCCTTGGCACTCTAAACTTAGCACAGCAGCACTTTGTAAGACCCATGCTCCCAACAGATGGGAGGCAGAGACAGAAAAACCATCCCCCCAAAAAAACCCGACCAGTTTCTCTAGTGTAGGTTGGGGTGAGCAAGAGACCCTGTCTCACACATGGTGGAAGATGGTCCAGGGATGCCCAAGGTTGTCCTCTGATCTCCACAAACGCACTGGGACATACACGCATGGACACACACGGGTGAAAACCACAGAGGTGCCACCCGGAGAACTCATGAAACTGTGAGCACATATTTTAGTGCAGAATTATACCGGCAGACTTTTCTTGCTATTAGATGTGTAGAAGGCCTCCACCCATTGTAAGATAGGAGATGAATTCCCTAATATAGTGGGAAGTAAAAGTAGGATTCTGTGTCATTTCTCTTGGCTTGTAACTAGCTGGGGGGTTAGTCAACAGTGGCCTTCATGGTTCTACAACCCCCACACACACCACCCCGCTGCCTGTTTGGTTCCAGCAGCTACTCCCAGCCAAAGCCTACCGGCAGCTCCTCTAAGACCTTTGAGTACTTCAGTAGCATCTTAGGCAGAGGAGCAGGCATTGACATATACCATCTAGGGTCTCGCCCTTTCATGGGGTTAGAGACATCTGTGCTAGAGCATCAGTTCTGTGGAACAAGTTCCCTTTCACTCCCGTTACAGCATGCAACAGTCCAGAGAGATGAGGAATGGCAGAAATCTGGCCTAAGGTAGAGCTCAGTCAAGCGCTCACCTAGTGTGCGGGTAGCTGAGTTTCCATTCCCATCAATGCATAAGGTGAGTGTGGCTCCATGCCTGCAGCCTTGGTGCTTGGGAGCTGTAGGCAAGATGATCAGAAATTCAAGACAAGCTTTGTCTACACAGTAGGGTCAAGGCTAGCCTAAGCCAAGTGAGACTGTCTCAAAAAGAAAAAAAAAAATCTTTTCAAAATAAGTTTGTGAAAAGTATAATTGTTCACTTTTGTAGCTAGCAGCTCTGCAGCTGCATATGACATTCTGAAAGCCCCCATCCAGCACTGAGTCAGGAAGTCATTGTGTTTCTGAAACGCACATGTAAGAGTCTGTTTGTAGCTCCATTTGGGCAAGTTGTTGGAGAGACGTAATGTTAGCACTGCATTACCCCTACGGACAGTAGTTTTTTCTAGGTCTATTTGGTACTTCTTTCTGAAAGCGCATCCTTTCTCCACCTCTTTTCATAGAAGTTCCTAGCTGTTTCCATCATAAGCATCCAGAGTGTTTAAAGCAGGCTGCAGACTGAAAAGTAAATCCTGCTTTCCTTTTCTGGGGATTTATAGTTCCTCCAGGTGGATAGCCTGATCCCCTTGGAGAGCAGTACAGCAGAGAAACCTGGAGATGTTTCAGAGAATACATTGTTAAGCTACAAAGTAAAGGCAAAGTACCCAAGCCAGAACACCCATGCTCCTGTCCCGGAGCACATTGGCTTAAAGTCCTCTAGGGAGTGGAAGCATTGAAGACCAATGGGGCACTGGAAATGCTGACACAGACTAAGGACAGAGAGAGGAGAGAGAGAGCATCTTTAAAGTCAGACAGTGACATGGTGTCTTAAATACTGATCTGGCACCAGAGGCATTCACTTCCCTGGCATCTGAGAGGGGACCACTTTCCATTCTCTGCTGCATTCTCTTCCATCATCTTCCTTAGACTGGCAAAGAACACTGTTTCCAAAGAGCCCACCATCTCTGGCTGAAGAACTACAGGTCTGACTCTAACTCTATGGCTTGAACAACTAGGCCATTCCACCCCTCTCAGCTTAAGCCATCTCATTTCTGAACAGAGACCGTTTGGCATTTATTTCTCTGACAGTTCTATAGTCTCTGTCAGCTCTGCAATTCCATTTCTTATTTTATGAATGCCGAGCTTAAATATTACTCATTTCTTAGCGTGGTTTGTAGGGCCATTTACGGATGTATGAGGCCTGTTGCCTGTTAGATGTGCAATATATGTGAGATTAGCAATAAAATAAGGCATGA
Source organism: Meriones unguiculatus (assembly GCF_030254825.1). Taxonomy (NCBI): domain Eukaryota; kingdom Metazoa; phylum Chordata; class Mammalia; order Rodentia; family Muridae; genus Meriones; species Meriones unguiculatus. Next base: position 17,289,772 of record NC_083365.1, on the reverse strand, counting down.
TAAACAATGCACTTTAAGCTATTTAACTTGAATCTATATTTGATGTTTAATCTTTTTGCATATATAGCATGTTAAACGCTTAAATCTTTGTCAGTGTTTCGATCTTTACCAGATAGCTTTCATGCCATAAACAACAAGGAATGAACCTAGAGCAATATCAATCTAACTCATGGATGCTTTGTGGAAGGGGTGAAGGGAGGGGTTGGGTAATGTTCCGGACGTTCAGACCATGAGTCAACTAGAATTCACATACAAACGAAAATGGCATATTTCTACACCTTGTCTTAGGATATAATTCTTTTTAAAATTAGGTATTGATTGTACAATGATTAATCTCTGGAACACTTTCAGACTCTTTATGCTGGGTTCATATAGTGAAGGGAAGCATAAAATACAGTGCCATCATATGTAGGCACTATTTCCTGGGGCTTTGGAGCCCTATTTAGTCAATCCTTAGAACTTTTAGATTAATTTTTTGTTTTTATTCTTTACATGCATTATATCCATACCTCCCTGCAACCCCTACCCCTCTCCCTCAAATCCACTCCTCCGTTCCTTCAGGGAAAAATAAAAGAGAAGCCCTCCCAGAGATATCAACCAAACAGCATAACATTAGAATAAGGCTAGGCATGAACTCTCCTATCAAGACTAGATGAGGCGACCCAGTAAGAGGAAAAGGGTTCCAAGCACAGGCAAAAGTGTCAGAGTTATGCCCCACTCCTAGTATTCAGGGTCCCACAAGAACACCAAGCTACACAAACATAATGTGTAGACAGAGGACCTAGCTCAGACTCTTACAGGGTCCATGTTTGTTTCTTCGTTCTCTGCGAGCCCCCGTGAGCCCTACTTAGCTGATTCTAGGGGGCATCTTTCCCTGGTGTTCTCAGCCCCTCCCTGTCTCCTGCAGGCTTCCCATGGCTCTGCCTAGTGTTTGGTTGTGGGTCCCTGCATCTGCTCCCATCATTTGCTGCATGATGCCTTCTGATGGTGCTTGAGCTAGACACTGATCTAGGAGTATAGAAAATATCATTAGGAATCATGCCATTAACTTTTTTTATTTCTCTTTTGTCAGTCATATTTGCTTCTATCCTGGGTCTCTGGGTTGCTCAGCCTCTGGTTCCTGGCCATCTGGCATGTCAGGCATGGGCTCCCCTCTTGTGGAATGGACCTCAAATTGGACCAGTCATTGGTTGGCCACTCTCACAAGTTCTGTGCCACCATTACCCCCAGCACACCTTTCAGGCAGGTTATATTGTAGGTCAAAGGTTTTATGGCCGGCTTGATGTCCTGGTCTCACTGTTGGAAGTCTTGTAGAAGATGGCCATTCGGGGTCCTGCATTCTCTACTAGGAGACCTTGCCAGAGTCACTCTTGTAGATTCCTGGGAGTTTGCTCTGCATTAGGTTTCTACATCACCTCCCAAATCCCCACCCCCACCCTGTTCCAGCTATTTCTCCCAGTACTCTCTCCTTTCATCCTCCCCAATCCCTGGACCTTCTGTTCCTTTCCCCACCCACATCCAGAGTACCAGCACCAGCAAAATCTATTCTATTTCCTCTTCCCAGGGAGATCCGTGCATCCCCCCTTGAGCTTTCATTGCTACGTAGACTCTCTGGGTCTATGGAGGGTAGCCTGAGCTAATGTCCACTTAAAAATGAGTATATAACATGTTTGTATTTCTGGATCTGGGTTACCTCACTTAAGATGTTTGGTTGTTTTGTTTATTTCTAGATTCATCTATTTGCCTGCAAATTTCATGATGTCATTGTTTTTAACAGCTGATTAATACTCCATTGTGTAAAAAAATACCACATTTTTTTTCTCCATTGTTTGTTGAAGGACATATAGATAGATTGTTTTCAATTTTCTGGCTATTATGAATTTAGAGCTGCAATGAACGTAGTTGAGCAAGTGTCTCCCTGTGGTATCATGGAGCATCTTTTCGGTATATGCCCAAGAGTGGTACAGCTGAGTCTTGAGGTAGATTGATACCCAATTTCTGAGGAACCCCCACCTTGATTGCATAGTGGCTGCACAACTTTTCACTCCCAGCAACAATGGAGGAGTGCTTCCCTTGCCCCACATCCTCACCAGCATGAGCTGTCACTTGCCTTCTTTTTTTTGATCGTAGCCATTCTAACAGATGTGAGATGGAATTTCAAAGTCATATTGATTTGCATTTTCCTGATGGCTAAGGATGCTGAACATTTCTTTAAGTGTTTCTCTGCCATTTGAGATGTCTCTGTCAAGAATTCTCTGCTTAGATCGGTACCCCATTTTTAAAAATTAGATTATTTGGTTTGTTGATGTTTAGTTTTTTGAATCCTTTATATATTTTACATATTAGCCCTTTGTTGGATGTGGAGTTGGTGAGAATCTTTTCTCAGTCTGTAAGCTGCCATTTTGTCCTATTGATGGTGTCCTTTGCCTTACAGAAGCTTCTCAGTTTCATGAGGTCCGATTTATTGATTGTTGCTCCTGGAGCCTGTGCTATTGGTGTTCTGTTCAGGAAGTTGTCTCCTGTGCCAATGAGTTCAAGTCTATTCCCCACTTTCTCTTCGTTTAGGTTCAGTGTATTTGGTTTTATGTTGGGATCTTCTATCTACTTGGACTTGAGTTTGTATAGGGTGGTATATATGGATCTATTTGCATTCTTTTGCATGCAGTCATAGTTTTACCAGTATCATTTGTTAAAGATGCTTTTGTTGGTTTTTTTTCTTGTGTATTTCTGACTTCTTTATTAAAAAAAAATCTTGTGACCATAGGTGTGTAATTTTTTTTTCTTTTGGGTAAGATTTAACATTCCTGTTTTCAAGGTATAAGAATTAAATTCAGTGAGACTCTGACAGCTATGGAAGAATGGATGATAGTCAATTCACAAACCAAAGCTCACAAACTCATGCCCTCATGCCTTCTTTTTTGTCTGTTTGGTTGGGTTTTTTTTTTCGGGGGGGCATTGTTTTGTTTTGTTTTTTACTCATGCCTTCTGTATAAGTTTGAAAAGGGACTATGGGAGGTCTGGAAGAAGAGAAGGAGAGAAGCCACAGAGATAGAATGGTCATAGTGTTCAGGGTTACAGGCCACCTTGACACTGAAAAATGTGACATTCACTGAACCCAGTCACATTTTGGCCACTGTAATGAACATTTCACATCAATCATTAGAAAATCCATAGACTGGTTCGCCTTGGGGAGGGGGAACACAACCAAACAGGATGTAAACAGTCATGCTGCAAGAACCTAACCTGGTATGTCAAACTGGACCCACCTGAGCATCCTGCCAGGTTCACACCTTGGACTGCCAGAGGGTCCCTGCTGGTTGCGGTGGAGGGAAGGCATTGACTTCTTATTTAGAAAATTTGTTTTGTTTAGTTTTTTTTTTTTTCATACTGAGCTAAAGTTGCATATTGTTAGCTAAACCCCGTTGCTTACTGATCATTTGGACCACCCAGCTTCCTGGCAGGGAGGAAACAGACTTGGTGACTGCTCAAGAGTCCTATCTTCATTTAGGTGGCAAGACCTGGTCAGAGAGTTGTACCTTCTGATGCTAATAAACACTGCAGAAGCATATGCCCCAGAGTGGGAAAGGGAAAACAAAAGCATACAGCTTCTTAGCTGTATGTTTGCAAAAAAAAAAAAAAAAAGTTTCTCAGATAAAAGGATTAGAGTGTTCTTCAGCCTTTCTCAAAGGAGCATTCCAGGGATAAGGAGGGACAGCCTGAAGAAGATGGACGGAGAACCATGGTGCTCCTGGGATATTCTTGCAAATTCGCAATTCTTGAGTATTACCTAGCATTTAGGCAGAGCGAGGTCCTAAGTGCATGACATCTCTGGCTGAGAGATTTGTCATTCGCTGGGTCCAGCAATCTTGATTTCGGTTGGTCAGGATGTACTGGAATAATCCATGAAATTAAGATGCCAAAGGAGCAGATGTCTGCCTCTTCCACGTGCACAGGTTAAGGCTACCCCTGAATTAGTCTATAAGATTTCTCAGGCGGGGTAAGGTGAGGCAGGCCTGGAATGCCAGCACTCAGGGAGGCAGAGGTTGGCAGATCTGAGAGTTCAAGGCCAGCTTGGTCTCCAAAGTGAGTTCAGAACAGCCAAGTTTAGTCGGATTTAGTAAATAATTATTTCTGATTACCTATGGCAGTCACCTCCAAAGAGGTTACAGTATTTGCTTAACTTAGATGAGTATTTATCACAAATGACTGAAAATGAGAAAATACTAAAATCAAGAGTACAGTAGAATTAAAATTTATTTTACATGTCATATGTGTGTGTGTCTAGAAAGAAACATACAAAAATAATAAAACTGGTTATAAACATTAAAATGGAAATACTTTTTAAGCATACTTCTTTCAAATGTGAATTTTTAATTTCTTTGTATGTTCTTATTCTAAGTTTGCTTTATAAAAAGGAAAATGGACATTCTATAGAAATCTGACTATGCTTAGTTAATTGGCCTCAAGAAATTCTCCTTCCATTGGAAACAAACTCCCCCAAGATTCAGTGTGATAACAAGCAAGGTAACAGTGAAATGCTGAAGCTCATTGCCATCTGATCATTAAAGTGTCTAAACAGAGCATGTCTGTCAGCTGGAGATGAGAGGTGAAGATACCAAAGGGCAGGAAGGAGACTTTGAGCTGGGCCCTGGCTCACACCTGTGATTTTAATCACAACCCTGAGGAGGCAGAGGCAGGAGGGTAAGTGCAATTCAACACTGAGCTACAAAGCAAGCCCCAGAATGGCCAGCCAGACAGTCTCTAAACATAAGAAAGTGCCTTAGGGACCCTGGGGGAGCTGAGAAGTCTCTTCACAAAGGAGATGAGGCTGTGCTGGCCTCATCCATCCCTCTGTCTGGAAGGGCAATGATTCAGAGCCCGGTTTTTCCTTTGTCTTCTCTTCCCAGATTCAAGGCAGCTGAAGAATAGACCACAGGTAGCTTTGAAGACACTGAGGTGATTATGGTAATGAGAACTTGAGAAAATACAAAGTAATTAGCAGTTAAATCCTCTCAGCATGCCAGCTGAGGATGTCAGAAGAGCCAAGCCAGTTTGGCAAATTCTCTGAGGCTTCCCTCCCCCCAATACACACACACACACACACACACACCATTTTTAAAGAGGGAATTTTCTCCATTTAGCAAGTCTTCCCTAGAAAAAAGAGGCCATCCTCTGCTTTTTTATTCTTCATCTTCTCATCCTGCTTCCCATCCTCCTCTACTTCCTCCCCCTCTTCCTCTTTTTCTTCTTCAGAGACATTTCTGGGAAAGCTTATACAGTCAGCAAGGAACTGAAATTTTACAGTCTAGAGCTCTGTCTTGTTCTATTTTTTTTTCCAGCCAAAGGAAAATTAAACAAGTCCTTTATGTTTTAATGAGTATCTTTGCAAGTAAGGTATCTTTCCTAACACACATGCTCTGTCTCCCTCCAACTCTGTTTGTCTGGCCCCTTCCTCTCCTCCTCTCTCCATCTCTCTGTCTGTTACCCTGGCCCATATGTGTGATATGTGCCTGTTTTCATACGTCATGTGTATATGTAGGTGTACAAGCATATAGAAGCCAAAGGACGGCATGTGGTGTCTTCCTCAATCTCTTCTCCATCTTAACGGTTTTCTCACTGAACCCAGGGCTCATATTCTTGCTCAGGCTAGCTTACCTTCTGACTCCTTACTCTACCCAGCACTGAGGTTACAGACAAATGCAATTGTTTTAGGTTTCGCTTTGGGTGTTTGTTGTTTTGGATTTGGTTTTTGTGGTAGAGATGTAAATTTGGGTCCTCACACTTGCATGGAAGGCCTTTTACTGACAAAGCCATCTAAGAGCTATTAAGGCAGAATGGGAGAAGGCAATCAAAGAAATGCAAAGGCCTCCAGGCCTTGTCAGCTGCTAAACTATTTAGAATACCCTTTTGTCTAGAGTTTCCATGAATGAAAAGAATGTCTTTCTTATTCTATCATTTATCAAAACTTTTTTTTTTCTAGCTGAGAGTACCCTAAGTAACAGAATGCTTTCGGTGGCTGGACTAATAGAAATAGACAGGGGAGAAATCTCCCATCTCTGCAGCTTATCTATCTTCCTATATATTAATTTGTTTTATATTAGTGATTTTTCAAATCTAGTTAGATATTAAAATCACTTGGGGAGCTTCTTAAAAATGCCAGTGTCTGGGCCTGATCCCAGAACAGCTAAATCATTATCTCTATGATGGATGCAGACACTAGTGATTTAAAGCGCTCTTCACAGGATTCTGGTAAACAAGCAGCTCTGATGGAAACAACTTTAAGTGCTTGGCCAAAAAGTACATGAAAGTGCGAACATCCACACCAGCTACTCAGAAGGTAGATGCAAACCCACATTCTTCTACAAGATGAGATTTTCAAATCTTACTCTGCAATAAAATCATGCAGTTTTGATGTCATATTAAAGACTGCTAAAGACCAGAAATGTCTGTCTCCCGGAAGAATGTTAAAAGAGAAGTGGAGTGTCTCTCCTTCCTCCTCTGAGGACAATCTTGTTAACCATTAAGGGTTAGGGTGTTCTTTGTGACTTCGTTCTTTATTGAAATGGTAAATAATAGAGCATGCTGGTCTCACAAGGACACACTGACTTCTGAAACTATACCCTGCATTAGCCAATAGTCTATTTATCTCTATTTAGAAAACAGTAGACTTAAGATAGCTGTACCTGGACTTGAATTCCAACACCCTTTATTGGGTAAAAGTTTCCATTGTCAATCTTGAAAACAACAAAGGCTCAGACATGCATCAAATTTATTAACACAACAATCTATCTTTTACACAACCATTGGAATGGGCTTTCTAAAACTGCCTTGATCACTAAGTCATCTTCTGGTTGCTTTAAAACTTTTGGCACTTTCCACAGCAAAACCGTTATGCAATCACAAAAACCCAACCTCCTGGCTCTTCCCAATCTGGCTTCGGCCTCAGTGATGAAACCTCATTTCTCTCACCAATGTCTATAAATCATGCTTACAAGACAAAAATGTTTACTTAATGAAAACCTTCATTTCATCAAGCAAGGGAGTATCAGAGGCTTTCTATGGACTATATACAGTAGACAAACAACTGGAAATTAAAAAATGATCAGGTGTCTCACTACAGGAGGCCAAAAGGAAGCAACTAAAACCCAGTCTTACAGCACAATAGTTCATATTCTTTCTCTCTCTCTCTTTCTTCCTTCCTTCCTTTCTTTCTGTTCTTTTTTAAATTTTAGTTTATTTACTTTATATCACGTGCACCATCCCTCTTCTCTTCCCAGTCTCTCCCTTACCTTTCTTTCCCCTTTCTCTCTCCCTTCCTTCCCTGAAAAGGGGAACCTCTCCCCCATATCAACCCTCCCCAGCACATAAAGTCAGATCAGGACTGGGTATACCCTCATGTCCTGAGGCCAGGCAAGGCAACCCTGCCAGGGAGAAGTCATCCAAAAGCAGGCAACAGCCTACCTCTTCCACCCTACCCCCACCCCAGCTCTACTTGCCAAGCCACTCACATGAAGACCACGAAGCCCATTGGCCACATATGTGCAGGGGGCCTAAGTCCAGACCATGCATGCTCCTTAGGTGTTGTCCCTGCAGGTCTCTGTTAGTTGTCTCTGTTGGTCTTCTTGTGAGGTTCCTACTATCACCTCCAGGCCCTTCCATCTTTCCCCCAACATTTCCACACAACTCTCTGGAGCTCTACCCCATGCTTGGGGACAAGTTCCATCATTTGTCTCAATCTACTGCTGGCTGGAGCCTCCCAGATGATAGTCAAGTTAAGCTCCCATCTGCAAGCATAGCAGAGCATCATTAATAGTGTCAAAGGCTAGCTTTCTACTGTGGGGTGGGTCTCAGGTTGAGCCAATTATTGGTTGGACATTCCCTCAATGGAACTAAGTTGAAGACCCAGAAATAAATCCACACTCCTACAGGCTCTTGATTTTAGACAAAGAAGAAGAAAAAAAAGAAACATACAATGGAAAAAAACATCTTCAACAAGTGGTGCTGGTCTAACTGGATGTCTGCATGTAGAAAAGTGCAAATAGACCCGTATTTATCACCCTGCACAAAACTCAAGTCCAAGTGGATCAAAGACCTTGGCATAAAAATCAGAGATTCTAAATCTATTAGAAGACAAAGTAGGGAAAAGTCTGCAACTCATTGGCATAGGAGACAACTTCCTGAACAGAACACCAACAGCTCAGGCTGTGAGATCAACAATTAATAAATGGGATCTCATGAAACTGAGAAGCTTCTATAAGTCAAAGGACACAGTCAACAGATTTTCTTGAGAAAATAGTGGACAAGTCGAACATGAAGAAAATCTCCAGCCTCGATAGGACCCAGATGAAGGAAGTAGAGAAGCAGGAGTGTCCAGCTGGCCAAAGAGACAGATGATCAGGAAAAGTGGCAGGAAAGTGTTGTCCTAAAAGTCTAGAACATACACTCATCACCATGTCTATACTTCTAGCTGTTACGTAGAGGAGGAGCCTCTTACCATACATAATCCACAGCTGCATTGCAAACTGGGATACCCAGCCCAGCATCCAAGCCTATAGTTCTCCCAGGAACTCCACTCTGAAGGCCAAGTTCTCTGCTTTGTCTTAGTTATTAATGAAGATTGTTTATATGAATAATGAAAATATAATATGGCATGAGGAAAAATGAGAGAAGCATTATTTCTTCTTGTAGTAGGGCTAGGCCTGTGGGAGAGAGGTAGCACTCCAGGGAAGTGGAGTGCATCCAACGCAGACACTCTTGCTAAGCGTATGCTTCCTTCATCATGTCGGCCCACACTGAGCCTCTACTGCCGAACCAGTGAGAAAATCTACCAAAGCCGGCGAGAGAGCACTGAGCTTAAGTTAGCCACTTGAACTGAGATTCCATGGCAAGAAAAGAACCAAAATCAAAACGCCATCTGGGTACACAACTCACTGAAAAGCATTTGCCTAACATGAGTGCAGTCAGGATTCCAGGCAACAAACTAAAAAGAAAAGGAAAAAAAAAAAAAAAAAGCAAACAATGAAAACTTGGGAAACTTACAGCAAAGAACAGAGCAGTTTTTGTAGCTCTTCTTAAACAGGCTCATCCTGTACTGTAACTGGAAGCTTTGGGGGCAAAAGTCTGGACTCTAGAAATTCAAAGAAGCTAAGCTAAGCTCTTGCCCAGTGTACCAATAAAAGAAACCAGTGAAAATGAAGAACAGAGAAAGGTGACTTATTAAATACGGCCACATTGGGAAAAGAAACAGATAAAGGGTTCAGTAATGTTAGGTTCACCTTCCAGGATGCTAACATGAGATTGACCTTGAGAGATGGTGTGATGGTCTGAATAGGTATGTGTTTGAATGCTTGGCCCATGGAGCGTGGCACTATTAGGAGATGTGGTCTTGTTGGAGTAGGTATGGCCTTGTTGGAGGAAGTGTGTCACTGTGGGGGAGGGATTTGAGGTCTTATATATGCTCAAGCTATGCCCAGTGTACACAGTCTCTTCTTTACTGCCTGTGGATCAAGATCTAGTACTCTTAGCTCCTCCTCCAGCACCAAGTCTAACTGCACACTGCCAAGCTTCCTGCCCTTGATAATGGACTAAACCTCTGAAACTGTAAGCCAAACTTAATTAAACATTGTCCTTTATAAGAGTTACCGTGGTCGTGATGTCTCTTCACAGCAATAAAATCCTAACAAAGACAGATGGGTTGGCAGTTAAAGGCTAAACTCACAACCAAACATGAAGAGGTTTAGGTTTAAACAGAGAAAGAAGTAGGGGTGTATAGGCCAAGAGGCTGTAATTCAGCTATCCCAGTCAAGGTGTGCTCTCGATGCTCATTATCCACATTCTGGCTCTGAGAGGTGGTTCAAGGAGTTTTTGTTGTTGTCATAACTTAAGGGGGTCAGCATGGTTCTCAGAAGACAATAATGCTACTCCAGGGAGAGGTGTCTCCATCATGTATAACAAATGCTCTTGCAGGAGCAGGGGGGGGGCTGTCCTATAATGTCTGCTTCTGTAGGGTTCCAAGGTGACTGAAGGAGAGGATAAGAATAACAACTTCTCTTTGTGTCTTCAACTGAAGTAAAGGAGACAGACAGGAAATGGAGATGGAGAATGCCAGGTCTTCATTCTGCTTTTAGTTACCTGGTGGGCTCCAGTGAGGAGTCAATACTTTCTGAAAAAGCAGTTTCTAAGTGTCTACTTCATCCTTTTACAAAGGAAGGGGCTCTGGGCTGGGTAACTCTGTGGTACCTAGACACTGTTGAATCCTGTAGACAATGAGAACGCACTTGCCTCAGGTGCAAACAAGCCGTACACATTAGTTGGGAGATGAGTCAGTTGTTCACAGAAGCATTAGCTGGTTGGGATTACAAGAGCTGACAGGAGGATAACACAAATCAAGAAAGGTTCGGCTTGGCAATAAAGGCAATCTTATGATGTAGAAGACCCCCCTCACAAGATCACCTGGAAGAGCAGAAGCCAATTTTTGGCTAGACCAGAAGGCACTTCCCAAACTTCCCTCCCTGTGAGAAGAGTTTTTCTAGGCACGTGACTCTAGGGAGAGAGTGTCTGCAGCCCCCGCCACCCCCCAGGGCTCACCTGGACCATGCAGATACTCATGGGTCTCCTTTTGCAAAAGGAGAGATTTCCAGAGTCATGCTCATGTCTGCCCAGAGAGTAGCACTCTCTGAGAATTAATTTGAAACATGCCGAAGAAATAGGTCAGGTAGAGTAGAACACTTCCCACAAAAGTTGACTGGAAGGAAATCCGACAGCCCCTTAAGAAGTCTTTAGTTTTTATCTAAATGCTTCATAGTTTCCTATAATTCTTACTGTTTTCTGTGTATTCAACAAATCCTGTGTGTACATACTATTTCCCTTCTTGATGGCAACCCTGTTGATGACAGATCCCACAGCCAGTCCGGCGCTGCAGCCTCCTACAGTGTCAAGCTGGTCCTGAACTAGTAACCCCGGAGTGTTCCGAGGCTGTGACTGGAGGTACCACCTCAGTGAGCTGCTCCCTCTGCACAGCTCTCTCTACCTCCATGTGTCGGCAGAAGCCACCTTCTCCCTAAAACTAGCCATTGCTCTATGCTCCTACCCAGCCACAGCTTGGAAACGCCTTACTATGTTTCTCTACACCTTGCACACAGGTACATAAACTCGCCATTACGCTTGACTTGGACTACCGCAGTGACAATGTGCTCTCAGTTTCTTGTGCCATTCCCAACTGACACATTGTTTGGACAATGACAACAATATCTAAACAAATATATTAGTGTATATTAGCTGTACAAGCTAATAATTTTATTATGACATTTCCCTATGAACATATTACTCTTTCTTATTCTTATGTACCATTCCACTTTCCACATCCTTGATAGTTCCTTGTACATTCATTTGCTTTTATTCTCCCCTAAATTCCATATATGACAGAAAACATAAAAGACTACCTTTTCAAGGCTTGCTTGTTCTGCTTATCACAGTCACCTCTATTTATATCCATTTTCCCTCAAATGACATAATTTCATTCTTTATGGCTGAATAAAATTTCCTGGTTTACATATGCCACATTTTACCTACTCATTCACTGATACCCATCTAGGTTGACTGCCCACTTTGACTATTGGAAGAATGTTGAGATAAACTGGTAATTCCACAGCAAGCTGATTTTGATTTTGCATGTTACATTCCCAGGGGAAGTATAAAAATGACTTCGCTTCTTCAGTATTTTATGTTTTCCTATCTTTTATCCTTAAAATAACCTGAGGGCCTCTGAAAGACTCAACCCAGCAGGGTATCAAAGCAGATGCTGAGACTCATAGCCAGACTTTGGGCAGAGTGCAGGGAATCTTATGAAAGAAGAAGGAGTTAAAAAGACCTGAAAGGATTAGAAGCTCCACAAGGAGAGCAACAGAACCAAGAAATCTGGGCCCAGGGGTCTTTTCTGAGACTGATATTCCAACCAAGGACCATGCATGGAGATAACCTAGAACCCCAGCACAGATGTAGTACATGGCAGCTCAGTCTCCAAGTGAGTTCCCTAGTAATGGAAACAGGGGCTGTCTCTTACATGGACTCAGTGGCTGGCTCTTTGATCACTTCCCACTGCGTGTGGAGCAGCCTTACCAGGCCACAGAGGAAGACAATGCAGCCAGTCCTGATGAGACCTGATAGGCTAGGGACAGAGTGAAGGGGAGGAGAACATTTTCTATACAGTGGTTTGGGGGAGGGGCATGGGAGGAGATGAGGGAGATCGGGTGGGGTTGGGAGGGGGACGAGGGAGGGGGCTACAGCTGGGATACAAAGTGAATAAACTATAATTAATAAAAAAAATAAAAAAAAATAAAAAAGATTAATGACTCATTACTAGATAGAAACTTTCAAAGCTGAGGACTTGGAAAATTGTATTTCAAGCTCTAAAAGGTTGCACTGCCACCAAGAATATTATGCCCATTAAACTTACCTTTTATAAGTGAAGAAAAAAATAAACACGTTCCATAATAATAATAATAAAAAAAAATCCGACATTCATGAATTCTATTGTGATCCTCTGGTAGCCACCGGATCAGAATCACCCTAGCTACTCACTTACAAGACCACATCAAGTATCTGAAAGACTGGACTGAATTCACATATTTTCTACCAGATATAAAATCAGCTAAGAGAGGATAGCAGGAAAAGCAAAACAAACAAACAAATGAATGAACAACAACAGCACCAAAACAAAACAACAACAAAAAAACGTAGAACCAAGCTTGCACTTAACCCACATGGACTAGAAACTCATGTAAAATACACAACAACCTAAGCCCAAGTGCCTGGGTCCCAAAACAAGAACAGACACAATATGAAAAACGAAGATAATATATTCCTCCCCAAAGGGAATCAGTCTTATAATAATGTTCCTCAGTGAGATCATCCCAGATGAATCTCAGCACACAAAGATTAAAAGAACAGTATAAACGCGTTCAGAAAGTTCAAGGAAGTGAATAAACTCCCGAATGAACTTAATGAGTGCATTAAAAAAAACTGATGAAGGTCCAAGAAAGCAGAAAGAAAAGACCGTAAGAAATAATAAATAGAATCCAGGGTATGAAAAGAGACTTTAACAAGGGGCTTAAAGTACTGAAGAAAACTCAAACTAAAATGAAAATAGATATGAAAATTTCAACAGCCTTCAACAACCCAATCAAAAAACTCGCTGGCAATTTTAACAGAATGGATCATAGATAAGACAGAATATCAGGGCTCAAGCAATAGGACCACTCAATCAAAGAAAATGAAAATGAAAAACAACAACAACAACAAAACCCTCATGAACAGAACTGGAGAGAATTTTGAGATATCATATATGGACCAAATCTATGAATAATGAGAATAGAAAGAAAAGGACTCATAGTTAAAAGAATAGGCCAGATGGTCAATAGAATAATAATAAAAAATTTCACAACTATGGAAGGAGATACCATTCAGATAAAAGTACATAACCGTACATAACCCCAAAAAGACAGGACCAAAAAAGAAAACTCTTACATTATATTATAGCTGAAACACAAAATATTCAGAACAAAGAAAGTATGCTGCAAACTACAATAAAAGCATCAAATGTCATACATGAAGATCATGGAAACTTTAAAAGCCAAGAGAACTTGGAGTCTTAAAAGACTATAGATACCAGTCCAGACTATTTTATCCAGCATAAGTGTTTGCCATGGTTTCAGGAGAAAGAAAAAGTTCTGTGTTGGAAACAAGCTGAAGAAATTCATACCCATTAAACCAGTCATTCAGAAAATACCAATACATACATACATACATTCATACATAATACATATGTGTTTCATATATGTATTAAAACATTTAAAACTTCTTAAACAATTTAATATTCACACAATTAAGATAATATATTCTTAGTTAGTATATACACAGTTTTATATACACAGACTAGTTTAATCGTATTTATTCCACATAGGAGTTTAATGTTAGTCTCAGAAACCACAGAACAGCCAATGAAAATCCCAGTCCCAGGCATAAGATACCTTATTTTAAGCTATTGTTAAGGGTGGGGTTGGGTGGCTCAAAGACCCCACCGAAACAATACAAACTGTTGCCATTTTACTTGGTTGCTCACATGTGCTTGGTGGTAAGACCTTATTGCTGAAAATGCCACACAAGTTGGCACTGAGCCGGAAACTTCTTCCCTGCTGGTTAACTGTTCATATTCCATAAGGCACCAGGCAGGCTACCGGAGAGATAAAGTACAAACAGGTCTTACACAGCTGTGGACTACATTAACAACCTGCCTGGTAAGGCATGCCCATTTGTATAATAATGGCATGAATGGCTTGGGGGCGCAATCAACGGCAGTCCGATTGGATTTAAGGCTGGCTCAACAGGAGGGAACTCATGCCTGGAATTATAATCCAGGCCAAGAGTCCATGGCTAGCAGGGTCATAGACCTAAGAAGAAATCTTAGTGTTAACATTTTGCCAAATTGATATAGTATCTGTTCTAAACACTTCTCCTTATTCTCATAGATTAATCCAGCTCACACCCTCATTAAAGAAGCTTCTTTTGGTAGTGAATGGAGACTAACACAGAAAACCACAAATGACTAAAGTGCAGAGAATAATTGGGCTGCAGATTGCTCATGCTCAGATAGGACATCATTATCACTTCCTGTTCCTGCAGGGCTCGGGGAACACGGTGGAGGAGGAAGCATAAAGATTAAGAGCCAGAGATCAGGAAGGACAGCTGCAAAACAGTATCTTCTGGACACCACAGGCCGTTGCACCCATGAACTCTCAACAGCTGTGGATGCTACAGAAGACCTGCAAAGCATCAATCTAGTCAATGGTCCAGCAGGGACGGTGGAGCTCACACAGATCCGTTGTTTCTTCAGAAGCTAAAGGCAGCAGAAGTCAGTTTTTTCCTTCCATGCTGGGAAACTGTGGATTGTTAGTGAATGCCGGTAAACTGTAACTGAACTCAGTACATTACATATGGTTGCATATACATATTTGGGTGTGTGTGTGTGAAAGAAGAGAGAGAGGGAGAGAGATAGAGATAGATGGATGGATAGGTAGATAGATAGATAGATAGATAGATAGATAGATAGATAGATAGATAGATAGATATACATACAGACAGACACGAAAGTGAGAGAAGATTATGATGTGGGAAACTCAAGATAAATATTAATGATTTCAATTCCCCAATAAAAAAACACAGCTAAGAGATTGGAGTAGGAAACTGGATCCATCTTTTTTGCTGCCCCTAAGAAACACACTTCATCATCAATGATCGATCCAACCTTAGATTGGAAGGACAGAAAAAGATATTCTAAGCAAATAAAGCTAGGGAGCAAGCAGGCATAGTTATTCGAATAGTTGATAAAATAGATTTCAAAGCAAAACTAATCAGAAGAGATAAATAACACCACTTCATATACATTAAAAAATAACCCATCAAGAAAATATCACAATGATAAACATCCACCAAACAGATGTATACTCAATTTTATAAAACAATACTACTAGCTATAACAGCACAAATTAACTCAAACACAGTAATTGGGGAGGGACTTAATACCCCGATTTCACCAATAGACACACTACAAACGAAACTTAAACCGGCGAATATTATAGCTAAAGGACTTCATAAATCAATTGGGTTAAAATGTATAAATTCTCGGTAAAACATCTGAAGACTGAATTCTGGAAGATACCGAAAGGGATGGTTTAACACAAAATAGAGAACCAGATATAAGTATACACAATCACAGTTAACTGATTTTGGTCTTCGTTTGTTTGTCTTGCAAAGAAGAAAAATATGAATGTTGAAAAAGAGCATTTTTAGTAAATGCTATTAAAAAATCTGGGTATCAAAATATAGAAGTAATAAAACTGGATCCTTACATTTCACCTTGTACAGCTGTCTACAGAACATTGACCCAAACACTAAAAAATGGAATGTTCTATATGAGCATGCATTTTAGGACACACATAAACCCTTAACAAAGGTAGGAAAATGGAGTGATACCCTGAATCCTATCCACCACAATGGAATAAAGTTGGATATCTGCAGCAATTGAAACTACGGGAGCACACAGACACATAAAGACTAACAGTACCCTACTCAGCAAGAACTGGATCACTGAAGACATCAGGAAGGAAACCAAACCAAACCAAACCAAACCAAACCAAACCAAACCAAACACTCCTAGAATGGAATGAAAACAAAAATACCCAAACCTATCAACCAAATGAAGGCAGTTCTGAGAGGAAATTTTTAATGCTAAGTACATACATCAGAAACAAAAGAAAACAAACACAAGAATGAGAAATCACCATCAGATAAATTAGGGATGTGCTTTAAATCCATGGAAAACCAAGAACAAACCAAATTCAAAAGTAACAGACAAGGAGAGATTATTTAGATCAATGCAGAAATTAATGAAGCAAAAATAACAAATATATATAATCAATTAAAACAAAGAATTGGTTCTTTGAAAAGATAAATAAGATTGGCAAACTCTTGGACAAATTAACCAAAAGAAAGCTACAAGCTTGTGAGTCCGGTTTAGCTCATCAAACTTAAGCGGTTTCGTTTTGTCGGTGTTATTTTTAAAGTGCGTAGCCCCGTTTAGATCACCATGTGCAGGTACGCCTGACTTCTGTGTTCCCAGCCTCATGTACACTAGGTTGGCTTCAGTCTCCTGGTGAGGCTAATGCAGGAGGTTAAAGGGTCTGAGGCCAGCCAGGTCTACATGAGTTTGAGGCTGGTGTAGGTTGTTCAGCAAGACTGTCTCGTGACAAAACAAAACACGATCATGTCTCTGGCCCTCAGAGACTTGCATCAGACCCCACACTATTGTGTGCATTTGAGCCTCAACTTGCCAAGGAAACAGAAATGTCATCAAAAAGACACTAATGTCCATTTCAAATCTTTGCTCTTGTGAAAGACTTTATGCTCTGTTGTAGATTCAGAGAGGGAGAGAAATATTACCCTGTGGTTGAATCCTGATCTCTGCCATTTATTAACATGTAAGTTGTTTGCATTTTTGACCCACAAAATAAACTATATTAAGCTTTTAAACCTTCTCCGCTGGGATAATAACATATACAAATTTCAGGGAGGTTGTAGAGATGGGGTGGGAAAATGTATGAAGGGTGATGGTGTTCTCGATCAAGTAGCCAGGAGTGTCAAGGTCAAGTCAGGGCTTAAGTTCTGTGGCATACAAATCATGGAAACACGGATGCCCTTAAAATTCTTCATAGGCTTTCGGCATGCCATCGTCCGCCACAGGAACCCACACTTTCTGGGTAACTAACGAGGCTCAGTCTGGGAGAATGATGAAGTCTCTTTTTTTTTAGTATGATAGGAGTCTGAAGTAAGCATTTCAATTAGATTCATTAAGACAGTTATTACTTGATAATTCAATAGCAACAGATTTCAAAGGAACACTTACTGAGGTCTAATAAGTATGTAGGAGAGAGATCTTCTCCTTCTGTAATTCCATCAGCTGTAAACCAGTGTAATTAGAGACTTACTAACACATTCAAATTGAAGGGAATGTTGAGGCATGTAATTGATACTTAGGAAGAAACCTGCATTTGGTTAAGGTGCTTCATTTACATACTTATTAAGTGTCTTTTTAAGCTGTTAAATAATTGAGATAGGTGGACAGTAGTAGCTCAAGTGCGTAAATAAGAACTAAATTCTTAAACAAGTTAATAAATTGGGGGGAGATACATTTACAAATATGAAATATTACTTCATTGTATCCATCACTTTGCATTGCTATAAGTAATAATTCAAAATTGCCCTCAAAATAGCTTAAATCACTGAACTGATTCTGTCGAAGACGATGGATTCCTTCATTCGTTTGTTTGTAACCATCTCTCGAGCAACAGTTAGTCACACAGACAAAACACTTTGCTAGCCCTCGGTTTGATAATGAAGATGAGATAGTTAGAAAAGCCTACATCTGGTTTCAGTATCAAAGCATGCTGGTTCAGCAAACGCAGGAAAACAGGAGTCCTTAGTCTCCGCAGGGCAGAGTCCTCTTTTGAGTTTTAATTTGGACCAGTGGTACAACTATATGCGTACAGCTCTGAAATCAGAATACAAGCTTCAGAGGCGTTGCTTATTTTATAGTCTTCAGTTCAGAGATTGCCGGGCTTTACATGCACAGCAAGAAAATACTTAGGTACTTAAAAGTCTTAGGTAGCGTTTTGTAATGAAAATGTATTTTTTTAAAAAAATATTACCTTTAATGACATTACATTAATAAACAACTAGAATCTGGATAATCTGTCTATTGTAGAAATCAACAGTAAGAAAAGAAAAAAATTCTTTATCATCTATCAATCTATTTGTCATCTATGTATGTCTCTATCATCTATGTCTGTATCATCTATTATCTGTCTCTATGTATCTATGTATGTATGTATGTATGTATGTATGTATCTATCTATCTATCTATCTATCTATCAACATGCCTGCCTATCTAATGGATGAAGGCTGGGGAAGTCTCTGACATAGGCCAGACTGAACATTCTATGCAGGGTTTCTGGCCTCTATCTCTATCAGAGAAAGACCACATAAAGGAAGCAGAATAAATAACCAAGAGGGAGTTTTTTACAGGGCAAAGTTACAGATTTGAGGTATGAATGTGCTTCTTAGAGCATGACAGAGTGTTGAGTGGTTGGTTTCCTAGGCAAACTTTAACAGAAGGAGAGTATTATTACCCAAGAGTTAAGGTGGGGTGAGTGAGTGATTCCAGGAACAGGTCAGGGTTTTCCCAGAATAAGGTTCATTCCTTTTTACCTGCTGTTTGTGCCATGGAGGCAGATGTATGATGGAAAAGATAATTTCACGAGGCTGATGAGAAGGAAAGGCCATTGGAGAGAAGCAAAGGACAGCTAGCCATCGTGTCTGTCTGCCATGTTTTTAATGTCATTTTTTTGTGAAACAAAGCTAGCAATTGCATTTTGCTTATTTTTCCTATGCCTGCCCAGCTTATATTGTGTGTGTTATGTGTGTGTTTCTGTGTATGTAGGTGCATGCGTGTGTATGTGTGTGTGAGAGTGCGTGTTTGAGAGAGAGGAAAAGAGAATTTTGAATATAAGAACCTATCCAAATCTAATCATAAAAATCCCCAGAGAAACACAGGCAAATGAACACTAAACTGTGCGCAGACATGGTTGTTGTTAACGATTCAGTTTGTATTTATAACACAAATTCATGAAGCATTTGCCTTCCACTAAAAATCATTTCTTAAAGTAGTACTTTTGCTACAGAAGCCCTTAGGAAGCAAAGATGACCTTCAGGACTGTTCCTTCTGTCATGCTCACACCCAAAGGTAGGACTAGATAGCATCTAACTTTGATAACCTGCTAATGAGTAGACTTCCTCAGGATATATACAAGTCGACATGTTTTCATTGTTGCCACATTTTTCTCTCTGCTTGCTTTTTAGCTCTCTGCTTGTTTGGAACAGGACAGAGGGGAAGAGAAAATGTCTTCCCACTATTCTGGCATTATTTTGGCTTCACTCTCAGCGCCCTGGTCACATCAGTCTTGTATTTATAAATCCAACCCCCATATCTAGGCAGCCAACCTCCGCTTTCTCCCTTTGTCAGAGATACCATTGTTCCCCTCATCTTTCATACTGGCTATCACAGGCCTACATCTGACACTCCCTTTCTCCTGTCCTGTCGCTGAGAAATGGGTATCACTAGGCATCGTCCCTCTTAAGGGCCATCTCAGTTTCTGCCTCTAAATCTTTCCCCCATGCTTTTATCCCTGCGAGGACAAAATGGGCTGATGTGACAACCAGAGGGATTTATCTAGAAACTGAGAGAATCTCTTGACCATGAGCCTCTGGGAAACTCCTCCAAACTACCTGGTGGTGAGTTTAGGAGTGTCAAAAGATCAGCCCTGGAAGCATACACACATAACATCACACACACACACACACACACACACACATACAGGTACACAATTAATGGGGAAAAAAGCGGGTCATGAATTTGAAGGAGAGTGGAGGGGGTACATGAGAGATTTGGAGGAAGAAATGAAGTAATTATATAACTGCCAAAATTTTTAAAAGAGAAAAATGTTAAAAAAAAAAAAAAAAAGTGGGAGGCGGAGAATAAGTGACTCACCCTTTTCAGTAAACATCTAAAGTTTCCTGACCCTTGACTTAACCTACCAGTCTGTAAACTTTGTATTGCTCTGCAGTTCTCACCAGGATCCCCAGTTCAAGTTACATCTGCCTTTATTATCTCTCCCCCAACTAGGTAAATGAATTTCTGTGCTGCTGGTAACATCTCAGAAAGAAAACCAAACTGTTTCTTCCTTTACTGGCACACCACAATCAACATGAAAGTCTTCCCTGGCCTCCAAAGGGTTGAGGCTTCCTCATTTCCAGCACGCAAGCGACTGGGCAGGGGAGACAACCTGGGTGTCCTCTGAGCGAGTTCTGTGTGGATTGAGATGGGTTCGGTTACCTTAACTGCCTGACCCTTGGCCTCTGGGGCTTCTGACCAATCAGCTACAGATTAAAGTTCCACAGCCCCAAGTTTGATGAATTTGCTGGAGAGTTTCACAGAAACTCAAGAAAAAAAAAAAACACAAAAAAACACTAGGCTTAAAGGTTCTTAATTTTCTGTACAGGATATCAATAAAACTGGCAGCTGATGAGGTAGTCGGGGTGAGACGTATCCGGTTGTCCCAGCACAGGCTCTACAGCCCTGAGTCCTCAGGGAACTGCAGCTCTCAGGGGTGGGCGTGTCTCCTGGCTTCCTGTGAGAGCTGCATACTCCGTTATCAACAAGCTGGACAACAACCCTGCCTCTCTGCATTTTACCGAGCTTTTAAGAGGCCGAGGAAAGGACTCTGAGGAAAGTGGGCAAAGCCTGTTCGCCTCAAGCGCTCTCCTTAGCCTCTCTGAGCAGCATTCCTTCCCTCAGGGTATGGACAGGACATTTCTGGAATGCTGGGGTCATAAACTCTACCTTCACGGAAAGGTAGATTAAAGAATTTTTTTTTTATGACCAGTTCCAAACCAGACTGGAGGGACGATTAGAATTTAGTTGACCTCCTTGACCTCCCTTGCAAAAGAGAAGTTCTGTCCTATGGCCTGCCTCAGGGTGTAGGGGTACTTCAGGAACCCCAACCCCCCCAATATATATGATGCCACATATGTTTATACAGCTGTCTAATGACACTGCCATTCATCAAGAACTTTATTACATGGCAGACACTGTCATTATCATACTGTGTAGTAGTATCTTGCTTAATCCCATGGCAGCCTTTAAGGTGGTTACTGTCATTACCCCGTTTCTGGATTAGAGAGATAAGATCTGGTTTAAGCACCTTGCCCAAGGTCATATGGGAATGAAGGTGGAAACCTGATTTTAGTCTGGGATGTGACACGGGAGGCCTCCTTTTACTGCTAGCATCAAGGAGCCACTTGATTAAATAAAGGGTTGTTTCTACAGAGTGGACACTTGTTGTTCACTCATTCCACACACAAGTACAGGAGCACATAGGCCAAGGTTTGCACTTGTGGAGGTCAGAGGACAACTCTCAGAGCTGGTTCTTTCCTGTCACCTTGTGGGATTCAGAGAGTGAACTCATGTCACCATGCCTGTGCACAAGGACCTCTGCCGGCTGAGACATCTAGTCAGGCTTTTTAAAAAAACTTATTTTAAGAGATCATACAGATTTTATGAGAAAAATTGTTTCAGCCAGTAATGAGAAACTGGCTCCCTCACAGCTGGAAGAGCAAGGCCTTGTGGGTGAAGCCAGTGGAGGGGTTCCCCTTTCTTGTCCAGGCACTGCCCGGTGTATGACAGTGGGCATGATACAGCTGTAGCCAAGAAGGTAGAGGGGAGATGTTAAAACAAACTGAACCAAATGGAAGCTTACCCATGTCATGACCGCTCGCTTTTTTGTTGTCTAAGCCAGTGAACCTGTCTTCATTACTTAGGATACATCCTGTGCATGTGCTTCTGCCTGTGCATGTGGTGTATGTGTGTGTGTGTGTGCGTGCAAGTAAGCATGCATACGTGTTTGCGAGCATGTAGATGTCAAAGGGTGCCCCCCCATGCCATTCTTCAGGAGTTATGTTTTCTAAGACAGGCTCTCTCACAGGGACCCTTGTGCTCATCAGTGAGGCTAGGCTGGCTGGTCAGCAACACTCTGGCATCCTCCTGCCTCTACCTCTAGGAAGAAAGCAAGCGCCATTGCAGCTATCTTTCCATGTGGACTCTCGGGACCAGACTCAAGTCGCCACGTTTCCTTTGGCAAGTGCGTTACTGACAGCAAGGATCTCCACAGATCCTGGACTTGGGAAATTTGGGACATTCTTGTTCCTAGGACTCTCTGGGTTAACACCTGTTGTCTTGGAATAATCCTTAGACGTGCCACATTGCACATTAATATCCTGCTTTGGAGAAAAAAAATATATATAGTTATCCTAATTTTCTTGCAACTTAAAGCACATCCTGACTAACCCACTGCATTCTTTCTAGGTCTAGCTTGATTTCTTCTTGGGCTATTAGCAAATACCCTGCAACTTGAAACGAGGGAACCAGAAAAGATAAGGCTCCCTTCATACATTCGATGAGGTAACTTTTGACACTTCAGACTTGTAAACGCATCTTGCTTTTGCTCAGCTAAGGGAAGTCCTTTTGGGGCCTGGATCCAATAAAAAAGCCATTTGGGGATGCCAAATTCTCTATTAGGCATCTGCCTGCTGTAAGCCACATTGAAACTCAGCTGATCACTGCTCTAAACATCTAGGCTATGCATCTAGAAGCATCTCGCCCACACTCATTTTGTCAGCAGGTGAAGATTACACTGTTTCTTGCTGCTTAATAAACAGCCAAATGTATCCCTTAGAATAGAAACAACCACGCATGGCTGAGCATCATATGGATGCCCTTAGCACAGTACGTCCGTACACACCCCGGGATCCAGGCTGAAAAGGTGTTCTCCGCATCTCATTCAGGGCTGGACCCCTGTGCTGGGTTAACTACAGGTCCCACACAGCAATGCTAATTTTAGCGGGGCGAAAGAAAGAGAAAGCAAAGGAAAGAAAAATGGCTCTAAGGGAGACTAATGACTGGGAACTTTGAGTCTGTATCTTGAAAGGCAGCGTGGTGTTGAGGATGTGAGCACTGGGGAGGTGGAGCAAAACGATTGAGAGAAAAGACCAAAGCAGGATGGAAGGGATTAAAGTGCCACTGGCCCTTGAATTCTTGCTGTCCTCGGGTTTCCCTTCCTTTCTAATGGAAGCAATTTCAAAAAGACTTACTTTTTTTTTTTTTCCTCCAGCACAATCCTCACCTCCCTACCTTGTTTTGAATTTAAAATCACACTCACAACAACTAGAAAAGTTGGTGTAACAGTGTGTCCTAGATGGGTGGAGGATAGGCTCCTGTTATTTTGAGTTGACCCCTTCACATGACATAATTTTGAGAGAAAAGCTTAAAATTCTGCTGCAAGTCCAATTGTTCCCATGTGAAACACACGTCCAGGGTCCTAGATGGCTGGGACAGAAACCCACTGAAGTGTCCAGATAAGGAACAGGATTGAGAGATTTAAAAAAAAAAATCACTCACAAAAATTAACCAGACACAACTTCTATGCATCCTAATGAACTTCTATACATTTAGAATTGGCATTGGGGCAGAAGCTGCGAAACTTCACTTTAAATTTTTATGTTCTCAGTATCAA
This sequence comes from Meriones unguiculatus, assembly GCF_030254825.1. Lineage (NCBI taxonomy): Eukaryota > Metazoa > Chordata > Mammalia > Rodentia > Muridae > Meriones > Meriones unguiculatus. The sequence continues at coordinate 17,266,034 of NC_083365.1, read as the reverse complement.
ATACATTTTACCAACTTATCAGCCACGCAAAACAAGAAGGCCCATGATAGAGTTAGACCTAGAGAAAAAATTAGCTTTACTTATTTCTCATTTATTACTTTTCATTATCGAGATTCAGCTTTTATTTATGTGCAAGTTTATGAAAAAAATAACAAAGAATAGGACTGAGGTCTTGAAAGGCAATGTAAGATCTGGAGGCTCCTATGGAAGCTGTCCTTACCCAGGGGGTGATGGCTCTACTAGGGACGCTTGAAAAATTGGCTGAGAAACAACCATTACCCATAGGTCAAGAATTGCTTTCCTTTCTGTGGGTCAGTAGTTGACTGTGAAGTTGAATGGGGTCTGTTTGTGGTCACTCAGATGGTGCCTGGCCTACAGGGGACAAATAATTGGGGCCCTGGCAGACTCATTCATTTCCCCATGACAAAATCTCCAGCAGAAGGTAGCTTAAAGGGAGGAGGGATTTTGTTGGGCTCTCAGTTCCATGATGGGAGAGCATGGTGGGTTTCAGAGCATCGAGAGAACCTCATGTCCAAGGTGGTGGGAATGGGGTGTGGCTTGCTCACATTTAGTGGATCAGGAAACAGAGCTCGAACCAGAAGGGAACTGCCCCAAAACACAGAAGTCCTGTCAGGTAGGCAGTCAATGCTGAAAAGCCTCCACACTCTTCCAAAACAGCAGCACTGCCTGGAGACTAGTGTTGAAACATATGACATTCAAACCACAGCAGTGGAGGTGGCCGGAAGTCTGGTCTCAGCAAGGCCCTCTTCCCTTCCCTGCACTCTTAGCTGGGAAGCAGTTGGATTTCTTATATGGCAAGCACAGCCAGTCCTTCTGAAGGCAAGACACAAATGTGGCAAAGATCACTTCCACACTGAGTGTCTCACACTCACTAGCCAGCACGTATTCACAGCAAGCTTGCCAAAAAGCACACCAGTATTTCCAATCTGCCACATCCAGGTACCCTAACAATGGAGAAGGGAGTGAGTGTGCAGGCATCAAAGAGCGGATCTACGAAACATTAAGGGCTGTCCCTGCATCGAGCCTTGGAATCACCCTTTCGAGGCTGGAAATGAAATCATTTCCTCCTTCGCCTCTCACCAGTGTTGCGCTAAGCATGACTGATGCAATGCTTTAGAGCCTGCTCAGGTGAAGGCGAGGCCTGCTGTTGTAATGAGGTAAGTGGCTAGCCAGTGGGTTGCAGACCCAGGCTCACACTTAACATGCGAGGAGGAAAAGCTAGGTCACTAACAGCAGAGGCCCAAGCTGAGTTTCCACAGGAAATCCTGCCTTTCATCTCTACCACCCTAGTCCCACCCTCCTTTTCCGAGTTACAGGGGTGGTCAGAGGATAGATCTTTGCCAGGCCCAGGCGGATTTCCTGATTTATCGACACTGAGAACAGCTGGTTTTCAGTTCAGGCAGATTTCGGGCTCACACAGCGGTCCATGTCCTAAAATCAGAGCCCTCTCTCCTTAGAAACTTCAGACGACTTTGCAAAATCTTTCTAAAATAGAGAGTGCGGGACTGAAAGGTGAAAGAGACATGAGACCAATTCCCTTGTGAAGTATGGAGTGGGGTCCTCAACTAAATACAAGCCTCTGAGATTGGGTATTAAAAAGATCTCTGTGAGCCAATGAGACGGGTCAGCAAGTAAAACCTCTGGCCACCAAGCCTGATAACTTTGATTTGGTCCCTGGAAGCCACATAGTAGAAAGAGAACTGAGTACCACAAGCTGTCTCTCTGACTTTTGCATATATGCTATGCTACACTTTCAAACACACACATACAGAAAAGGGATAATTAATAATAATAAATGCACTAAATATCCCTTTAAAAATCTGTCCTTGCTCTTTGGCTAAGGTCAGCGACGAGCGTGTTCTGTAGCTATGACTTATTTTTACTAAAGCGAAGAGACAGTTAAAATATCCCTTTCTGCCGGTGCACAGCTTGGCAAGGGAAAGGTGAGCGGAATGGAAGAGCCCTGTAAGATGATCTTCTTTCTTCTGCTCCTCTCTGGGCTTCTTTCAGCCCCAGAGGGGAGTGGGAGTAAACAGTCCTCCAGTTAAGAGGCTTTTGTCGCTGTCCCAGGGGCACCTCTAGAACAGCCCTGCTTCTCACTGAGAAACCTTAGCGTTCCTCTCTCCCCTGGGCTCTAAGTTCTGAAATTGTAAGCATGAAACTTGAAAGGAATGGAAATTTGTAACCATCTCTTGCTAGTGCCCTCTTTTGGCTTAGTTCTCAGAAATAGGAACTCTGTAAATCTCACTGTGATTGGTACTGTCGTGGCAGGAGCCTCGCTGAAGGAAAAGGAACTGTTGAGATGGGAAGCTGGTTTTCAGCGTGGACTGTGGTGTAACTCTCTGTTCCTCCGGGGTGGGGGGAACATTTGGTAATGTTTGTTGTGAATTCTAGCGCACACTCTGATGCTGTGGATAGTTCCTCATATTCATTCTCTTTTTCTTCCTTGAGATAGGACAGGGTACCTGCCAGGTGTATGTTACAGCACTGGATACAGTACTATGGAGGGAGTGGCCAAGTTGGCAAGCAGGTGGCCTCAGTTTCTGTGGGTGGAAAAAAATGTGGGAAGATGTCAGAGGCCTTAGTAGAGTCTTAAAGAGTGGCACTGGGACAAGATATGGAAGAGGAGAGCAGAGAGCGGAAGCCTGACCTGTGCAGGTTCATTGTGCCAATTCTGTAAACGTAATTAGGCTGAAGGTTAGGTAATATGGTCAGCCTTAGTGTTTGGCAAAGACAGGCACAGTGGAGCTTGTACACAGTGGTATATATAAATAGGCACATGTTTTCTCTACTCGACCTTACCAGAAAGGTCACAAAGCAAAGGAACAAAAATTTAGAAAAAAATTTTTATGTTCTTTTCTCTTTTCTTTCTTTTTTAAATTAGACATTCCACATCTGGGTGTTTATAGATAAGAAAAGAAGCAACTTCATAGTGGTTTTGTTCATAACAGACATAAGTTATAAGGAATATCAGTGATTGCATAAATCCCCTGTCATGTAACTAGTGCACAGAACGCTGTTCGTAAAATGAAGTGAGCTACTGAATCAGCAGTTTGAATGTGCCTTGCCAAAGTGATGCTAAGCGAAAGAAGCCAGGCAAACAGAAGCAGATACTGAATGGCTCTCTTTATGTAAATTTCAGCACAGGAAAAACATATTTCTCCTGGGAACCTGAAGGATGAGAAGGACAGCAGAGGGGAACCTTTGTCGAGAAGTACATCCCTTTATTCTGGTGACAACTTTTCAGCTGTAAGCATCTGTCAGAAGTAAGAAATTTTACTCCTCAAATATGTGAAACTCATCATATGCTTGTTTTGCCTCAATAATGCTGTTAATTTTAATATCTGACTGGTAGGTGGGCATAAATGTGTTAAGCTCAGGAAAAAAAAGACTTTTGTCTAAAACAGACAGACCAGTATTTTAAATACCCTCAAAATTGAAGCTATGAATGAGCATAAGTGAGGGGAAACAAGCGAATGCTGCGGAAAGACAGACGTCGAGGGAGGCCAAGGCAGAGCTCAAGAAGATGGGAGGCAAAACACTGCACAATGTAACAAAGCCTGTGCGCTTTGAATCAATCCATCTTTCTGTTTTGTCATGCTTTGGTGTTCAGACAACCCATGCTATTGTCTTGGGATAAGTTCTCCAAGTCAGGAGTCTAGACTTCCTGTGCCGATTGTCTGCGTTTATGCTGGGCAGACGAGTCTGCCAGAACAGGACATTAGTTCTGGTGTTGGCTGAAACACACTCTGCTGAAAGGTGAAACCAAGAAGGAAGTGTTTCTCATTTTGGGGAGTCAGAGATTTATTGATTCAAGCCATCCCCTCTTTTTCACAAGACTGATACTTTGTGCTCTGAAGGAGATGCTCTCTGAGTGAACGCCGACTGCTGTGTCATGATAGGCACAGTCCTCTCCACAGCAGCTGATGTCAGGCATGCAGTTATGTTTGCTCCACACATGGTCCAAGTATGGGCCCATTGATCTGGCATACCCAACCTACACAAGCTATTTTTGACATTCTCCTTACCACAGAGAGTCATTGACTTGGAGATACATGAACACAGAAGTAAGGCTAACATTTGTCAGATCTCCTGTCTCAATTTTCTTCAGTTTAAAAAAACAAAACAAAACAAAACAAAAAACAAAAAACAACTGAATCATTCAATAATTTAAAGTACTTGCTCTCAAAAGTTTATAGTCCAATGGTGATACACGAGGAACAGAAATAGAAAAAAAAAAAAAATCTCAATAAATGTGGTAGTTTACTGAGAATGGCTTCATGGCTCCTATGTTTGAATACTTGGTCTTTCTTGGTGGAGCTCTTTGGGAAGGATTAAGAGGTGTGGCCATATTAGAGAAAATTTGTTACTGCTTGTAGGCTTAGAGATTTCAAAAATGTATGCCATTCCCAGTTAACGCTCTCTACCTCATGGTTGCATCTCAGATGCAAGCTCTAAGTTACTGGTCCAGAGCCATGCCTACCTGCCTGCTGCCATGTTCACACAATTATGGTCATTTCTGTAAGTGTGAGCCCCAAGTAAGTTCTTTCTCATATTGCCTTGGTCCTGGTGTCTTGTCATGGCAATAGGAGAGGAACTAAGGCAACAAGGTACTTCACAGAGTAGCAAGCCTAGACAGCAACACAAGGGCACTGAACTAGCATGAAAACTCTCCAGACTATGTGTCAGGGGTAGACATCACTGTGAACAAAACCTTGAGTAAAGAGAAAGGTCATTGAAGGGCTCTTATATATAGGAAAAGAAACCAGATAGTCAGTCAGAAACGGCAGTGTGGATGGATACAGATGAGGTGAGCCCCTGCGTTAGAAGAGTGGAGAGAAGAAGAGAATGGAAAGTGGCGGAGATGGAGGCAAAAGTCAAAGGCCACAATGTCCTGCTTAGATGCTCTCCAGAGGCCAGTCTATGGTTTGAATGGGGAGATTTGTAGTTATATTCCAGACAATGATTTTGAAGCACTGGGGGTAAAGCACATAGTGGGGAAACCAGTCTGGAAACTGGAAGCCAAGAATAATTGAGCAGAGTGAGTAGGGTAGAAAGAGAGTGCTTCCCTGAGGTGCCTTCTCACTGACAGTATGCTTGTGAGCATGAGGAAAAGTGAGATTGCAATGACTCCAAGCTGGGTTTTCTGCTTGTACAAACACAGGCTGGGAATGCTTTGCAATTAGCTGGGAGAATTTCACAGGAGAGAAGCAGACTGAGGTATGGGAGACCTAGGAGTTTGGCTTTTGATGAGCTAAATAGCTCTTTGCACATGAGACTTGAAGGTCCTCTAGCTGCATTTCCTTCTTGCATTGGGGTCAAGGGAACAATCAGAAAGCAGGTTTGCTGCCTGGATTGATGTCTAGGCAATGGAGGCTCAGCTGTCCACAACTGAAATGCCAGGAGTGGGAACAGGAGGCAAAGCAGAGTAGCTGGCATGGGGGCAGCTGACATGACAGTGTGGGTGTCAGGCCATGCAGATCACTGGGAAATGCGCAGGTGGAGAGAAAGAGAGGCAGTGAGTCTGTATGTAAAGAAATGGAACAGATGCTTTGTTTTCAAAATGGAGAACCCATTTACAAAGAGGCAGACATCCCAAGTCCCAGAAAACAACATCCCTCCATCTCCCTTCTCTTCCCTCTTTCCCACTCCCCCTCCTACCTCCTCTTCTGCTTCTCCATTCCCAACCTCCTCTCCTCCCCATCTTCCTCTCCCTCTCTTTTTCTCCCCCTTCTTCCCCTTCTCCTTCATCTCTCTGTATATGCGTGTCTGTTGAGGATACAGAAATAGATGTTAGTCCTTGGCTACCAAAGCATGCCTACAGACCATCAGTTATGGTATTAACATGAATGTCTCAGCAGCTATGAGTGGAGGAGCCATGGCGGGGGGGGGGGGGTTAATGCTGGCCGCTGATTTGGGAGGTTGGATGTTCAGAGTTCAGAGCCTACATTTCTCCCTGGTGACACTGTCTGTGGTCTTTGAGGCAAGGCTGGCTGTAGGTAGGACACTTGGTTATTTCAGAGTGAGGTTATGCTGTTTGCTTCTAAGCCAGAGCCTCACAACTCAAACAATATGAATAAATTTGAAGAATATGTAGGAGCAGGAGGAGGGCATTGGCAGTCATTTAAAAGCCTTCTCTGGGATGGATAGTTCAGCAGGGAAAAGGGAGAAAACACTGTTTGCTCTTGCAGAGGATCTAGGTTCCCAGCATCCACATGGCAGCTCACAGCTGTCTATAACTCCAATCCCAGGGTATCTGATACCCTCTCCTGACCTCCGAGGGCTCCAGGCAGGTGTGTGGTGCAAAAAAATCCACCCTGGACCCAGCTGTGGAGGCTTCTCAGGTGGAGAACCCCACTTTAAGTGAGAATCCCAGGGAGAGATGTCTTCATGCTGCCATGCTGTGTTTTGTGGTCGATTTCAAAGAAAAGCCACGGACTGTTTAGTGTTTCCGGCTGCTGCAAGCATTGCCTTTAACCACTTTCTTACTTTTCAAGCAACAGCCCATAATTTAGATGAAACCATACGAATCGAGCCTGATGCAGCCCACAACTCCTAAACTAAAAGTAAGCAAACTTGATTATGCTAATGCCAAGCGCCACAGGTGGCAACAGCCAAACTCTGTGGTGCCTTTGAATCACAACTGTGCAGTGCGGTTTTATGCCCTGCCCCTAAGCTTTTCATTGCTACACTTGCCTGCTCTTCCACACGTATGTTAGACACTATGGCCTCTTAATTTTTAATAAGTGAGATACCGATTTGTTTTGCAAAACGCTCCAACAGGTAAAATTGATTAAAGACCTAGGTCACACACACACAAAAGAAAGCCATCAGCCCCTACAATTGTACTGGGAGGTTTTTTTCTAACTTGAGGAGACACATAAAAGCCTTCTCCAGGTAGGAGAGCTGGATGCTGTCCTAGAAATAGCTTGAGCATAGGTTCAAGTCCCAGTACCCACACGGCCGCTCACAACCATCGGTAACTCCAGTCCCAGAGGATCTGATGCCCTCTTCTGAACTTTGAGGTAGGTACATGGTCCAAAGACATGCCTGCAGGTAAAACACTCGTTCACATAAAAAACAAACAAAAAAACCATCCCAGATGAATCTTTAAAAAAAAATTATTTTAAAAGCATTCTCACTTCCACAGCATTCTTCATGTTCCTTCCAAAAAGCAGCTCTGCTCACTCCTAGATGCACTGTCCAGTGAAACGCTGACCTCCACAGTTTGGGGGGATCCAGCTCTGGCCAGGAGCATGTGTTGGGGTGACAAAGCACCAGCAGTTTTCTTCTTGGGTGGGTGAGGGGGGTCACATAGGCGTCAGTTGGTCCATCCTGATGAAGAAGAGAAAGTGAAGCATCAAAAGTGAAGGTACTGACAGGTGCCTGTGGCAAGCTAGCTTCAGCAGGACTCTTTGGAGGGTGCTTCTCAACCTTCCGACCACTGTGACCCTTTAATACGGTTCCTTATGTTGTGGTGTCGTCCACCCTCCCCGACAGTATAATTATTTCTGTTGCTGCTTCATAACTGAACTTTGCTACTGTTACAAATTGTAATGTAAATGTCTATGTTTCTGATGGTCCTTAATAACCCCTGTGAAAGGGTCATTTGATCCACAGGTTGAGAACCCCTACATCTCTACACTCATGCTTCACTCTGAGGAGTCTTACTCATTGATGCCAACTAAGGGAAACTGATCAGAGTATAAGGACATGTTGTGGACTAAAGTCTTGGTCAGATAATTAAACATTTACTTTTGATGTTCAGATTTTTTTTAAAAAAAATTATAGTTATTAAATCTAAGGTGCAGGCCATCTGAGCAAGCAGAAAAGCCAATTTTAGCTCCATTCTTGGTCCTGGGCCTCTACCTTCAGGTACTGAGGCATAGACGAAACGCTCATGTTTCAGACTGTGGTAAAAATTAAGACTGAATGCCACTAGCACGTCCTAAGCAGCTCATAAACAAGTGTATTCCGGGGAGCCCATCTTCACGCCCCAGCATCCGTCCAAGTGGCCCTCAAGCTGTTCCCAACCAAATGCTCAGCAGACATCCCAAACAGATTAGTGGCAACATTTGGTGATGGGTACAGGTAATTGTCTACTTACTGTTTCCCTAATTTGATCATTGTTTTCCCCTAGTTTGGCCTACCTGCTGTAATTGTGGTTATCCTGTCAACAGGAATTATCTCACACCGTGGAAAGGAAATTCAGTCGGGGCGGCATATGGTGCTCCGAGAATCACAGAGCGAGGCGGATCACCTCAGGTGGAGCCTTAGCAGGTTGACACCGGCTGATGTCACCGAGCCAGGAACCCCAATTAAGAAAATTGCCCAACAATTATTATTCATAGGTTAAAAAAATGTTTTTTTTTCTTTTTTTCTATAAATACCCATATACACATTCACTTCTCTATTTTGGTAAAATTAATAGCTACCTGTGGGAAAATTACAAGTGATACGGGGTGCAAAGAAGAAAGCAAGCAGAGGGTGTGAAGGCCCCTCAGATAGAAATACCCCCTGGTCGTGTATTCATGGATCTGTGGCAATCCACTGAAGCATGATCAACCTCCCAGGGGCCACATCCTTACGAGGAAAGTGATGTTCTCTCCCTGTGAAGACATCAACTAGGAGTTCCAGCTCTCACAGTATCTCTCCTCACGTTGCTGGCAGTCCCTGAGCCTTGAATTGTATTCAGCTGTAAAGAAAAATAACATTATAAAATTTACAGGTAAATAGAATGAGGATGATAAAAATGATACTGACTGAGGTACCTGGACCAGCAAAGACAAGGGTCCCATGTTTTCACTCATGTGTAGTGTGTTGCACTGAATCTTTAGATTTGAGTGTTTAACTTGAAGCACCTGTAGAATGCGCAAAGCTTGAAAGTCACCATGGGTGGGGAGGGGAAGACAGACCTTAAGGAGAGGACACAGAAGAAAGGAAGAATGATGGGGGAGGAGGCTTAAATAGGGAGGGTAGTGCAGAGGAGGGGGTGGAGGGTTTTAGTTAAACTAAAAAAAAAAAAAAAAAGTATAACGGGGGCCTGGAGCGATGGCTCAGCAGTGAAAGCACTAGCTGCTCTCCTAGACCTGGGTTCAATTCCAAGTACTTGTATGGCAGCTTACAACTGTAACTCCAGTTTCAGGGCATGTGAAATCCTCTTTTGGCCCCTGTAGGCACTGTATATGCATGGGGTATAAATACTTACATGTTGGCATACACATTTAAAAACATTTAATACTTAAGAAAAAAAAAGGTTGATTGGGCTTATTCTACACGGGGTATAACATTCTCCCCGAAACCAGACACAAAGTCTAGCATCAGGTACAGGATGCCTTCTTTCCAGTTTTGCTCAGAGATGTCCCCGAGACCCCCAAACAATACAGGCTTTTGCCATTGCTCTTGTCTGTCTGCCGTTCCTTGATGGTAAGACCCTACTGCTGAAGATACCATATACTTGGGTTACAAGGATTGGAGAAATCAAGCTGGTTCCACCTGGGAAGCTTCCTTCATGCTGGCTAGCATGCATAGACCTGGACAGGATGTTTGCAGGGGTGGGAAATCATCATTAGTCTTACCCAGGTGTGAACTAGAATAGTGTCTAGAGCGGCTTGGATGCCGTGGGCTAACCACCCACTTTCTGATTGGACTTAAAGCCTGCCACATCGGAAACAACACGTGCCGTGCCTGGTCCTATCAATCTGGCCAAGACCCTATGGTTAGAAAACTTGGGCTTCCAGGGGTGAACCCACTACTATTGTTTTGCTAGTAGACATAATATCAAAGTGTCTTCTAAATTTTTATCTTTCTATCCGTGGATTAGAGCAACTCATAGACCTCATCTGGAAAGTTTCCTTGTGCAGTGAATGATGGTTAATTCAGAAACACAAAACTTGTCAGAAGTGCTCAGCTGCAAATGGGGCATCCAGACCAGACGTGTCTCTAAAATTTGAGAAAAAATTAACAAATGATATTTCCCAGTTGTCGGACAGAGTGGTCCATTCCAGTAATCCTAGTATTTTCATACAGAAGGAGGGAAAAGCAGGGAAATGTGAGTTCAAGGCCAGGCTGGACTACACAGAGGGCTCCTGTCTAGGGGCACATACCTGTCATCTTGCCATTCCAGAAGCTAAAATAAGAGTGTCACTAGTTTTGGATCAGCCTGTCTACAAAGAAAATTCCAGGGCAGCCTGGGCTACATAGCTATGTAGCAAGACCCGTCTCAAAGAGCAAAAACAAAAATTAAAAAAAAAAGAAAGAAAACAAGAGAGAGAGGCGGGAGGCGGGAAGAAAACAAAACAAAATTAAAGAGAAGGAGGAAAGAAAAAAGAGAGGGAAGGAAGGAGGAAGGAAGAGAGGGAAAAAGAAAGGAAGGGGAACCGGTGAGGTGGCACACAGCTGTAATCCCGGCGCTCTGAGGGGCAGAGGCAGGGGGATGCCTGTGAGACAGAGGCCAGCCTGGACTACAAAGTGACTAAAGAATAGCCAAGGCTACACAGAGAAACCCTTTCTCAAAAACAAAAAAAAAACAACAGACAAAGGAAGGACGGAAAGAAGGAAGAAAGAGCAGCAGCTGGCCACACTGGCCTTTGACAGTATTTCTTGACCTTTGCTATAAATTACAAGGAAGCCACATCCTGCCTGTGTCACTTGCTCTGCACCCCGGAGTTCAGCTCTAACACTTGTGAGGCCTGCAGAATGAAAAGGCGCTTTTTTTCTATGCCCAGCACTTACATACTACAGATGCTAATTGTTAGTTCAGTGAGATTACACTCTTTCCCCACCACTCTAACAAATACACCTTCATAAAGCGAAACTGAAAAGTAAGTGTGCAACTGTGGCTGTTAATGCTATCCCCTCCCCCTCCCCTGGGCTGTGATTTTTTTTTTTTTTTTTTTTTTTTGTAAAATTCAAGTTGACTTTCACTAAAAAAATATGGCCAGGGGTGGTAAACTATCTCAGACAAGTGAAGTCAATTGTTTTTATGGCTACTGACGTGCTTTAAGGTATGAGTAAGTATTAAAGGTATGCCTAACTTACCGAGTATAATTTGTATATTTATACTTTAGCAAAATCACATGTTGTGTGTGCATAATTGACATTGCCCTCACGTGTGTCTCACTGCTGGTCAAGTTCCAGCAGAACGGAAGTATGGCACACCAGCGGCTTTTCTTGTTCCTTTCATCACAGGTATGCTGGTGATTGCCCTGCTTAGTTTCATTTTTTTTTTAAATCACATAAATGATGCAGGCACTCGTCTGTGACTGCCGCTCACTACTTTGTCATGCTATAGCTGTCGGATATATTTAATTAAATTATGATCGTTCCATTAAATATTTTATCCTCAAACACATAACAGAAATAAAATACGATTTTCTCACGTGCTATGTGGATATGCTTGAATCAAAAGGATAAATTGAGGATAGACATAATGGTGAGATGTCAAAATTATTTCTGATATGAATTTTCACATGGTCCACGGCAGCTTGTCACCAAATTTCACTAAGAAGTAAGAAGCCACTAATTTTTTTTTTTATCCTTACTATTTTTTCAGAACCCATAAGGCTCTCTCCTCCTTTTTATACTGAATTGGTTTGGTCATGAGTAGGTAACTTTGTACTTGTTTTCCAGTAATGTATGATACACCCTCTTTGACCTCCTGGAGCACCAGGAATGCTCGTGATACATGGTAGACATACATGCAGGCAAAACACCGAGAAACATGAAAATAATGGATTAAATTCAATTTAAAAGTACTGGCCACCATTGGCAGATGGTGTCCACGATTTAACATCAGAAAATGTGGTCTGGTGGCCCACAGCCAGCTTTAACTCCAGCTGCAGGGCATTAAGCTCTTTTGCCCCCTTTGGGTGCCTTCATACATGGCAGCATATGCTCATACAAAATACGTTTTTAAAAATTAAAAAATAAAAAAATAATAAAGGAATGGGCAGAGAGTATCATCCAGGTGTGTTGGTAAACACAAAGCATATCTTCGAGGTGACTACAACAAATTTAAAAATGTAAAAATCGCACCACTGCCATCGACCTGCTATCTGTCAAAGCAGGCTCCCAGTCTAGCCTGAGTCTATCCCAGCTTGGAGTCAACGACATCCTTGTTCCCCGACAGACAGCTTCTTCCTCTCCCGCTTCTAATCAGATGATGCGGGCACAGGACCTGACCCCTCTGCTCCGCAAGGCTCCCTGGGAGGTGACGCTAGCCTGCTGAGATGTGGTGTGAGCTCATTTCAACAAGAGCACATTGATCTGATGTCTCCAATTGGCTAGTGTAATTGCAGATCTCAGCAGATGCAGGAAGAACTCTGAAGAGCCGTTGGTTTGTAAAAGCTACTTTAAACATCCCCAGGGCAGTGACCACGGCTTTGCCGATAACACCCTCTCAGCTTAGCCTGGCTTTTTTTCTCCACTGAAGAAGAGGCCTAGTTAGAGACGCTCACAGGTGGCTGTCACCTGAGGGACTTATCTCCAGCCCTAGACAACCCTTGAGGCTGTCTGCTTCATTCCCTGACCTCTCATAGCCTATGTCTTACCACCCAGCAACCCCAACCCTTGTCCCTTTGTTTATTTATCTTTAGTGACCAGCTGCTTTTCCTTTTGCAGCTCACATTTCTTCACTCCACTACTTTGACACGTTGACAACTCTTAAGGGTTTTTTTTTTTCTTGTTTATCTATGCATGGTTTGTTCACCTCAAAGACTAAAATTACTGAAAAAGAAGAAAAAGTAAATATAAGACCTTCTTGCACCACTGCACACCAGGCAATTCCTTTTGCTCTCATCTCTGGCCTCTGCACAGCAACCTCAGGCACAAACTGTGAGGCTCTCCCTCTCAGCATCTTCCCTGTCTCTTGGCACCCAGCTCCATGCCCCAGACGCCTCCTCCATTCGTTCCTTGCATTACCTTGTTTTCAGCTAGCTGCCATTAAGCTCTCAGTACATTTCCTCGGGGCATCACCCAGCATGTTACACCAATCTCACTCAGGGGCATCATGTTTCAATAGTGCTGACCTCAGACACATCTTCAGCACCCCAGAAGAAGGCACCTAAAAGTGAATCTTGTGCACATGAAACTATCTGGTAGGACCCACCACGTCACTGCTCCCACGTCCTTCAGCTTCATCCTTTCTATTTCCTCCTCACTCACAGCCCATTTTCCACATGAAAGCTCACATCCACTTCCATCCAGACTCCACCTCAGCTTTCGGCACTTCTGCTGGGCCTAATGTGTCCCACCTGAATAACACCTTTGTGCCCATCTCCCTCAAGCTGTGTTTCGAGTTGTGCTTTCCTGTCCTGTTTTCTCTGACTTCCAAAGTCTCAGAATTTGACCCATTCTGTATGTCTGGAGAAGATAGTCTCCAGATTCTCTTGAGCCAGTCTCAGGTCCCTTCTGTACCTACCTCCTCCCTGCTTCGCTGTGAGACTTCAGATGGGGCACCTGTGCACTGTGCCTTCTTGGGCCCAGTCACTGGCTTTGATGCAAGAGGAAATATTTGGCTCTCAGCTCAAGCACTGGTATTTTGACATCCAATTGTTTGCTTATTTAAGAAGGAAACACTTTGAGCTAGGAGATGGGTTGGTTGGTAAGGTACTTGCTGCAAATCCACGAGAAGCTGAGTTTGGATACCTAGCACCCATGTAGAAACCCAGGCATAGTGTCACGCACCCATAAACAAGAGGTTTGGGAGGTAGAGGCAGGGTTATCCCTAAAGCTTGCTGGCTAGCCAACCTAGGAAAATCAGTGTCTCTCCAGATTCATCAAGAGTCTGTCTCTAGAAATGAAGTAGACAGAGATAGAGGAAAACACCATTGGCCTCTGGCGCTCAGACACACCTACAGACATGGGCATTATACTCACAATAGTAACACTCAGCTGGGGCAATTGGCTCAGGACTCTAATTCCAGCTACATGGGAGTCTGAGGCAGAAGGATCACAAGTTCCAAGGACTACGTAGGCTACAGAGAATTCAAGGGAAGCCTGGTGATTTTAGCTAAACTTGTGCTAAAATAAAAGGCATGAAACAGTCTGGGGATATAGCAATATATAAATTAAATATATAAAAAATATAAAATACATATATTATATAAATATATTTTTTAAAATACTTGTTTGATATGCATGAGGCTCAATCCCCAGTATGACAAGAGGAAGGAAGGGGGGGCTAGAGGGACAGGGAGAGGGACGGAGAAGAGTAACTCTAAGTTCTTGCCTTTAATTTACTCTGTGCACTTGGTCAAGCTACTTACAGCCTCTCTGAACCTCTGTTTTCTCAAATGGGAGTGTGCTGAATCCGTTCCCATCAACAGACTGTTACGTGAGCTATGCTGAAGATTGTCAAGACCTAATCTCTCCAAAGAAAAGAATTAATATTTTCTTCACGGTGTGATAAGAAGAGTGGGTTGTTTTCGAAAGTACTGTTGGCATATGTTAGTGCAAATAAATGAACATTCCCATCTCTGCTGACTCGTGTGGCCTCACGTTACATACCAACCTGAGAAGGAGATGAAAGAAATGCTTTCCAGCACTTCAAGGTGGGAGCGCTATGCCCCACTTTTACTCACAGCTGGCTGGCCACTCCTTCTGCAGACTGAGACAGTTATAGACGAATTCTCTGGACAACTTGGGACTCAGGGCACTGGGGACATTATCACACCTGCCTTGTTCCTCACCTTTATTAGTTAGTCATTGCAGTTGAAACCTAGGAGAAACATAAAGGAAATGTGAAGCAGAGAGGGACACAAAAAAAGTCAAAGTGGTTCCCTGGGCCTATCCTATCCTATCACTGATCTACTTGTAAGTCAGTGATCTTAGGCATCGCCTGACCTATCCCCTCTACTTTACCCATGCTCTGCCCCCAAGCTACGCTCTATGGCTGCCAGGCTCAGATCCCTGACCTAGCTATGATCCTAACCACATCTGAAGCTGTAAGAGAGTCTGACAGTGTCTCGCAGCTGCCCCTTTCTCCAGACAACTGCCTCTGAGGACAAGAGCCACTTGCTTGAAAGAAAAAAAAAAACCCTCTCCAGAAATGTATAGCCAGTAACCAGCAGACATGAGACAGAAGAGCCAAATTCCTGGCCTAGAACAGTGCTGTTCTGTGTGGCACGTGTTCTATAATCTTCCTCCCATGGATCAAAGCACTGCAGCCACGCCCTCGCCTGTCCTACCTTGAATCAGGCTTTGACTAAGAAACCTCATCTCATCTCTTCTCTGTATTGCCTCGGTCGAGAAGCCATTTTAACCGCAGTGCATGCTGTGTCTACCCAGCCACCATTGGAGCGGTATCACTTACTGCCTAGTTGCTGGTCCCAGATACCTGACAAGAAGCACTGTAAGGGAGGAGGGGTTCTTGTGCCTTCCAATCTGAGCAAAGGTGTTACAGAAGGAGCAGAAGGCAGCTGGTCGCATTGTATCTGCAGTCAGGAAGCCGAGAGCAGACAGGACAGGAAGTGGGACCAGGCTGTGAAACCTCAACCCCACCTCTCAGTGAAGTGACCTACTTTCTGCAGTCATGCACCACCTCCTAAAGGCTCTAGAGCTTTCCAAAATACCACGGCCAGGTAGGGGACCAAGTACCCAAGCAGATAGGATACACTTCATATTCTAACCATATTCTTCACTTCATATTCTAGTGGGGTTTTGTGCAATCCTGGCATGCTCTTTCTGTGGCTGAGCTGTATCTGCAGGCTGGTCCTCCTGCCACAGCTTCTATCTAGTTCAAAAGGCTGAAGGAGGGGCACCAGCTTTAACTTAAAGGAGCCGAGTTAGCTCTTCTTCCAAAAATCCCTTTACCAGGAGTAAGTCAGTTTAGCCCTCGCGTCAAACTTTACCCCGCTGCCAAGCAGAGGAAGAGGTGAGAGAAACCTAAAGTCCCTTTCTATTCTATAATTCCCTTCTAGCATTTTATGACCAATTCTTCTCTTTCCGTTTTGACTCAGGAGGAGCGCACAGGAGAGATGTGTGCATTAAACTCAGTGACGCCCTCCCTCCCTCCCTGTCTCCGCAGCAAGGAAGCCACACACGCATTTCTGGTATTTATTCAGCACATAGCGCATTCAAAGAATGGCTTTTGAATAAAATGGTCCAAGCACCTACTTTTTGGTGGGAAGCTGGCAGCGGGGCTTGCTCATTTCACCCTGGCATCCACTCAACATCCGCTCTTCTCTGCTCTCTGCATTCATAAAATGATGTGAGAGTCTGCTGAAAAAAGACAAAACCTGCTCAGATCAGTGCAGGACTCATTTGTAAAAGAGGAGAGCAGGGAGCTTGTTGAATCAATCGTAAGCCACATTGTTCATTTGAGAAGTGAGGAGTTCACTTGCCTTGCCTTTTAACTTCAAAATGTCTTTGCATCCAGTCCTTGATCTGCCTTTCCTGACGCTCTTGTAAGATAGATTTTTTTTTCTATTTGGAAAATGAAGAAACCAAGTCAGAGTGTGGGTGTGTGACTTGATTTTAAAGTGACAGCGAATTGATGTCACAAGCAGGCCTGGAGCACAACGCTTACTTAGTTCTTAGCTGCCAGAATTCAGGCCCGTCACATGTCGCTTCGAGACAGTCGAGAGGCGGCCTGTTTCGTAGTAGTGCTTCTGATGGTGGATCATTGTTACACAAAAGGGAGCGCTCTAAAATGAAAAACTTCTGGGGAGACAACGGATTTTGTAGAATCCTTTAAAATAGGGCATCTTGGGAGCTGGAGAGATGGCCTGATGAGGAAGAGCACCCCACTGGTCTTGCAGAAGACCCAAGTTAAGGTTCCAGGACCCAGGTCAGGCAACTCCAACTACCTGTATCCTGTTCAATGGAATTTGAGTCCTCTGGACTATGTGGGCATGTGCACACAAACATACATGCCAAGACACAGACAGACAGACACACAGAAAAACACTGACTCACACAGACACAGACACATGTCAACACACACAGAGAGACATGCACACACAGACACATTCTTAAAAATAAATTTAAAACACTTTTAAATAATGTACCTTACAGCCTTGCTCTGATCAAGTATTTTGCCCATTATTGAGGAAATCACGACTCTTAAACAATGAACCTTACTTTGTCATTCCTCATACGGTATTTCTTATTGCCCAATTAAATATTTGTATTTATGTCTTATTGTCTCTCTCCTTTTAGACAGAGTCTTGCTATGCCGTCTAGGCTGGCCCAGAATTTGAGATCCTCCTGTTTCACTTGAGTGTTGGGATTGAGGCTGAGCGCCGCCATACCAGGACCCCCTGAATGGGAGGAAAATGGTGACAGATCGCTGTTTATAACCTTTTGTTTGTTTCCATTGTTCCTAAAGCAGGTCTGTTCCTGTCTTTTGTATAGACAGATGTAAAAATAGTTCAAAGGATGATCTGTGTTCTGGCGAAAAGGGGAAATAACAAACACATACATTTGGTAGAAGGACATTGCACATGAGCTCAGGAAGGAAGATAGACTAATCTAATTGTAAGTTTTAATAGTGCAATTGAAAAAAAAAAAGCTAAGTCCTTATGGTTTCACTGAAGACTCATATGAAGTTATTTTTATTTTAAATGTTTTTCTCCCGTTTCCTGTGGCAGAAATAATATATGCACCCCTGGCTCAGACAGGAGGCATCTTCAAACCTTCATCTAGAGAGAAGATTCTGTAAGGGTAAATCACTCTTAGGAAAAGGACATAGCAATTGTAAGTCCCTCTTCCTGGGGGGACCATACATCACACTGAACTGGATACACTTTAGTGCAATGACAAAGCAACTGGTTCTCCCAGTGTCTTAAAAAGCTTCCTCATCACTTTCTCTGTATGCCCACCCAAGGTGGCAACAAAACACTGTCCTGAGTCATCCTCAAGCTGGAAGCGGACATCATCTGAACCACGGCCAGTCAGGCCAGTCACACGTGCTGGTGAAAAGTTTCAATTTTGTGGTAGCTCTTAAAGCTTCAACAAGGAAATGACACCATTTTCTCTACCTACTTTTCCTGAGCTTGAGAGTCAGGTACTCAGATCCATAACAACTTATTCTAAAGGTGGCAAGAAGTTTATCTGCTGAAGATGCTAAGGAAGGGATGCCTGAAGACCTGCTTTTAGCTCTAAAGATCACAGCCCACGCTGTCGAAGAGCCAAACTGAGTCCGGGTAGAATGTTTTTCTCCACACGCAACATTGCTCCTCTGAGGTCCTCAGACATTGGAAGGTAATTCTGCCACATTGCATGCACCTCTCTGCCTGTCTGTCTGTCTGTCTCTCCCTCTTTCTTGCTTGCTCTTGTTGCCTTCTCACGCCACCTGGCACAAATGCTTTCTTAAAATGTTCCTCCCTGCATTGAGCAGCCTGGAGGGGAAACTTTCCGTGATCATTCTGGCAACAAAAATGATCTTCAGGGAGCAGCCCGGAAGCTGTGTGCAGAGGGGCTGAAGGCTCACTCCTCTGTAGAGCCCGCAGCAGAATGAGCTCCCTGATGAGTCGGCATTCAGGGCGCATCCCATCCTGATTCACTGGGCTGCTCTGAAAACCTTTCTAAATGCAACCCCCAAGTTCTCTGCAGACAGCGGCCTGTCAACCTGGGAGTTGGCTTGTTTTCTGTGATGCTTTCTTAGCAAGGGAAAAAAAAAGCCATTCCCAGGAGTTTCTTTGACTGGTTCCTATAAATCAGAATTGAAAGACATCGTGGCCAGAAGCCTTTGAAAGAAATGTCTGGTCTTTCTTCTCTAGGCTTTTAAAAGACCACATCTTCAGAAGCCATTTTCTTTATCTATCTGTGGCTAAGTCGAGACTCCTATACAGCAGAGAGAGGAGAATTTTTAAAAAGAAAGGAAGGAAGGAAGGAAAGAGCACATCACGATATCATGGGGAGTTTTTAGGTGCAGGAAACCTGGAGCTTTGATGTTGGGTACATTTTTATCACGCTATAGATGTCAGCGCTTCTTCAATCCCATTAAGTGGGGCAAAGGACAAAGGCACAGTTTCTTCGTTCTCCTCTGAGATCATGCCCCCACTAAGGTGCTCTTGTACCCGGAGGTCAGCGCATTAGCACCACCAAGCCCCAAGAAGGTCTCAGTACTACTCAGAGCCGCTCTGGCTGCTTGGAAAGCAAGCTGCAGCTTAATGAGACACGTTCTCCTTGGAGACTTCTCTCTCCTCTAGGAATTCTGTAAGTGCTTTATATAAAACAGTAATAGGATGCTTCAGCCAGACTCTCTGGCTCAGATTCACTAAGGGTTATTCCCTTTGGGAAGGAGAAGCAGGTAGCCGAGTGATAAGGCCATTAGGACTGACTGTACCCTGTGAGCGGGTAGTCCCAGAAGCTACTAGTAAGCACAAAAGGGAGTCAATGAAAGGCTGATCAGACTTCCTGGTGGGTTATAGTGTTGTCTGTGGACAGTCTGGATAGTAATGAGCTGGGAGTGATTTAGTGCCATGATTAGTACTAAGCAGGGGAGAGAAGCTCAGGGGAGCTGCAGAGGTGTGATGGGTGAGACGTCATGCTGGCTCCACATTGATAAATTACCCACCCTTTCCAAGTGCCAAGGGAATCCTCTGGGCAGCCATAGCAACAGTTCCGGGAACTCAAGGATGCTGCAGATCAGAGCAGAATCCCATGGGTGGAGAGAGATTGCTTCTCCTTTTTCCCTGCCTGCTTCACCTTTGTTCTCTAAATTCATGGGGGCTTGGGGGTGATCGGGGCTTTCAGCTGCATGTTTCAGGATCATCTGAGTCTGTCTGTATTAGATTCTGTTTAAAGTAGGTTGAGCATGGTGCTGAGATTTATCAACGGAAGATCAACAATTGTGAGACAGTGTGGGAAGAGGGTAAGTAAAGCCATGAGCGGTTTTGAAATAGCACGTGGGTGGGCCTGGGGCTTGGAAGGCCCGTTATCTGAGAGGATAAACATAAAGAGGAACCTAAACCAACGACAGATACTAGTTTTCCTTTCCCTTTGCACAAATCAGAACTTCTATTCAGCCAGTGGGTTTACTCTGAGACATAGCTATAATTTTCCTATTTAAGAGATGGGGATTGTTTCTTCTATCTTTAATAAGGGCCTGACTTGATGACTTGGTTCTAACAAATGGAATAAGGCAAGCACCAACAGGTTTAAATACTAAATCATAGACGTCAGTGGCTTCTCCCACAATCTCTTCAGGCCCTCACATTCTGAGGGATGTCAGTTGCCACATCATGAGGACTCTCCACACATACAGAGGAATACACCCTACAAGGAACTGAGGTTCGCAGTCCACAGGGCTATGAATGTGCCATCTTGGAGTCTATTCCTCTACCCACAATAAGGTCTTTTTCACATGTCCGTCACCCTTATAGACATCGTGATGGCAACCTGTAAATGATCCAGAACCAGGCTATTGAGTTAATAAATACTCAAATTCTTGGCCCATAAAAATTGTTATGCATAGTTGTCATCTTGAGCCATACAGTTTCGAGCTGATTTGGTACCAGGCATTAGATAACTAAGACATCTAGAAATAGGGTCACCATGGCACACATGTCCAGAATAAAGTCTGGGCTGATGCACCCCCATTTAATGCCACGGCTTACTGCCACTTGCTTTTACGAAACTCTCAGAATATCTGAAGAGGAGGAGGAAAACAAGCCTGCACTTACTGACTCTGTGCTTGGCGCTGGGAATGGACTTAGCAGTTGAACACATCTCTGAATTGTTCTCTTGCACCCGTTGTTGGGCTAAGCAACAAACAACAAAAGGCCTCACAAAAAAGCTGTAACTGAGGTATGTTTGTCTGACTGCTACTCCAAAGTGACTTAGAAGAAGATCTGTTTCTCTCTTCTGGGGTTAAGAATAAATATAGGCAAATCTGAATGACAAATAGCCAGGATTGTGGTGGCATACACCAGGAATCCCAGCACTTAGGAGGTGGAGGCAAGAGGATGGAGAGTTTGAAGTGATTCTCAGCTTCATAGTGAGTTCAACGAAAGCTGAGACTATATGATACCCCTTCTAAAACCAAAACAAAAACAAAAAAAAGAGAAGGTGAAAATGAGAAAATGGCATCTATAGTTTATACTGACTTCTTTGAGACGCTTCAAAAGAGTTAAGGAATTTTTTCTTCTATCACCTGAAGAAAGGCTTTCTCCTACAGGTCAAGTTTTTTATAAATATCGTCCCTAAGCTTTTCATACTCACCAAGATTTATTTGTCTTTCTCAGCACTATATCTTGCAGACTTGCCAGAGGAACACAGTGCAATAAAATATTCGGTAAAAATGTCCAGATCCTATTATGAAATATCTTCAGCTTATTATGAGATATCTTCAATCTTTTATAAAATATCTTCAGTTTTCAACTCAATGGAAAGTAAACAAGTCATGGTCTTCTCCAGAAGTGATTTGCTTTGCTGTCAGAACATGGAGGCTCTAGGGAGCTTTGAGAGTCTCAGACTAATGAGAGTGTGAGGTCCTGGCTTCAGCAGTCTGGGTAGCTGGAGAGGTGGGGAAAGTCTCAGATTCTCCACCTAGACCAGTGCACCTGTTTGCTCCCTGAGATGGTGATTTTTCAGTTTCTAAGCAATGTTCTTTTGATGCTGTTAAGGGGTCACTCATAAATTTGGCATCATATCAACAAATTACAGTTGCTTAATTTCTACAAAAATTCCTAGTTCCATTTCATTCCAGTTTTTCCAAACCCATCACACGCCCGTGCATACGAACACACACACATGCACACATACACACACACACACGCACACACACACACACACACACACACACCATAGACACATAAACACACATACACACATGCAGACACAGAAGCACCTCTCTCTGTGTCTGTCTGTCTGTCTGTCTGTCTCTCTCTCTCTCTCCACATCATAGGCTCTAAAAAGACAAAGTAGTGGTGTAGCCACCTACAGCTGCTTGCAGGGTCACCTTCCCAGCTGCATTTCCAAGGGGAAGAGTTCCTTTTGTGACACCACTCTCCCAAACATAAGATGCACATTTGGGAAATGTTAGTATTCAACACACAGGAAAAAAAAATCTGCCTGGTAACTGAAAGTTAGACAACTCGCTCTGTGAGCAGTTTCAGAATCTCTCAGGAAGGCATTTTATAGACCCAATGTGCAGACACTAGTCAGAGCCCTGACTGACAGGCTGGCATGTGTGGATCATGACTGCAAACAAGCACATAGCGGTTTGGAGTGCAACAAGCATCTGCCACAAGGCTCTGAATGACTCAGAGCCAGATGATTCCGCAGCAACACATACAGAGAAACTGAGGTCAACCGTGGGCAATAAATCTGGCCACTGTCTCACGTAAGTGATGTCATGGGCTGCACGCAATTGTGGGAAGTAGAAAAACAGAGAAGATAAATGCTCGCACGGCCACCGTAGGTTGGCTTGTAGAGACTCAGAAGTCACCCAGGACAGGGTATTTTAGCTGTGGCTGACATCTGAGTCCTTTGAATCATTAAAACTTAGTTTGGTGCCTGGAAATTCTTCTTCTTACCAAAATGAACTCTGTGGTTGAGCCATATATATATATGCATGTATGTATATTCTAGTAGGCAAAATGCTGGGCACACAATATTCGCTCAGTGTTTCTCCAAAGGAAAACAGAATGGTTTCCAATTTATTGGGCTCGCCTTTCTGCATTAGCTGAGTCAGTCATTCCACTTTTGCTGAAGGAAGTCAGATAGGGGCCCAATTCCTTCCTAAATCTTTACTTAAACACACAAGGAGCCCACTGGATACCCCCACAGTCAAGAACTTCTCTTCCTCCCCTTCATGGGGCTTCTTCATTATTCTTTCATTTTAAGTTCACCTTCATGAGCACCAAGTTTCTTAAATTTTCCACAGAGGAGGCAGGCAAGGGAGGCAGGGAGTACCACAGCCTGTATTTTACTCTTCTTTTTCTCCAGGAGCCAAATTATGTTATTTTTGTAAAAGCATCTTTTCTTCTTTCCTACTGTGGACCCCAGCCATCCCTTTTAGCTGATGGAGGAGCCCCTTAATGTGGAGCCTGCTTATCTTAGTGGGAGTCTAGGGGTGGGCTTTTAACGTTGTCCCAAGCTGTGCCTGTCTGTAATTCTTAGTGTTATTCACTTCAGGGGAAAAGAAGGAGGAAGATGCAACATGACTGTCTCCCCTGGTGCACTGATGGAGAAATTGCTGGTGAACGTTTTCATTTTCAGCTCTAGTTTCTTAATCCCACACAGTGGAAGAAACACTGCCAGACGGCAAGTCACAAACCTCCCAGGTCCCATATCATTCCTGGGGTTTTTCATAAATATTCTAAAATGGCGGCAGGACAGTAAGACGAAGACAAGAAAGACGCTCTGAAGATGGCCCGAGAGTGCTCCAAAGAGTGGATTTTCTTGTGTGCAGATGGCTATCCTTTTGATAAAACCTGTGTTAAAGCACTCATCTGGCTTTGTTTTCCTTGGGCTCAATCTGCAAGTTCTCACTCTGCATAGCCATCATCATCCCTGCTCCTGTGAATTAGCATCACCATTGGGTCAGAGTCTTATGAAAGAGGAGATTGGAATGGAAGCTACAGACAAGAACAAGCAGTATTGTTTGACATGAAGAAGTTGGCGATGCCTATCTTAAAACTGATTTGGGATATCAGGGTTCAGAAAACTGTGGTCTGAAAACATTAGACGAGGCTAAACGTAGCAGACTAGAGAATGCTGTTCCCACCACAAGCACCGGCCACAGGATCAGAGAGGAAAGCTGATGAGAAAGCAACTGGTAGGCCATAAAGCAATTGTTATAAATGTGTGTCCATTGCTTGGTGTCTTCAAGTGTGGAGAGACCAAAGTGTCTCTCCATTTGGTTCAGACTCAAGGACCTCATTGACCTCACAGGCCTAGAGGAAGAGAGTCAGCAGACAGAAACAGACTCTCCGTGCCCACAATGCAGGGAAGTAAGAAGTATGACACACAGCAAGTGTTAGCAGTGACCTTTGCTTTTTACCCCTCAGCTCCAGGTTAAGAGTTTCCACAGACACCTAGCTTAAATATCACTGGTATCAGGGACACACATTCTAACCTATAATAAATGAATAATAAGGAATGGTACATAATCTACTATCAATTCAGCTTTTCAGTAAAATGGGTAGGGGTGTCTATATGAGGAGGAGATGTACTACCATTTCAATTGAAGGAGTTTTGGTTAGGGAATCAAGGCCACAGCCAGGTACGTGGTTATCAAGACAAAGCATGTTACTGAGCATAATCAGACAGTCAATGAGCAAGGGTGTGAAATAGGACTCAGCTTGTTGCACGCTTGCAAAAGTGGCCCAAACTAAGGCAACTGATTCTAGTCTACTTTCAGAAAATGTTACTTTTCGTCTCTATGTCTCCCTAGGGCTTCAAGAGAGCTTGGCCAAGCACAGGATCTAGGATCCACTTGGTAACAAAGCCACTTTGGGTGAGCTGGCCTCACACAGCAGGTCCTAAGACCTCACAGACTAGAAGAAACTGAGAGTGCTGAAGGGTGATGCCAAGGGACACAGAGACCATGCAGGAATTCTTAGAAACACCCAAAAGAGTACTAAAGACGTATTCTGTCATGGCCTTAATGTTAAAGCCAGCATTAACACACATATCCATGACTTGAGATTCGTTTTTGAGTGACTATTTGGAATGGCCTCTGTTAGTGGGAAACACAGCAGCCATCTTGCCCTGGGAGCAAACTGTTAGCCTGTGTGCAAGCAGACAGCACACTTAGTTATAGAAATGCTCTGTCAGTCTGAGTCTCCAGTCTTCCACAATGACTGGAAAGATTCAGCTTGCTAACTGCTCCTTTAACCATCTCAGAGCTCCTTGTCTGTGTGGCAGTCAGCAAAGCTGGTGATTTAGGTCCTGCAGAGCCTGGTGGCTATCCTGTCAGTCATCAGCTGGGCACTCGCAAAGAGCAGGAGAGGCGTGCAATGATTCATTGGATTGATTACCTCCACCAATGAATAAACAGGCCAAACATAAAGTAAAAGTATGATTCCTGGGCACCATTAAGCCAAAGGGCAGTGATTGGTGGAAGACATTAAGGTAATACCGTGTTAAATGTGTGATGTCTTAAGATAAGTTGTTTTCTGCTTTGTGCACTTTTTCTTTACAACGTAACACTGTGATTTAATTGGATGGCCTGTATCCTCTATCATTAAAGCAGATAAAACATTGCTTCCTCCTCTCCCCAAGATGTCAAGAAATCTCTTCGTTTTGCCTTTGTTCTTTAAGTAGCTTTTTTGAGGGTGGGATTTAATTTTATTCTTGTTTATTATGTAGATCTTGGTTTGAATACAGATCATGAGCTATGGTAAATGTATGTACTGGAGTTGATGCCTTAAGCAGGACACTGGGTAACCAGGCACCCCAGAAACCTCCCTGCATCTCTGTAGTTACCTCCAACTGCCTTGGCTTTCTGCAAGGTAACTGCTGTTTTGATGTCAAAGGTGGTTTTACCTGTTCTTGAATTTCATATAAATAGGAGCAATATAGACTTTGGCATCTGATTCTTTTGTGTAACAAATGTTAATATTCATGTTGATGCCTGTGTGAGTGTTCTACTCATTTTTATTGCTTACTTGTACTCCATGCTATAAATGTATACAATGTATACAGTCTCTCTGGCACTGACAGACTTTTGGGGCATTTCCAACTTAAAGCTATTGTGAATAAAGCTGCCGTGAAGAGTCTTTTGTGGGTAAGTTTTATTTCCCTCAGGTAGGAGTAGAATTACAAGATCAAAGGGCCACGTACGTGTAACATACAAGGAGCTGCCAACAGGTTTCCAAAGAAGCTACATTTTATAATTCTGTCAGCAGCATGTGAAAACCGTAGCTGCCTCTTGCTCTCTGTCTTCGGCTCAGCTGTTGTGGGAGCTGTGGAACCCCGCTTCGTTGTGAGTTGAATTTTCATTTCCCCAATGATATAAAGACTTTTTCCTATGTGATTATTGCCCATTTGAGCATCTTCTTTTGAGAAGTATCTTTTCAAACCTTTCCTTATTTCTTTATAGAAGTACCCTATTAGTTGGTGACTTGTAGGCAGGTCTATATATTTAACATTAATTCTTAGTCACTTTGCGGCTCTGCTCTCTGGTGTGTGGTGTATCTTTTCATTTTTTTTTTAAACAGCAGTTAAGAAAATTTAACTTGGGGAAATCCAGTTTATCAACCTATTTTTACTTGCCTACCTGTTTGAATGGCTTTTTGATGTAAACTTCCAAAGGACCTCCTAAAAGTATTTTCAATTAAAAATCTATTTTCAGTAAAATTTGTCTGATTAGTCATTCTTTGAAGGCATTTCTTTCTTTCCAACACTCTATTTTAAGCTTCCAAATACAGTAGTATGTCATTTTCAGGGAGACAGAAAATATAGCCAGCTTGATATATTTCAAGCTATCAGTAGTTTAAACACTGATTCACAAAATTTCTGAATCTTAGACAGTCAGCAGTTTTATTATGAGCCCTTCCAGTACACACCCTTTATATTGTACTAGGATGAAACACAAGCCTTTGCTGTAACCTTGAGCTATATCTTCAAACTCCTTAAAATAATCATCTTTAACATTTGAGTCAAAATCTTGCTAAATTTTCAAGACTAATTTTGAACTTTTCACTTCTCCATCTCTACCTTCCCAGTAGCCAAGATTATGCTACCATGCTCTCCGGGAGTCATATTAGACATTTAAACACCCAAAATGGCGTGCCAGTGGCCGTAACCAAATACAGAGCCTGATCTAACTTTCAGCCGTCATCAGCATAGCCAGAATTGTAGACAAAAGGTTTTAATATAAAAAGGGTGTTGGTATTGGAAGAGGAAGCACTTGAAATGAGAATCCCATTGTCCTGGTAAATTGGTATAAGAACAGAGAGTCTGAGAACTGATCCAATCACTGGAGAGATCTGTTGGAAAAAAAAAAAAACGATAAAAGGAGACAGTGTGGGAGGTTAAAGTGCAGTGTAAAGTTGGAAGAAGGGTATTTTGAGCATAGACCAAGAAAGCCAGATAGAGACTAAGAAAATGACCCCTGGAAAGTACCAGGACCCATGCACACACCTCTTGGTGAGCTCATTTGACAAAAGAATTAAACCACAAAAGCCCAGGGAGAAGACCAGAGAACATGTGCCATTTATAGTCACTGTGGCTTGTCCATGGGGTTAAAGTGATGACAGAAGAAATGACTGTGGAAGGGCTGGGAAAATGGCTCAGTTTGTAAAGTACTTTCCACACAGACACGAGAACCTTAATTCCATCACCAGAACTCATGTAAAGAGTGAGATGTGGCGGTGCTTGCTTGTCATCTCAGCAGTAGGGGAGGTAGAGACAAACGGATTCCAGGGGCTGTGTGTCCAGCCAATCTAAGCATTTCTGTGGGCTCTAGGTCCTCCTGAGATACGTGTCTCAAAAAATAAGGTACACAGTCCTGAGGAATGACACCCACATTTGACCTTTAATATATATACACACACATACACACAAGTGCACGCATACACACCCACACATACACACATGGGGATACACACAGAGAGAGAGAGGAGAGAGAGAGAATTGTGAAATATAGAGTTTAAGTAATAGGAACAGTCTCATCGATTACTTTCTTCTGGCCAATAAACTTAAAACATTTAGATTTATCTCCTCTTATATGTAACTGTAAAATGAGAGCGGTATTTCATAGTGATCAGTCTGTTGAGAATGCTCAAATCAGAGTAGGCAAACTCTAGAGAACAATGGTAAGACCAGTTCACAGGGAACTAGTTTAGAAAAACCTTTATTCTGAGGGCCTCATGGACCGGATAAAAAGTAGCTAACCTCACAAACCTGACCACCTGGGTTCAACTCTTGGAAGCATATCTGAAATCCCGGCACTCCAACAGAAGATGGAGACTGAAGAATCCCACAGGCCAGCTAGCCTGGAGTCTAAGCCCAACAGCCAAAACAAGGGGCCCTGCGCAGTAAGGTCGAAGGTAAGGGATTGCCCTCTGACCTTTACTTATGTGCTGGGGCATTCTAGATTCCAGGGCCATGTGCTCTCTGTCTGTCTGTATGTGTATCTCTCATACAAACACATAAATAAATAAAAGAGAAGAAAGTAAATAAAAAAATCTTTTCCATAATTTCAGCTACTAAAATTTTTATGTCCTTACATGGACATATATATATATGAAATATATATATATGAAAACCCAGCCATTCTGTTTGGAGACCATAGGTTTTTGTGAACACACACACACACACACACACACACACACAGCACACACACACAGAGTAAATTGGGCATTTATTAGTTTGTATAGAAAAATAGTAATATTGAATTCTCTTGT
Source organism: Meriones unguiculatus (assembly GCF_030254825.1). Classification (NCBI taxonomy): domain Eukaryota; kingdom Metazoa; phylum Chordata; class Mammalia; order Rodentia; family Muridae; genus Meriones; species Meriones unguiculatus. Next base: position 17,237,709 of record NC_083365.1, on the reverse strand, counting down.
CCATGTAAGGACAGACATGATTATTGAAAAACAAGAGTTACAAGGCACTCACTGTTATGTAGTATTTCACATTTAACAAAACACTTTCACTGCTTCTCTTTGTAATGATGCCAGGAGCTTGGCTTCCTGTTCTGCAGATGGATAAGCAGGAAGAACACAAGGTCCAACCAACAGGAGAGTGAGGAATGAAGGGGTGCAGGACAGGGCTGTCCTTGGGTATCCTGGGAGTCATCAGTTCTCTTCTCCAATTTTTCTGAGGACACATAGTAGGCATATCTTTTCCATCTCCTAGAAAGTGTTGTCATGTGACTGGTGTCAGTATGCCTGACACCATATATGTCCTCATAGAAACTGAAAAGCCTGAGCTCAGTTAGCAGCAATTTCTTCCTTCAGCCATGTTCATCATGAGAATGCAGAGAAGGCAGAAGTGAAGTCTGGGTTGTCAAGAGGCTGCCCAGAGATCTGTTGCAAAAGCCAGAGGGGAGTCAGCAACCTGGATCAAGGCACCAAGTTTCTGGGATGCCTGTTTGTAAAGCCTAATCTTAATGTATTTTGACTAAACTGGAAGTTATGCTTTTCACAGCACAAAATGCTGTTCTGTCCATGCTCAGAAGGAATGGAGCAATGACTATATAGAAACAGCATATGTCACAAAGAAAGCAGAGTAGAGGATGAAATAAATTTTGTCACCAACCTGGAAACAACCCAGATGTCCCTCAGTTGAGGAATGGATACAGAAATTGTGGTACTTTTACACAATGGAATAGTACTCAGCAATTAAAAACAAGGAAATCATGAAATTTGCAGACAAATGGTGGGACCTAGAAATGATCATCCTGAGTGAGGTATCCCAAAAGCAGAAAGACACACATGGTATATACTCACTTCTATAGACCTATAAGATAGGATAAACATACCTAAAGAAGATAAATAAGAAAGAAGATCCAGGGTACGATGATTAATCCTTACTTAGAAAGACAAATGGGATAGACATTGGATGTAGGGGAAAACAAGTAACAGGACAGGAGCCTACCACAGAGGGCCCCTGAAAGACTCTACCTAACAGTGTATCAAAGCAGATATTAAGACTCATAACCAAACCTTTGACAGAGCAGGGAATCAAAAAAAAAAAAAAAAAAAAAAGGGAGGGGGGAGTTAACATGACCAGAGAGGACAGGAGTTCCACAAGGACCAAATATATCTGAGCACAGGAGTCTTACGAGACTGTTTCTCCAACCAAGGACCATGTATGGATGCAACCTAGAACCTCTGCTCAGATGTAGCCCTTGGTAGCTCAGTATCCAAGTAAGTCCCCTAATAAAGGGAACAGGGACTGTTTCTGACATGAACTCAATGGTAGGCTCTTTGACCCCTCCACCCCCACCCGAAGGAGGAGCAGCCCTGCTAGGCCACAGAGGAGGACTTTGCAGCCAGTCCTGAAGACACCTGATAAACCGAGTTCTTCCCTATCAGTGAACTTGGAAAGGGACAGGGAGGAGATGAGGATGGAAGGGTGGGATTGGGAGGGAAAGAGGGAGCGAGATAAAGCAGGGATATAAAGTTAACAAACTGTAACTAATATTAAAAAATTAAATTTTTTTTTAAAAAAAATTTATCACTGAGAATAATTGCAAAAGTGGGAAAGATGCAATTACCTAAATGCAAAAAGAAGTAGAAATAATGAATGCATTTTGGGGGAGAATTCTTAGCACTGCTCTTTTGTCCCCCATTTCCTTCTATAAAAAGCATGGACATCTTCCTTCCTTCCTGTATCATAAAACCAGTAAGGCAGGGGGTTTAGGCAACAGGTCCAAATAGGATCAGGTAACCAGCTATGTGCAGGACACCAGAGTAGCCATCACCGGGACTCAGGCTTCTCTGTCTGAAAGAGGAGAATCACAAGTGTGAAGAGAAAACAACCAATACACCCTGCAGTACTGGATTGCATCTTTAAGAAGAAAGGAGAACTCACAGTTTCAAGAGCACCTGGTTAATGCAGGCTTCGTACACACACACACACACATAGCCAAGCGTGGCGGTGCACACCTTTAATCCTGGGAGACAGAGGCAGGCAGATCGTTGTGAGTTCAAGGCCACAAAGAGTCCAGGACATCCAAGGCTACACAGAGAAACTCTGCCTTCAAAAACCAAAAACTAAAAAACCCAAACCAAAGCAAACAATACATGTATACATACAAATTACACGCATGCACACAAATACACACATGCACACAAATACACAGATATGCATATGAACACACACATACAACATACACATATGCACTCAGACACACATACAAACACCAGAGACACAGGTGGATACACATATATACACAGAAATAAACATATATACAAACACACACATTTATATATATAAGCATATATGCACATACATTTATGCACATATATACATGCAGATACATACAAATACACACACATATGATCCACAAATGTCTAGAAGGAACAGGACTTGTGTAAAGCTAAAACTGAAGCATCTTTTGATGTGATACAAACTAAGAAAACCATCAAAGACAAAGCAGACAGAAGGAACCGTGACTGTAGGCTCTCCTGATTTAGACAAAGTTGACAACCTGAATTTCAGTATTAGAATGGATCACAACCTATTGAATAAAACAGGAATCCCAGAACCTGTTTCCACTGACGTCATAGAATGAGCAGATAGATATACAGATGGCAGGAGAAAATCCTTCCTATAGAAAATGAACAACACAGCTTAGCAGGAATGTCTGGGGAGGGGGGGAAACTCCATTTATAAATTATTATCATAAAAGCCAGGCAAGAACTATGGTGTAGCTGCTATGGGTGGTGGGGGGAAGCTGGGTAGGGGTAGGAGTTCACATAATCTCCATATGTTATACATGATGTTCCAACTAATTAGGGAGATTTCAATTCTATAGTGGGAGACAACAAGCTTTGTTGGGGGGATGGGCAGAGAGGAAGGGGCTGTGTACGGAGAATTGGGGTCTGTGTTGGGGCTTTTCCACAAGGAAAGGCTATTCGGGGCTGAGAAGCCAGCATTTTCATGGGAAAATAGTGGTTCAGGAGACCAGACCAAAGAAATAAAACACACTTTTCAGAACAAACCTGGGCATCCAAACTTTATCAGTGTCGTCTTTCGGGACAGACCATACTAAGACGCCACTAGTTAGAATGTGACCCCGATGGAGAAATGACTGTACTACTTTAAATAATATTGAACTGAGGATGGAGTGAGTAAAAGCCCTTGCTGATGAGAGGCTGAAGATATATTGTGTGAAATTCTCAAAGGAAGAAATAAAAACAACAATGAAGAGAAATAGGAACAATTTGTGGGGAAGACTGGGGTTTTGGTTTGGCTACGACTTGACTCGGGACGAGGGCCTGTGAGTCTGCTGCCCTGTAAGGAACATGTTAGGGTGTGGTAGGAGGGGGGTGGCCTTTACACCACCATCCTTCAGCAGAATGCCCGCAGAGTCTAAGGAGACCTGTGCCCAGGGGTCCTGTCCTCAGTAAATGATGCTGACACTGAACACTAGTTCGTAATCCACCACTAAGTTACACAGGGAGGATGGTGATGAACAGGGCTAAGGCTCTGGCAGTTATGGCACTTCAGTGGGCTGACGCACTGAAGCGCAGGGAAGGCTGTGCCACTGCTGGACTTTGAACGCTGCGGGCTAAGGTGTTTTGTGCTGCCATCACACACGCCACCATCTCTTTCTAAGAATTAACTAAGAGAACCGAGATTACGCTTTCACACAAAGCACTGCACAAATGCCCATTACGTGTTTGCATGCATAAAATGAGAACTGAAAACAACTAAATTTCCCATTAATTTGGGAACAGGCAGTTGCGCAGGAGACTAAGCAATAACAACGGACAAGATTTTCAGTCCTCAGAAAACAACTTGGATGAGAATCAAAATACTTGCAACCTGCTCAAGAAGAGAGAAATCACGCCTGGTTCTGGAAATCTAGCCAACTTCCAGGGCTAGGGGGATCTTGAAGGAGAAGCTACAACCAGAACTTTACTAAGCAACCATAATCCCTTACCACATCTTAAATACCTTTATGCCCACGGGTAAGTATAGCTCTCAACTCTCAACAAAGAAATTTCTCCTTGCAACAGACAGAGACCATTACAGAAAACCACAGCCAGTGAAACACAGACAATAAGTAATTGTGTGGTGCTAGCCCCCTACTGATTCATCTGCAGCATAACTCCTTCACCTAAGGGTCACAGAACATCCAGGAAGAAGGGGCAAGAAGGACCGAGAGACCCAGAGGACTGGGGTGTCTGTTATGAGTGTGTGTCTCCTAGAAGTGTCAGGAAGCTGCATCGGTGAGGTCTTAACAACACGGCTACCTAAACACCATCTGAACAAGGACAAGACCCACAGACCCCACACGAAAAGTCTCCCGCAGGGTCAGCCTGAAATTATACACATCCAAGTGGCATTGTGTGGACTGAACAGACTGTGCAAGTGTATGAGTGTGTCTGCATGTGTGTATGTGTGTGAGAGAGAGAATTAAAAACAAAAGAGGGCATAAGTTAGTGAGAGAAAAAAAAGAAGGGGCACACAGAAGGGGTTAGAGGGAGAAAAAGGAAAGCAGAAAATGATGTAATTATGTTTTGATCTTCAAAATTAAAAATTATCTTGAAAGATTCCAAACACACACACACACACACACACAAACAAACAAACAAAAAAAGCCAGGCTGCTCCATTTACAGAAAAATCTAGGACTTTGCCAACTACGGAAGCAGATCAGAGGCTCAGGATCAGAGAAGAGGAGACTACAGAGTGCTTGAGGACATTGGGGGATGATGGCTGTGTGTTGTGTCTCCTAGAAATGTCAGGAAGCCACATCAATAAAGCCTTCACAACATGGCTGCCGAAAACAACATCTGAGGACAACAGTGAGTGAGCAGCTGGAAGGTAGTCAGTCGAGAAAGGTCTGCAGGACCTCCCGGTAAGCAGGACAGGGCACTGTGGGAGGAGCCAGGACAAGCCACCTCACAGGAGCCATCCCCAAAACACTGTACAAAGGGTCAGGGAATCCAACTGACTGAAGCTGCCTGGAAGCCAGGTACCATTACCACGTTTCTAAGCACGCTGACTTACACATGAAGCTTACTTTCTGTCAGCTTAACTTCACAAATATGCTTTCATAAGCACTTTGACGTCTAGGTTTGAATTTAGAAACATCTCAGGTATTCCAAAATGGTACCCCTGGATGTGCTCTGTGGGGAGACTCAACTTTCTGGTTTCGTCTCCTCCTGTGGAAGACACTCCCTTTCCCACTGCCCTGACTCCTCCCTTCAGCAAGAAGGGTTTTAGGCGTACTCTGGATAGCTGAACTGTGTCTGCAAACTCCATTCGTTCCTTGCCCAAACATAGCTGCCTGTTGGTGGAAAGGAATGGGCTTCCAAAGCAGTTTGTTATCAGAAAATGAGCAATGACATTTGGGTAGCAGAGCGAGGTCAGGAGTACTGTGGGGTGGGGGAGAGGGGTTGATCTAGCAACAATAAAGAGGTGTGACAAGGTACCAGGCAGCCATGTTCCCATCACCTTCTTGCCTTAGGATGGAGAGCAGTTACCTGGGGCTAAGGCCCCTGCTTCCCGTGTCAAAAGGGGAGGATGGCACGGATTCCTAAACACGTAGTTGTTCGGGAGGAAGTGACATTTCCCATTCTAGGGAACACATCTAAGGAGACTCCTAACCTGGAGCAGACCGTCCGTATCTGCTACACCCAGGAAATGCCAACCTCACGCACCCACAACACCAGTCACGTGCCTTCTCCTGCTGTGGTCGGACTTCTCCGGTACAGGCCATCAAGGGCAGAAAGACCCGAGAAGAACAGTGTGCCTCCTGTGGCTGACACTTTATTGTGATAGAAGGTTAGAAGGATAAAATCAACATTTTTTGTTTGTTTTTTTAAGTGTGAGGTTTTGACTGTGTGTGTGTGTGTGTGTGCGTGTGTGTGTTTGGGGGTAGGGTGCACACAATGTATGGAAGAGAGACGTTGGCATTGGTTGTCTTTGTAAATCATGACTCTCCTTAGTTTTCAAGGCAGGGTCTCTTGCTGAACCAGACGCTCACCAATTTCACAAGACTGTAGGAGTTTCACACCTGAAGAACCATGATGCCTCCAGCTCCAGGGATTATAGACCTGTGCATCGTTCTTATGAAGGTGCTAGAGATTAAACTCAGGACCTTATGCTTTGCCAATGAAACCTTCTCCCCAGTTTTTTTTTTTATGTGAAAATAACTATAAAATCTCTGAAGAGGGAAGACAATAGAGTGGATTTGCAGGGGACTGACTGACCGGAAACAGTGAAATAGCTTCTTACTTTATGTTACTACATATGTGTGTATAGATATTGTGTATAAATATTGGTATATATGTAATATATAATTTCTATTTACAGCACACACACATATCCATATGCACACACACATACAGATATGCCAAGTTCCTGTACCTACTTTCTCCCTGGTTTATATGGATCAATACATTCTGCATTTTGCTCGAGGTAAAGTTGTGTTTTGGTTTCTTTGATCTAAAAGACTTTAGACAAACACCTTCTCTTTTCCTGAAGCATGTTATAAATTTTCAGGTCTAATAACCACTTCTAGACAGTCTTAAGAGAGAACTGATTCATGAATTTTCAAAAAGATCCTGACTGTGGAGGAAAAAAAGAAAATACTGATTTTGGAGTGATTCCCCACCCACATTTAAGAAGTAATGTAGAAGTAATGTAGACAAAATGCCTTTTCTTTTCTGACATGAAGGCTAAGTTTTAAGGGTGACTGGAATTTGGTGAAGAAGGATGCTTGAGAATCATGGGAACAGTCACCTTGAATGGTTGTCAGCTTGGCAGAACCCCAGTCAAGCTAGCTCTGTGGATGGAGAAATAGTCAAAGGGAAGAATGAATGTCCAGAAGGAATGAGACATCATGTTATCCAAAAGTCACAAAGCTCAGGGTGCATCTGAAAGGCTCTGCACAGCCAGAAAATGGATGAAATAACTGAACTAGAAAATATCTGAAATCTACCAACAGACAGCCCAGAAGTGAGCTACGTGTCTTTCTTTAAAAAAACGTGCTTTCCAGAACTAAAGAGGTTCCTCTTTCTCAGCTTTGTGACTGGAGAATTAAACCAAATCAAGAGAACCACAGGGATGTGTCCTGATTATAAAAGCCTTCACTACGTAGTTTTGCAAACCAACGCCTCAAACACGGACGGCAAGAGTCATGGTGGGAGCGAGATTCACAAACCTGAAGTATGAACTGAACTCCATTTTGCAGATCAGAAAGCTCGGCCCACCAGCAAACCTATGCAGAGCCATGTCCACATTTCTCCTCCTGGGAGCAATCTGCCTTTCACTAGACTACCTTTGTTGTCCCAAAACATAGCTCCATCAGAACGATGGAGCAGGACATGGTAAGTGAAGGGGAGTCAATGTGTTAGGTACATTGGTGTCAGGAGCACAAGAAGACTCAGGGAGCCAGCATTCTTCCATGCTACCTGGCAATTCTCCTGGAAACCCTTTGATTAGAAGATCACTGTAAGGTGGAAGCCATCTCCTTTTGTGCCTCTGGGCTCAGGGACTAGGAAAGACAGTGTCATCTCTGTGACTAATGAAATGTGAAGTTGCCACTCAGTGTGGGAAGGCAGGCAGGTAAAGCAAAGGAGAAGTGGGAAGGCGGCTGATCTCTGATGAGAAGTTGGAATATGAAAGTCGAAGCATTAGGAGCTGCAGAGAGGCTGGATTAGGAGGCTCCTGTGTGTACTCTGGTGGCTGTTTTTATTGCCCTTCCACTCAGCAAGGGTCACCCCAACCTGAGTGACAGGAGAGATAAATTCTTGAGGTCAGTACCGACCTAAAATTCTTCTACGTCTCTTTTCTGTCTTGCCTTGGTATTAGAATGCTTCTATTTTGAGATATGTCTAGTGTGCTGAGCAACCTGAGGCCCAAACAATAAGTGAAAATTCAGCTCCCCACTGTGAAGGAGTCATAAATGGAGATAAAATAAATGTGTAAATAAACCCATTTTAAAATAGCTTTCAAAAACAGCAGAAATAAACCACAGTTGAAACCTTCTTCAAGCCAGGTAATCCAAAGCTTTGTAGCAGATTGATAGCACACATTTCTCTCACTCTTTCCTTCCATCCTCCCCCAGGGAGATGTGATTTTGTGAGTCCTGCTGACAAAGGGTACAACTCATTTCCTTCAGCTTTGAAACTGTGGTGGCCTTGCTCAAACCAAAGGATGGAGCCGAGCCAAAGGGTTGATGCGCCAACCATGAGCTGAAGCTGAAGGGGCCCTTCTTGTTTTTCTTCCTCTCACAAAATTGACAGTATCCTAAGACGAAACCAGAGTCACTTAAAGAGAGATGAAAAACCGTGTGAAGGAAACACAGGTTTCTCACTGACTGCCATCCTAGGTTACATCATGGTTTCCCAAGCCCCTTCCACGAGAACTCAACCAAGAGTAGCATGTTGATGTCTGCTGTTAGGTGGGTGAAGGTAGGTGAAGCCATAGCGCCCCCTCAGCTGCCCTGGAGAGCAGTCTGGGAGGTATGTCAGGACTGCTGTGTGCTGTTGTTCCTGGCTGCTGACTGAGTACCTATGTCTGAGAACAACAACCGGTTCTCACACTTCTGCCAGCAGCAGGCTTTCAGCAAAACCATGAGGATGAGCCAACAAAAAAGGACCCAGATTTGCAATTGCTGTCATGCTTTGAACTGGCCTAGACAGAGTCATCAGCCAGCTAAGACTCCCCATTGAATGAGGTTCATTCTCACCCAGGGCCTTGAAATGCTCGGATGTGGAAGTGTGGTTTACACCCCTTGTGGGGCTGAGATGAGGAAGTACAGGAAATGGGAGTGGAATCCTGCAGAGCACCGTTTTAGCTTGGGCATCTTAGCACAAGGCAAGAGGAGACACACTTCCCTGAAGCTAACGGGAGTGGATGGTTTAACAGAGGACAGGTACAAGTGAGAACAGATGCTGTAGCTGAGACAAATTTTCCATTTCACTGACACTTAGAAGCACTCAAATCAAGTTTCCGTGTTGGTGTGGCTGGCGATGGTGTTTTGCCAAGAAATTAAACTTAGTAGCATGCAGGTGTTTCTGGGATGCTTGCAAATTGCACTGCCTCAAGAGTCTTAGAGGAAGTAGGTGGCATATGAATAATCAATAAATAACTAATCCTTCCTAGAGAAAAATAAAAATAGTGCTGCCTTCCTCGTATTGTTTGCTGTTGCTCCCCCTTCCCCACTTCCTGTTATTGCCAGAATGCTAGGTGACCTTTTCTGTGTTTAATTACCCAAAAGAAACAAGAAATGAATGTCAGGGAAAGAGAAAGGTTCCTATCCAGAATAGCTTGTCAAAATAACCACCCCCAGGGTCTTTCCTCTTTCAGGAGGATATGTGATATTAGCTAGAAACAAATGGAGATTAAAATGGGAAAAAAGCATTATGTCTAGGATGCCAGAGGAGGCAGAATGTGCTTGGGGGCGGTGAACGCACTCAAGCAATACCATGTTTCACAAAGTAAAGAGTGTCGCTCCTGGGAGGAGAGCAGTTCTTGTAGGGGTACGTTGCTGAACATTTCCAAACCAGGTGAAAGTGAGATGCTCCTGTCAAGAAAGTTCTTGTGCTGAGATCCACCACCCGGTAATAGAAGCATTTCCAGTGGCTACCACACAAACGAAGCCTGCCATGCAAACAAGCTGGAGCGAACAGGAAGGATGCTTCAGAGACACGGCCCCGCAGTGAGGTGTCACACACCATTCTCTCCAACTAGCCATAAGGAAAATAATACCAAGCTCTCCGTTCATTTATTTGCATCTGATGCCCTAGGTCCCTAAGGCAAACAACTTCACTGCCCTGGATTACTTCCTGACTCGGAGCCTACATCATTTCACTATTAGGGGGCTTGAGAAGAGGTTCAGGGAGTGACATGAGGGGATGTCCGTTTGAATTATGAGACCTCTCATTTGCAATCCGGGCACTGAGACAGGACATCTGGACTCCTTTTGCACTCCTCCAGCCAGTGTCTACATAGAGAGGGAGCAGAGTCCTGAACCGAGTGTGTGCCAGGGGCCTCATCTAAGTCTAGGGCTGTGGTTCTCATTCTTCCTAACGCTGTGACCCTTTAATACAGTTCCTCGTGTTGTGATGACCCCAACAGTAAAATGACTTCATTACTACATCATAGCTGTAATTTTGCTACAGCTATGAATTATGATGTAAGTATCTGATACACAGGATATCTGATATGCGAACCCTGTGAAAAGGTCATTCTAACCCCCAGAGAGGTCAAGACCCAAAGGTTGGGAATGACTGGTCTAGAGGAGAAGATCTTAAAAATGAGGAATTTGCCAAGTAGTACGAGGAGGAGGGAGGGAAGAAGTAAGGACAGGACAGAGAGTGTCTTAACAATGGTCTGTTTAGTTTCCACTCAGAGACTTTCAGAGCTAGATAGGTTGGTTTTGGGCCTTCAAAACTGAGGCCTAAAGCAGAAGGGATATTTTCCACACATATATCTATTATCTCCTGGGCTTAAGAGAGCACTATTTCACAAATCATATCTGAAGTTACCCCATATGCAGCCTAAGGACCTATGAAGCTTCTTGTCTGGTTAGGGTGCTATGAAAAAGTCCATGACCAAAAACAATTTGGGGAGGAAAGGGTTTATTTGGCTAATTTGTCTCAACCACAGTCCCTTGATGAAGGAAGCCAACGCTCAAGGAAGGCTGGAAGGCAAGCAGGCACCTGAAGGCAAGAACTACCATAGAGACGGTAGAGTAATGCTGCTACTGGCTTGCTCCCCAAGGCTTGCTCAGTTTGGTTTTCATGCCACCCAGGAATGACAGCACACCACAGAGACCTGGGCCTCCCACATCAATCACTAATCATAAAACGCCCCAGAGAGTTGCCTGTAGACAATGTAATAAAAACATCTTCTCAATTAAGTTTCCCTTTCCCAAAACAACTCTAGTTTGTACCAACTTGACCACAGCAAACCAATATACTTTCTTTTACTTCCCATGTACACACACACATACACACACACACACACACACACACACACACGAGGTCCTACTAGTTTCAGGTTTCTGAGCACTGAAATGTTTCTTTTTATAATGCTGTCCATAAATCAAGCATCCCAGAAGGGCAAACACTGGGACTCTGCACCCCACTAAGCTACTCAGGTCCTCCACTGAATGCTTATGTCCTACCTTCACCCACAAGGAAGTCTTCCCGGCTCAGTGGAATGATGTCAAGAGCCCTTTAGAGGGTGATGAAGTGATGAAGAAACAGCCCTCATGAATAACATTACTATCTTCCTAAATGAGATCCCCACAGAGCCCCCTTGACCTCCCACGTGAGAGTTGAGCAAGAAGATGGCAGCTTACAAACTAGGAACTGAGCTGCTCCCACCAGAGACTCTACCATGATATGGGCTTCTTACCCATGTCAATGTCAGAAATGAGTGTCTGCTGTTTATAAGCCGTCCAGTCTACCGTGTAGCCACAATAGATTAAGCTAGCCAATGACGAATTAGAGTTACGCATTCCATCTGATGATGGGTGCGAACTGTGGCCTGACTCCTCTGGCTATGAATATTCAACTCCTCCTAGAGACCTACCTGAACTACTCCAAATTCTTTTCCCTTTCTTTCCAGATTAGATGTTGAATAAAAAGAAACGTCATCCTTTGCTTTGGGTGCTGTATCAACAATGACCGGGCAACTTCTTGACTGGACCCCTGATCCCAGCTTGCGTATCGGAAGAGTGGGTAGGCCTGTTTTCAAGTGGTACCCTGAAAAAGATGAAATGTGGAGGCTTCTCACAGAATGGGACTTTCACATTTCTCCCAAAAAAGGCGTCGGCGCCTAACCCAGACAACAATGTGGATTTCAAGGGCTGAAAGTGTCATCTTCCACTGTGCCAAGGGAACAAATCCCTGTTCTCAAATCTCTTTCTTTTCTTAAAATTTTTTCAAATGATAATTTGGTTTTGCCTGTAGATGGCCTGTTGACTAGCATCATCAGGAACTTGCTTTGGGCATGAGACGCGTTGAGAACTGGCTTCACAGTGTCTACCTTCACAGCATCTCTCCAACAAATGCCTTCTCTCTCCAGTTTCCACATCCAAGAATTCCACTTCTCATGTCTCAGCTTGAGATTCTTGATTTAACTTTCAATTTATTTTTACTTTCATCCCCAGTGCTAACATAGAAAGGTTCAGACTTGTTTTCATATGCACCGAGATGTCAAAGAAAATTTTTAAAGAGGCAGATTTTTTTTTGTATCACTCAGTTAAAGACTAATTACAACTGCGCTTTCCAGCAAACTAGTGATTGTAGGCTAATTTTCAGTTATGAAATAGAAACTGGGGTTAATGAGGCTAATTGTGTTTACCAGCATTTTTTGAACAAAAGAAAAGAAGCCAACTCAATTTTGAAGAGAATTCTTTGTCAGGAACAAATTGGAGAAAATTGCTACAGTTGTATCAGCATTTCCTAGAACCATTTGGTGCCATGCTTGGGAAACATACTCAAACACAAACCAGTGGTCCAGAAAATCGAGTCCTTAGAAGCGGGGCTCTTCTGATCCAAAGGGCACCACTGCGTGACAATGAAGGCGTGACAATGACAGTAATGTGACATAGAGACATTCAAGTGGTCAGACTTTGCTTCTATACCCTTGTGTGTGAAAGAATAGGGGTTTACCAATGTCTGGTATACGGAGATTCTGTAGGTTCTGGTTTGCTGGGGGAGGGGACATAATGATAGAGATTCTGAGAAGGCTTTTATAGCCAGCAATGGCTCATGCATGGTTAGTCCCATCCTGCTCAGTGATTCCAACAGACAAGAAGAGTGGCCAGAATAACTACCAGGGAAGACCTTCAGTAGAAGACCTGAGGTGTGTGGGGCCACAAACATCTCACCATCCAATATAACAAGTGTTTGAACATAAAGAACATGGAATAAATAAACATAAAATGTCAATTTTTTTTTTTTTTTTTCAGAAAACGGGTTTGTCTCTTTGATGTCAAAACACCACTCCCTGGACCATGAGACAACTATGTTCTGGAAGAGGTTGATCTGAGGCCACAAGTTACTTTGGATTTAAATTTAGATCCCAACATCTCAGCGTCTCAACGGGATCCACAGAGCATCTCTGGAGACTATGGGCAGATGGTGATGAGGTGCTTTACAGAGAATAGTCATATTCAAAATGTATCACGAAGACTGAAATTATTCTGTGCAAAGCATCTTGTTTTGTTTTGTGTGTGGTGGGGTATATGTGCATGTTTGCATGTGTGTGTGTTCACGTGTGAACATGCAGAGCCCTGCAGAAAATACTGAATACCCTCCTTTATCACTATATATATATATATATATAATTTTTTTTGAGACAGGCTCTCTCACTGAACTTGAAACTTGCTGTTTCAGCTAGCTTGGCTGGCCAGTGAGCTCTGGACATCCACCTACCCTCCGCCCCTGACACTGGAGCTATGGACATATGCTGCTTTGCTCAGCTTTCACCTGGTGCCAGGGATTTAACCTCAGGTTCTCCTGTTTTCACAGCAAGCCCTCTTATTCACTGAGCCATCTTTCCAGCCTGAAACACCCTATTTTAAGGAAGCCAGGCAGGCATCCTTACCCTTCAGATTGCTTGAAGCAATTATAAACCCTTCATACTCCCGTTTGTGATGACATATCTGCGAGGTATGTGGATGAGCCGAGCATGTGCTGTCTGCTGAGGACTGTGGGAGCATATTAGGATGGGGCCCAGGCTGGAGGAGCTTATTCTCCTTCCACATCAGACTGGCCACACTTGACAAAGCTGATCATATGGCTTGTGCCTGCTGCACTATGTGTAATTAGGTGCCTCCAATAGGATCAAAGTATGGAAAACAGTAGAAAGTCAAGAGCCATCTATATTAAATTCAAACACAGCCATTCTTAAGGTACCTCTTAGATTCCGCAGCATCCCTCTGTTTCTTTGGGGTTCCTAAACCTGGGGCTGTGGGTGTGATTTGCTGTGTATTTCTCAGTGCCGTATTTGCATATCTGTCATTCTAAACCCTCCCAACTTTCTGCAGCTTTAGGGTCTGAGATGATGGAACATTTTCATCCTCTTCCTCATAGCATATAACGATGACTTAAGATCACCATCCTATAAGTATCAGTTAAAATGCAAATAAAAGGGGGAAAATAGTTGTGTTTTCTTGAAATAAGAGCCAGGGTCTCAAAAGCTAGAAAAGTAAGGATTTGGATTTAAAAAATAAAAATAAAAAAAGGCTGATGTAGGAAAGGACAGAATGAGCAAATATAAAAGTGACACACTTGACTGGAAGACAGAGCTTCAGGGGGAAGAAGCAGGCACAGATGAGGAATTGTCACAGGTGACTGAGGAGAGTTGACACAGAGTTTGGAAAAAACTGGTTAAAGTGTAAGAAGCTTATGCTGGCCCAAAGTCAGTTCATCGATCTTACACCTCTCTGAAATTCATGCTGGAGTTTCTGGGGTGGCTTATGTGAGCACAGAAAAGTGTTCATGGTGGTGAGTTTGCAAGGTCTGAAGCCTGCCGCCTAAGCTCTTTGGAGGCTGGAAGAGCATGGCATTTAGGTGAGCTGCAAAGATTTAGAACTAATCCTATGTATAAGCAAACAGCACTTTATCAAAAAGTCAGGCCAAGAAACTATGTGTCGTGAGGATCCAGGTTGTGTCTGTATGGACAATACAGTGTGGCCCCTGGATTAGTCTAACCTTTAGGAGAACCATCACCGTTCTGGGTCTTAGGGTCCTACTATTAGCTCTGCAATGGAATTAATGAGTCATTGTCATTGTGTTTGCTTTGGGGCTTCACAGATGTCCAAGCACAGGTTTTCACTTTGGATTCCGTCCTCCCCCCCCCCCGGGATCCCCAAGCTCAATTCAGGAGATAAGTCCACAGCCATGCTTCTCCTGAAAACCTCAGACCTTTCAGGATGGTGGGATAGCTCCCCTTTTCATGGACACAGGCATGTGTGTGATCATCTGTATTCATGCTAGGGGCCGCTTTACTACAATAGGGCTTTGAGGTGGTTACTTGAATTTGGACATCCACCCAGCACCGCCGAAAGCCCTCCTCATGATCCTGCCCAGTGGGGCTCCCAGCACACAGAGCTTAGCTCAGTAACACTGGATATCTCTGAAATAACTAGGTCTTGTTTCTGAATAGGAAACTAGTACAGAGCGGCACCCAGTATCTCCATGTGTGGACAATCTATGCACTGTTGTTTGCAAAATCATAACAACAAAAAGCATTCTTATATTTTATAACAGAGGAGAAAGGAGAGGAGGGGGGGGAGGAGGAAGAGGCCATAGTGGCCGCCATCACTGCCAGACATAGCATAATTGTTTCTCATATTCTAGAAGACTCCATAGCCTCCATCTTTAGACAGGTGTTTGTTTTTAATTCTAAAGATTAAGGGAGACACAGGAAAATCCCCAGGGCAAAAATACCCAGCGCTTACTGTTCTCACAGTCTGCCTGCGCGTGGCTGCAGAACCATCTCACCAGAGCCCAGTTCCTTCACCACCTGTTGCCCCTGCATACAGCGTGCTTTCTGCTTTATCCTCTCAGCCTGGACTGCAGCCCCCACCCTCCCTCTGCCAACTGCCAGGAGTGCCCAGCATTCCTGAAAGCCTGGCTCGAAGCCCACCTCCTCTGTGAGCTTTCGCTCCCTCCGCAGCAGGCCCACCGCATCACACCACGCATTGTCCACTCTGTGAATTACAGTCTTACAGGGAGGGTAGTGTTTAAAAAGAAAAATGTGACCCTGCTGACAGGAAATGAATTTTACTCTCTGTACCGTGGCCGGCATCATGTGGGTGTTGAGAAATATCTTAGAAGAGAACAAATGAAAGACTAAATTAGTCGGTTAGATTAAAACAGAAAAGGGGCTTCGCGGCACTGCTTCTGATAGGATATCTTTCAGCACCCCGACAGCTTCTCCTATCACTTACACTGCAGAGCTCTGAGCTGAGTCTTTGCTGTGTCCCATCTGGTAGCTGATAAGACAGGCGGAGCCTATGAGAGCTAAGAGAACCAAAAGTACCTGTCTGTTACCTAGGCTGGAAAAAGAGCTCAGGTTGGGCGTGTCCATCGTGGTGGGGAAATATGGTAGCAGGCTGCAGGCCCGAAGAGGAAGCGGGAAGCTGAGAGCTCACATCCTCTATCGCAAGCTGATGAACACCCAGGGAAGTTTGCAAAGCCTTTCCCTAGCGATATGGCCTTCCTTCAGCAAGGCTGTATCATCTAGACATCCCCAAAGAGCGCCATCACCTGGGGACCGAGGGTTCAAGTGCCTGAGACTCTGAGGGCTTTTCTCATATAAACCGCCACACAATCTTAACTTTGGCACTTGAGCAAAGCAAGTAAGAAAGTTCGCTGCTGTAAAGTACAACATTGTACCCTTTCTTCTTCATATCATCAACTTTATGCCTAGGCGCTCTTCAGCTTTTAAAAGGTGCTAATATTTTGTTTCCCTTACTTTCCAGTTAGGTTGAACTGTTTTCTCTGCATAGGAAACATGAGGTCATCAAACAGGCCTGGCCTCCTCCAAGGCTATGGCTAACAGTAGACAGAAGCACAGTGCATCCTGTAAGAACCTAGCAAGCTGGGGGTAGATACTGTGATAAGTCATCACTTCCTAGGCTTGCTGAGTTTTATACAAATATCTCTATTGGGAAACAGTACTGATTTCTTCATGTTGCTAGCATTTCACTGACCAAAATTTAGAAAGAATGAGCTACTCTGTTGTGTAGTCAAATAGCATGATAGACAAATCTAACGTGCCGTGGAGGGTAAAATCATAGTCAGGTAACAATGGGTTAATGAGAGTCCTCCCTCCCTCCTTGTTTCCATTCTCTTGGCATCTGTAGCTATAGTTAAAAATGTATTTGCTAGGAGAATAAAATGTCAGCTAAAGCATTTTCTAATACTAAATGAGAGTCCATAAGAAAATACGGGTTGTTGGAAGAATGTTGCAAGATTAATTCAATTATAGAATCTCCTGGTTCAAAACCACTTGAAAGATCATCTGATAGCAGCTTTCAGTGAATTATTGAATCCTGGCCCAAGTGGGCACCAGCCGCTGCCTGGCTCTTTTCATAAAAAGATCTGCAGAACAGGGCTCTTTATTGTTTAAAGTTCTCAAAGCAATCTGCCCCCTTAAAATTCCATTCTGGTTCTGTATTCTGGAGGGATGGCAATCGCTTCCTCTCTTGCAAGTCAACCCTACAGACCAGGTAAGCAAGTCTCCAGGGGTATGCCATCTAAGGAATCATATCCTGCCTGACACGTTACCCTAGAGTAAGAAAATCAGCTCAGGTTCATGGTTGGCACAGAAAAGCTTGGGGAAACAACTGAGGATCGAATACTTGAATGTCTAAAAAAATACATAAACAGAAGAAACTCGCCCTTTCATTGGATAGTTAGAGATGGGCTCTCTGGACAGCAATTGGCTGTAGATGACATCATGAAGATGGGAAATGAAGGATATGACTAGTGGCATTATTAAGCGAAAAAAGGAGACCAGTGCTCTCCCCCACTATGCCCTTTTCTTTTTCTCTCCCTCCCTGCTCTCTGAACACAAAGCCAAAAGGCAGTCATCATCAAACTGCCTTAGTGGAAAACCCTTACCAAAACCTTAGCCAGGGTGCCGCTCTGGTTTGGAGAGCTAGGTATCTGTAGTTAGGTCCCCCAGTCAGTGGAATATTGTTATAAACACCCAACCACGTAATATGAGACACCTGTAAGACTGTCCAGGTAAGGTAAGGTAGTCACTCACCAGCCTTAGTGATTACAGGGTAATTCAAATGTAAAGGGTCTGAACTGAGAGTTGCTGCACGTGTAATACAGGAACTTTTGAAGATTTCTTTGAAAAAATAGTGTGAAATGTCTCATCAACTTTCCATATTGATTATATCTTCAAGTAGTAATATTTTAGACATGTTGGATAAATAAAAATACTGTATCAAAATTAATTTCATCACCTGCTTTTAGGCTTCGTAATAGAGCACTAAACAATCTAAAAATCATATCCATGTGGGGGCTGGAGAGATGGCTCAGGGGTTGGGTGTACCTGCTGCACTTGCACAGGATTTGAGATTGGTCCCCAGCATCTACTCAAGGCTGCCTGTAACTACATCCGGGACTTCCAGTGCCATCTTCTGGTCTCTGGGATACCTGCACTTATGTGCAACCCTCAACATAGACAGACATGCAAACACACAAGTAAAAATAAATATTTTTAAGAAGAAAAAAAAATTATAACCATGATGTGGCTTACAAACTTCCAGGGCATAGTGCTCTGTGGTCAATGAGCTTCATACAGGCATGACACATCTAAGAGTGGTCTTGCTTCTGCTACGGCTTGCTACTCCTGTCTTTCCTTCATCCCGTTATCTCATATTCCTTCCATTCTGTGTGCTTGCAGAATGGTTTGGCCCAGCCTCACTAATAACCAACAAACTTTAATTTTTTTGTGCCGTGTTTCAATTTACCGTGCAGAAAGCCATTTTCACAGACTCTGACACGTTGACTTTCACTGTCTATGCTCCATTCATCCAAGCAGTCAATGGTTCTTTGTGTGTAGCTGCCTACATCTGTTTTGCTTTCTCATTCACTGTAGTAAATGACTGACAGAAACAGTTTTAGGGAGGAAGGACTTCTTCTGCCTTATGGCTTCGATGGCTCTCAGTCCGTCACAGTGGAGAAGTCACCGAAGCTAGAGAGTGTCAATGCATGAGCAGAGGACTTTGTGGTGATGATTGTTGTCATGGTGGAGACCAGGAAGATGAAAGAATAGAGAAGAAATAGAAGCAAGTATAACCTTCACAGGCCGGCCTTTATTGAGCTGCTCCTGCTGGCCAGGCCCCACCTTCACAAGGTTCCCAAGCCTTCAAACTGTCACCAAGTGTGAGGACTGAGTGTCCAAACCATGAGTTTACTGAAGATATTTCAAATTTGAACCATAACACTGCTACGTATCAGATGCTGTCTTAGGTGCTGAGAACAGAAAACAAACACAAATATTTGTGAGTCCTGTAAAGCACACCATGACATTTAGGCTTTAAGGATGCTGACAGTCCACTTGAATGGGTAGCTAATGACATCTATTTCTAAAGGCTAGTCTAGCAGCTATGTGCACAATGGGAGGCAAGTATCCAGTAAGGAAGTGAGAAGCCTAGAGATGCTTTTGTCCTTCAAGTGAACAATGTAGGTGGCTGAGTCCATAGGAATAGAGAGTGGATGGACCCAGCACATATAGATCCTGGGCTAGACTCTGAAGCATAGCACTAAGGATAGGATGCCTCATAGAAGCCAGAGAGATGGCCCAGGGCTTAAGAACACTGGCTGCTCTCCCAGGGGTCTTGAGCTCAATTCTCAGCAACCACATAGTGGTTCACAACCACCTATTGTGAGATCTGGTGCCCTCTTCTGGCCTGCAGGCATATATGCAGGCAGAAACTGTATAAAGAGTAAATAAACAATATGTCATGGAGAATGGTCAAGTAACAGAAATCAAGTATTGTTCAGGTAGTTCAGGCTTCAGCACTGAAGAAGATAAAACACTTTTTGTGTAGCAGGCAGATGAGGAAACAGTGAAGAAAAAGATCAGGAATCAATTTAAAAAGTCTAAGAACTCTATTCTTAGCAAGATATTCAGAAAGTGATGTAAAATGACCAGGATGCGTTGGAGGTCAAGAGTTAAAGGGAAGTTGCTGAGTTAGCCATGATCATCCTCACAGAGGAAAAATGAGCAAACTTCTAGCCCTCTTCTCTATGAACAGCAGGGAGGAGGGACACCTGTCCAGTAAAGGTTCTAAGCAGGATGTGGGAGAGCATTCATTGAGAGTCCAGATGATCTGAGCTCAGGCCGGGAGTGAATGTCTGGGGGTGGGTTTTTGACAGTCCCCTTATTTTGGCAGACTTCACATCTACCTTGCTTCCTAGTCATGGGTCTCATACAAAGATTTCAGATGAGTTCTGCCGTTTTGTTTCCTGCACAGCAGGTGAATTTTCTTCTGAGTAAAAAGGTGTTTGTCTCAGTGAAACAGAGTTAACTTTGAGGATACATGAGACCACCCAGGTTTAATTTTGTGTCTCGTGTTTTCTCTCAAATGTTTGCAAGGCTGAAGAGGAACTAAGAACAGCACGCATTGGGTAAAAGCTGAACACTGGAAAGCGCAGGTGGGTCTCTTAGGAAGCTTATATAAACTGAGTTACTCCATGCTTCCTAGCAGAGAAGTTCCCGCTCAAGCAACCCGGAACCCTTCCCAACTCTCAAACTATTGAATATAAAGGAAATTCAGTGAAAGACTATCAAGTCCCAAGGAAATCAAATGCACCTATGCCTGCCATGTCTTTCTCGGTGACAACAAATGTTGCATGGGATAAAAGAAACCACATGAGCACCCACCAGATGGCAGTCCACAGAAGACTGCAGGTGACTCAAAAAGGCACTGGAGGAAAGTCCCTTGGGCTCCCATTGCCTTGCCCGGCACAGCTGAAGCTTCTATCCTGACACTGCTCTGGCGGATCACTTTAGTTCCTTTCTGCTTTAACACTTTCTTGAATTTGTCCATGAACGTGGATGTTGGGGCAGGTTTTCAGCAGTCTCTTAGTCTAGCACGCTTTGACACTAACCCCACTACCTAGCCATGGAGATATTGCAAAGATTTCAGATGAGTTCTGCTGTTTAATTTCCTGCATGGTGTTAAAACTTTGGGTTAGCTGCACTCGGTGTGCACGCCCACACTTCTTAAATAAATATGTAATTTTCCAAAAACAAGGCTTTAAATCTGCCTGCAAGCAGTTACGAAACGTGTCAAGCACACAATGGAGATTACTCAAGTATGAAACAGCGAAGAGGAACAGTGTCATTAGACAGACAAACTGACCTAGTTTCAGGAAGTTGTTCCTCACTGTTAGGGTTTCATAATGATTGTATTCACTCCATCCTGTCAAGGTTGATCCATGTTTTATGCAACACATTGATCTACAGAGAAAAATTAATCGTGGAATTCAACAGCTTCCATCAAAGTAGGGGTCTTGGTTGGAAAATATAGTTTTCGGCTCAGGTCTTAGCTGATACCTTTGAAAACGGAAATGGAGGCAGCAGTACCACCAAAATACAAAATAAAACAACAACAAAAGACAACTCCAAGCTTGACAAAAGAGACTAGAAAACTCAGCAATTTTTTAATATTGTGTTCATATATTTTATACACCTAAGTGTCGGAAAATAATCTATTTTGGGAGTATAAAATAAGATAAATCATTGTCTTTAACCACAACCATAACAAAACTATGGACAAAATATTATAAATTCCTTTAAAAATAATCCTCTAATCTGTTTCAAGTGACCATAAATCTAGTTTTTCTTCTCTATGAAACAAAAGAAAGAGAATATTATTTTGGTTAGTTTTCATGTCAACACTCACTTTCCTTTTGTCGTTATGGAGTTATTCAGGTCTTTGTTGGTATCTACAGGCGCCAAGGCTTCTGTCAAAGCTCAACAGACACAGGAGCTCACTCTATAAGTGCATAGTATTTGAAGAGTATTTGTACACTCTTATAAAAAAATTGTGCTTAGGACATAAATTACAAAGTGAATATTATATACATAATTGTTGTATTCTATTATTTGGGGTCATTGATGAAAAAGGTCTACATACACTCAGCACACATATTTTTTCAAAGATTGTCCACCCACAGTTTGTTGAATCTGTGGATGTAGAGACTGCAGATGGAGGGTGGGCAGATGTACACACACCTGCCAATGGCTCGGCACATGCTGAAAACCCAGGCTTCTTCCCTTTCCCCTCTTCATCCTCGCTTCCCTCAGCTACCCCACCATGGTGAGTCAATTCACTTGTTCTTGGCTATTCCCGTACCTCCAGAGATAAGCTTGTGACACCACACTTTGCCAAATCCAGGGGCTTTTCAATTCACTGCAAGACAGGAGGCGTGCTCCCTTCTCTTCTCCCAGAAGGTAATAAAGCCACACACCTTTTGTTCACCTGTCTTTGCCACTGTAATTACTTCTCCCTTCCTTGCCCCACTGATGTTGATGACCTTCGTGGAAGGTGAAGATGACTCATCTCCTGCCCTGAGCAAGGAGTCTCTTGGCCCTTATACACTGAGTTGTAAATGTTGAGAACATTTATATGCTGACCTGCAGCCACAAGTAAGAACTTTTCAAGTAGGAAACACTGGACACAGTGACAGAAATTTGTCTTGGTATAGTTATGTAGATGCTGTTTATTGCTAGCTAGAACAGGGCAGTGGGATTACATTCTCTTCCTTTGGAAGGCTTGCTTGTGATGCCCAGTCAGTGGTAGCAATGTATCTAAAACAAAGGGACAGTCTTGTTTCCACAGTGCACTTATCACCATACGTAGATCCCACCCTATTTTGCTTCATAGTTAGACTATAATATTCCTTCTCTTATCTGGTTTTCTAATTTGTTCACAGTAGGTTGCAGTTTTTCCTTTAACATGGTACCAAGTATGCCTAAGATATCTTGTGGGGACAGTTATATATCTATCTCTAGATTTTTTTTTTTCTATTCAGTGTCTAAACTCTTTCTATATCCGGGGACTTCCTGTAGGATGAGTCTTTCTGAGCAAAAGGCCAACTTGCCCCATTGCAAACTCAAGATATCTTCAGTCCACCTTCTTCATCTCCCTTGTGTCTACACCATCAGTGTGTTACCCAGGATTCAGCCATCAACCCTCTCTGCTGGAGAACTGAATTTGGGGAATAATGACACCCAGAAGCAAGCACCATAAAAAGGTCTTTCTGGATGATGGTGGTGGCAATAGCCACTGTAATGAGAGCCATGGGCCACAAGACAACGGCATGCGAGTGTGCTGTGTCTGGGCCAGCAGCTGCAGGGAGATGAGCTGCCTGGACGGCCTTCCAGGTGAGTCATGGCAGAACCTATCAATATAGCTGTAACCGGGCTTTATGCCAATGCTTTCGTGTTTCATAGTAAAGACGTATGCGTTTCCTAAGGGTTTCTACCTTAAAGGGTTTCTCATCTCCCCCTTGAGTAAACATAAACTTCATTATCTCTCAGAACCTGAAAGTTTCTTGCTTCACTGTCTCCAGGCATCGGATACTGCCTTCTGAGAAGACTGATGTCGATTCATCCATTGTCCCTCTTAGGGATTTGAAATATCATTTCTCTGGGGCTGAGAAACTCAGTGCTAGAGGACTTTCCTCATCTGCACAAGATTCAGTCCCCAGGTTCAATCTCCGGTACTTAAAAATCTGAAAAGTTCGGATGTCACCCCTCCATCTTCAGTACTCTGAACTCACAAGACTGTGCCCAGAGGAGGGGGCTCTCTGTTATTTAGAGCCAGACCTCGTATGCCCTTTACAATGGAAGACGGCAGAATTAGGGCCCTAAAGAAGTTTCTTTTCTTCTTATGTTTCCCTCTCCTCCCCAATTTTCTTCAAAGGAACTGATTGATTTGATGGTCATTTCTAAGATGTTTCCTTTCCCTACATACATTATTTTATTTTTTTTCTTATCTTCTTTTTTTTTCTCTTTTCTGAGAAATAGTTCAGACTTCAATATTTTTATTGATAGTTTAACTTTTCTCTTATGTGGTTTTTGTTTCCAAAACAGGGTCTAACTGTGTAGGCCAAGCTGGCCTTGAACTGGCATTACCCCCGTTTCTTCTGTTTCTCATTCTTGACGATTACAGGCGTGTGTTAGCATATCTGGCATGGTCATTGTGTTTTAGTCAGAAGAAACCTTTCATTTGTTTTTTTCTCTGAGTGTCTCTTTGTATAGCATCAAAATACTGTCTTATAAATATATGTTTTCTACTCTCTCTGAGCTTATTGTTTAGGAACGATTAAAACATTTCTCTTTCACTCACTGTTCTCCATGGCCTTTTGTTGTGTGATTGGGTTCTGGTCATTCTCTTTTGATTTTTGCTTTTCTGTTTTCTGTTTTCATGACTATGACCAATTGGATAACAAGAGTTGAGTTACCTTGATATTTTGAAAGTAAAACTCCAGCTTGCCTGAACCCTGCACAGTTAAAGTTCTCAAGGCCTCCTCTTCTGCTGGTCATCAGCAGCAAGTGGAATTACAGTTAATGTATGATCAAGGCACAGAAGTCCAAATACACTCCACCTGGGCCGGGCCCAGCCCTCCAGGTTCCCTGCTCGCTCTGAGGGCTGAGAATCACTCAGCTTCCCTGACTGCCGACAGACCCTCTTGTTCTGACCTCTAGTCCAGATCAGCCACCCACCAGCTACCAGAGACAAATAGAGGGTTTGGTTTCATCTAGGTAGCAGATTGCTTTGCCAGCTGGGTAAGAATATCTTTATTTTCTCTCCCTGAAATGAAGAGATCTAAAATCGTTTCCACATGATTACAGAGAATATGCGCCGTCTGTAGACCTTGTGACTCAGACGTCAGAAAGCCTTTCCTGAGTTTTTTGAGGTCCGAGCTTTATAAATGTAAAGGCAGTCAGTGCAACAGGCAACATCTGAGCACCATCTCAGCATTGGTCCTGCCACCAGCATTTTTTTTTTCTGAGAAAAAAAGAGACCTGCTGGTAATACTTCAACAAAACCCTGAACTAAACTCAAAACCAACCTTCTTCCCTCCCTTCCTCCTTTCCTCTCTCTCTTCCTTCTTTTCTTTCTTTCTAAGGTACCGAGAATCAAACCCAAGGCAGTACATACAAGGCAAGAACTCTGCCACTGAGCTGTGTCATCATACCACAAAAACAAATATTAAGATGGCAAGAATTGAAAACTATGAAAGGACGAAAGAGAGAGTCTCAGAGAGAGAGGGGAGGGAAGTGAAGAATTAAAAATTCCTCCTCCTTCCCTGACAGTGAAATCTAAGCTATGTGATAGGTATCTCCAGTTTGTTCCCAGCTTGAGCTAAAGCCTCCGGTTTGAGAATAGAATGCTTTCCCTACTTGGAGTACATAATCACCTCTCTTGGATAGGGTTAGTTTGGGGTGAGAGAAGAGACCATAAAAGCAGGAAGCCAAGCTCAGAGGATAGCCATCGGTTTGTCTTCTGTTATTTGAGTTGGAGACATGGGTTCTTATTGTCCACAAAAATATGGGAGTATTGCAGCAGAGAACGCATCTCATTCAAGAGTCCCCATGGAGACTGACTTTTCTTCTTAGAGTTTGAATACAAGAATTTCAAAGCGCAAGCTGAAAACGGGGACTTGACAGAGCCCACGGCTGCACACTTGTTCTCCTTCTTGGATGAACTCAGTGCCTACCTGCAACCCATCCCAACCCTTAGGTAACACTTCTTAATCTGGAGCTAGGAAAAGGGAATGATCCTTGGAATCCGCTCACTTAGAGACAACAGCTACCTTGCTGTGAAAACACACTTTAAATCGCTAATAAAAAGTCTACACAACTTTGCCTTGTAAAGGCTGATTTTTCAGCACCCGCCTTACACATGAGAGCCAGCGGTGGAATCAGTGTGTTCCGGAAAGATCTGAGAAGCTCAGATCACTGCTGGATGGGAGAGGCAGAGGACTTCCACGGGCTATCTGGCTACATTTTATTTCCATGCTCAGGGTCTGCTTGTGCCGGGGAACAGGAGATGCTGACCTTTTACAAGTGAGGCAATCCCCTCAAAGGTCAGTTCTGATAGAAAAAAATCAACTGTAATTGGTGTGTTTGAAATTGCTGGTTCCCAGAGCTATCCCGAGCTTCCCCAACTCGGAGGAACGTTTGTTTGTTGTTTTTTCGTGCTGCCTTTTGAGCGAGACAACTAAGCCTACCTAGGGATTTTTATATCACCAACTAATATGTAAAAATAGAGCAAATAGAGCTGAGCCGCTACATCTCCTGGAGAACAAGGAATGGGTTCTTGTCCATCAATGGTGTCTACTTTGTTTAGTCATTTAGCTCAGCTCAGAAAGCTTATAAAACTCTTACTCTCCCTCCCCAGCCCTAATTACCAATGTGACAATAAGTAGTTGTTGTCATGGTGTTTGTGCATGTGTGGGCCTGTCACCCTCTGCTGCTACCATCACACTCCATCAAGTATCAGTTAGAATGAACATGGATATGAGCTGGCATGGTATAGATCAGGCTAAGGCTAAAGGTGTGGAACATGGATAAATGTCGTAACTTGAAGGTAGCCTCTTCTGTGTGTGATACAATCCTCCCTGCTAGGCAATAGGAGAACCTGATCCTAGGCATCTTCTGCTACCTTACCTTACACGGAGCCTTTAGACATGAGGTCAGCAGGCAAGATGTTGGAATCATTGAAATGGCAAGGGAGAGACACTAGGATCAGCTTCTCATAGAGGCTGCACAGTCGAGGGGGTCAGCTGTGGTCCTGGGAGGCATTGTGAAGTCCAGAGATGCGAAGCGCACCAACCCCTCCCCAGATGTGCATGCAGGTGTCTTCCTGAAAGTGCAGCTTTCCCACACCTGCCACTCAGCCATATGTACCGGGAAGTCAGCTGCTTCCCGGAAAGTGATCCGTTAGGTCCCCACACCAGAATGTGATGCTTTTGGTCTTGTCAACCCAAACTCACTTCAGCGAACAGTGCCTTTTTTTCCCAAAGATTTCCTATCCCTGTCTTTTATGTTCCTTGCATATGGCAAGGAACAATAAGATAATATATGAGCAATGCTTTGAGCTCCTTTGGGAGGCAGAGTTCTCTAAGTGCCTGATATTAATAACAGCAATATTTCTGTTGCCACGAAGACAGCCCGAGTCCATCTTTCACATGTCCTTTTAAGTCATTTTCCCTGAGGCTGCCTTTTCTGGTAAAATGGTTCTGAATGAGCCATACAAATCTCCAGTTTGAAAATACTCAAAGGGGAAAATGTTGGCGAGGCTCACCTAGCTGGGAAGGGAGTAGTCCAATATTTGTTTCTTAAAGCGATGATGGCTACGGTAGGCGAGGATTGGCAAAGTCTCTAGTCCAAGGGACAGAGGTGTCAGAGAGGCAGCTGATGTGGAAAGTGGAAAGCCATAGATGCCTAGCATCCTGTGGTCGGAATTCCAGGCCCATTCCCTAAAGCACAGCGATCTTTCTTCAGAGTTGGGACACACAGTATCTAGAGAACTGAAAGCTTCACTCTATTAGAAACCAACCCGACATTGGTATTTGCAATGGGTCAAACAACTATGATAATGATGACAGTGTTTGCCGCTTACGAATATCTTGCTAAATCTATCCCTTGTCACCTTTTGTTTAACCCTCTCAGAACACTGTGGTGAATAGTATCTTCAATACTCAGAGATTTTCAGTGCCTTGCCCAGGGTTACATAGCAACCGTTTAAAATTTGAGCTACGAGATAAAAATGGTCATATTTAAAAGAGAAGAAAGCAGGACCTCTCTCCCTTGCCATTTCAATATCACCACCCTCATCCAGGCGATGATACTACGGTAAATTTTGTGTGTCAACTTGAGTGGGCCACGGAATACCCAGATATCTGGTTCAATATTATGTGGGGTGTGTCTGAGGATGCTACTGACAACAGTAACACTGGAATTGATAGAGGGAATAACTCAGCTGTTCCTCCCTGAGTGGATGGTCACCATCCAACTCATGGTGAGCCTGAATGGGACAAAAGGCCAAGGCAGGTCGTGTTTGTTCTGCTTGGCTGCCTTAGTTGGCTCATGGATCTTCTGCTGTTGATGTTCCTCATTTTCAGGGCTTTAGAACTGGCCTAGAAGCTGCACCAACTATCTAGCCTTGAATCTACCAAGCCAAGGTTCTAGCTTTGAACCTACACTCTCAGTTTCCTTGAGCCAACAATGTGGCCATACAGAGTATAGGACTTCTTAGCTTCTATAATCCTATAAACCCATGAGCCAAATCAACACGGTGAACTGTATCACGCAGGCATGAACACCCCCTACGCACATATACAGAGACAAAGACAGAGACAGAGACAGAGAGAAATACTACTGGTTCTGTGAAGTTGGTGCCTTTAGTTCTGAGCCTACAGAGGCTCATAAACAAAAGGACTTATTTTGGAGAATCAGGAGCCTGCCACAGGGATAGCGTGCTGGTGTCTCTGAGCACAAAAGTGAGAACTGTGCTTCCTGGTTCACCACCAAGAAGAATGCCTGAAGATAATGAGCGCTTGCGCTGTACACATGCTTCCTTGCTCATCTTCCTTCAGGAATAAAATTTAAAAGGGGAAGCTAAGGATTTTTTATTTTTTTGTCATCCTGGGCAGTAAAGAGTACAAAGCTTCACTGTATATTAGATTTGTTTTTTTTTTCCCCTCTGAGTCTACTACCTATGAACTATGTAACCCTGAGAAAATCAGTCTCCCTAGGCTTCAGTTTCTCACAGACTAGAGATAATACTGCTCGTTGCAGAGTAGTTAAAAGCATTGGGTTAGCTGCTTACAGATTAGGGGCCCAACGAAGGATTTGGCAGCTGCACCACCCTAAATTATCGATTATCTGAGTCTTGTAAAATCTAAGAGTTTTCAAAACACCAAAGACTTAAGAATAAAGCCCTCTGAGATGGGAGAAGTGCCGGAGTGACTGTCCTGCACTCTGTGAAACCCCTAATATTCCTCCTCGAAGTGTCCACGCTTGTGAGAATGCCTCTGCACAGGGAGATTGCTAATAAAATGAGAACAAAGGGAATCATCCATTCAACAAGCAAATAAAGCCATTGCAAAGCCACCCACTGCCCTGACCACAACAGCCTAGCAGGTCACAAGGCAGGCATCCAAGGGCCACTGGAGAGCAGCCTTATTATTAGACAGAGCCCAGGGAGATCTCAGCCATTCACAGGCTGCAGCCAGAGGGTGTTCAGATTGTCCACCTCCCTTACAGGCCCCTGCATCCTCAGGGGATTGACACAGCACGAGGCATAATTAAGTGGCTTCTAATTCACCCACTGCTGGGCCTTGTTCTAAGGAAACCAAGAGCGAACTTGGTATTATTTAGCCTTAATGAAGGAAAACAAGTCTAGGTGTTAAAAAGCCTGTGACTTTCTTTGCATGGAGGGGTAGCATTTGGCCACAGTCCTCGCCAGACACACACTCTTTTCCTTCCCTTGCTGAAGAATGTCATTGTGAGGGAGACCAACTATGACAATTTAAACGTGTGCCCCAGGGCTATTGGAGCACAGTGCCAAAAATCTGTATTGATTCTGGTAGATACAAACAGCCCTGTCCTCAGTGGCAGGCCTGGGAAAAGGAAGCTCTGCTGCCCAAACACAAACCAAATAAGACCTTTCCTCTAGAGGATTCTGTCAAGTGCCTTTATTTATTCTGCCCTTTGTCACATTCAGTCAGAACTCTGAATATGAAAACCTATTCCTACTGTTCTTGCTCTATTTTCTTTTTCTTCCTAAAACATTTTTTGAGCTTCATTTTAAAATACCAAATGTATAAGCAAGGAAAATTAATTATTTTCAGGTCAAGCTATGAACCACCAGATTCAAAATAATTTGGCCATGCGGAGACAAATAGGAAGTGTAAATAATAACAAATTGAAAAAGATCTGTAGAAACAGCTGTGACTGACCCCTAAGTGCCAATGGCCTTCCCTCCTGGAAGAGGAGGACCTGATTTGGTCTTGATGTCTCTTCCTCCTGTTGCTACAGGTACACTCTGAATGGTCAAAGTGGTTATAATGCTTTGCCATGGTAGAATCAGGTTAGAGGCACGTCTGGATGACAGTCCTGGCCAATGACATTCAAAAGAAAACTACTGGTAATCTTTTAAGGAAAAATGAAACTGGTTGTGGTGTCACAGGCCTGTAATCCCAGCGTCCTGGAGACTGAGGCAACATGCTTTGAGTTTAATGCTGGCCTTGAATACACTTGATACATAACAAAACTTTGTGTTGACAAAAGGGAAGGGAATCTGAAAAGGAGTGAACGAGGGCAGGAGTAGTCCTGCTTTGTAATATTTTGTATTATAAGATACAATTTCTCCTTATTCTGTAAGCCGATTGAGTTGAGGGGCTTTTTTCATTTGTCGTTGAAAACATTTAAACCGGCAGATGATAACTGTTCAAATCATTTTGCAGTCTTCTCTATGAAAAATGCTGCCAAGATCAATTTAACACCCTCTCAGGGCGATTTGTGTGACAGGAGCATGCTGCTTCTCCCCAGCTTCCTTCCCCCCTTTTCAGGCGAGAATTGGTGCTTCCCTAACTTGAGTGTGCAGATGGACGGTCTAGGGTCCCATATAAGAAGAGATTCTGGTTGGGTAGGCATAAGGTGTACCTGACAGCAGAGTTTCCCCACTGTTGGTGCTGACGCTATTGCTCCTTTGGCTACTCTTTCTTTGACTGTTAGGCTCTGTGTGGACTCCCCTGGGGAGAACCAGCCACAGTCCATTCCACATTCATTCAGAAACTGAAGGTCATCTATAACGACCTAGTAAAGCAGTAGACACTTGTTGAAGCCACCGAGAAACATTTTCAACCTCAAAGAGAAACTCCTAAGGAGATTTTCTTTGGATGACAGTTTCCAAAATATGAAGTTTGGGATCATGACAGCCATTTCCGCTCAAGTGAAGAGAGCCACAAGGGACAAAGCCCTGAGGGGCAGGGCTGTAGAAGCAAGAAGAAATGGCGCCTCCAGGCTGACCTCTAGCCCAAAGCCAAGATTCTCCTCCATCCTTTAGAGACACCGGTTTGCAACTTTCCCTTTTGCTAGAGACATTTTGCTTAACTTTCTTGTCAATTGTATTAAACAGGCTTGTGCAATGCTGTTTTTATCAGTACTTCAAATTAGAGAAAGAAAAGATCAGAAGAGAAGTTAGAGATGTGATCCGACAGGTCTACCAGAAGCATGTTTTACAGAGAGTCATTCTACCTTTAAAAAAAAAAAAAAGAATTGTAGAAGATTAGATGGGGGTTGCTGGGCACGGGAAGGGGAGTGGAGATCAGGAAGAGATTTCCACAAAACTGTGGCCACCCTTGTCTGCCATCCCTGTATCTGTGTGGCAAGGACAGTCTTTTGTACCAGCCACATTATCTTGATCTCGCCACACACCACACTGATCCAGTGTAAGCTCCTCAAAACATCAGATAGTTCCTAGGTCTATATTGTCTGTGGGCTCTTAGTAATAGTCCTTGTGGTTGCCTTCCCGAAATCATCTTTTTCCTCTTCCATATTGCTTTAATAATTAAGGCAGAAGGCACTCAGCCAAGTGAGCACCGTAAAAATATATAGTTCTACTGCAGTTCTTCTCCCAGTGTCTCACAGAGTAATGATTCCAAGGCCACAAGATGCGTCACTTGAGCTTTATGCTTATGTGGTGGTCCTCAGGGAGACCTGTTCATGGCCTGAGATCCCAGGAGTGGTACTTCTCCACCTTTGATCCAAAGTGCTGTAAATTCCCTACTATTCTCTGGGCAGCAGATGTAGCACATCACGGCATTTCCCTCGGCATTCTTGCCACAGCTTCCTGGACCTTCAAACCAAGCCTGCATGTGGCCCTCTCAGTGGGGCCAGGTTAAGGATTCAGACACGGGGAGACTGTTGTAAATTAATTTGGTTGGCCTCAATAAAATCACAGGTGTCCTTGTAAAAGGGAGACAGGGAGCAGCCTGACTACAAAAGAGAAGGTAATGTGATCACACCGGAAGCAGCCATTCATATGGATGCCAGAGCACCAGCAGCCCCAAAGCTAGAGACAACTTATAGACTTGGAAAATCAGCCTTGCCCCATCTTGGTTTTACCTTAAGACCTGTTTCAGACTTCTACTTTGGAAATTTAAGATAAAATCCTGTCACTTGGGTTACTAAATCCACAGTAATTAGCTATAGTGGCAGTAAGAAACGCACACACACACTAGGATGTAACAGCGGTGTTCAGAATCTTCCATTCCCTCCAGAATCCTTGTGACGAATCTGGTTCCTTCTCCTAAGACAGTTCTGGCATGGGTACCCATCACCCTTAAAACACAGTCACCTAAGCAAAGCTTATGAATGGCTCTGGCACAGCAGCATTCTGAAATTCTGCTGCTGTTGACTTTCTTGTCACCCCTCATCCTCGGGTTAAACATTTTGTTTGCCTAGAGAAACAGATGGACCAACCAGCTCCTACAGTCCCTTCCAACTCAGGGTTGCTATGGTTTGATCTTGTGGAAAACACAGACCGTTGCTTTTCCCAAGGGTGAACATCTGTATCATACAATGCAGGAGGGAAAGGCACCCCGATGCTACGGAGGAAGAACTCTAGCCAATTTGGCAGACATTATTTTAAAAACCTAATACATATGTGTTCGCTTTCACCCACGTATATGCATTGTATATTACTCCTTGTAATTTACTTTACTCCAATTAAGCCAGATGTGCATAAAGATGCATTTGACTGCAATTCAGTTCATCACTGCAAAGATGAAAAGAAGTGGACAAACTCTAATAAGAGATCCAGTAAGTATATTGTGATAACTTATAATTGAACGGTGCCATAAAGATTAATGACATGAGAAATACATGAAATTATGAGGAGAAAGAATCGGGTTATAAAACAATGTCTATGTAGCATCCTAGATAGATATATATGTATGTATACATATATATATGCATAAACACATGATTGAAATGGCATACATTACAATATTTTTTAAAATGACTATTTCGTGGCAAGATTAGTGGTCACTTATTTTTTTTTACCCTTATCTATATAGTAAAATCTATCTACAATGAGTGTGATCTAGATGAAAAATGTTCATCTACACATGGAAAGACTGCATCCTTAGTCCAAGAATCAGGGTCCTGGTGTCCACCCTGAGCTCCATGAATACCAGCTGCATGACCATGGGGAAGACATCTCATTTCCTGGAATTCAATGTCCCCATCATTAAAACAAAGATTGGGGAGCAGGTAGTTGACCAAGGGAGGTGGAGTGGACAGATGTGTGGGCATTCATTCCGACTTCAATTAGATCATTTGGGCTTTTTAATCTAAGTGTCAGGCATTGGTTTGTTTTCTTTGAGAAAAGAGGATAAGATCATTTTTCAAATGCTAGAACTTGACTTAGTACTACCCCCTCCCCTCTGCAGCATGCTTTGACCCGTCTGCCATGATTTTTATATCTACTTTCATATCTTGCACAAACTATTTAAATCATGCCCTGCTTAAAAAGGGGCCATCTGTAAGTGGACAGGAGAAAGGGTTGGGTTGCTGGAAAGATGACAATAAAGTCCTTTAGGCAGATTCTAGAACATAGATGCAGTACATGTAGGGCCTTTTCTAGTCTGGATTTGAGCACTCATCCTGCCATTCTGCTCCCTCCTTGGTACCCTCCATGAGTAAGCTCTGTGGCGCCCTTTTGGCACACTTTTCCATTAGTCTGTATGTTCTATAGATAGACTAAAGCCATCACCCTGAGCCTTCCTCATCCTTTGTTAACACTCAAAATGAATGGCCACACATATGAAGAAAAACTCCTCCAGAAGATATCAGTCCTACTCATCAAGTCAAGCCCTGAGTCTTAGCCTTAATAAGCCTGATCTTGCAATCCACCTACTCATTCAAGCCTTCTTCTACAGGCAGAAGATTTGTGTCCTCCTAAAATTCACGTGTTGAAACATAATTGCCAACAACACAGGGAGGTGAGGCCTTTAAGAAATAATGAGGTTGTGAGGGTAGAGCCATCATCGATAGGATGATCATCCTTACGAAGAGGCTTTAGGGAAATTTCTTGGCTCTTTTCCCATCTGAAAACACAGCAAGAAGGTGCCATTTAGGAAGCAGAAAGCTGGGACTGGGGAGGTGGCTCAGCTGATAAGAGCCGTGGGTGCTCTTTCAGAAGACATCATTTTGATTGCCAGCACCCACATGGTAGTTTACAACTGACTGCAGCTCCAGTTCCAGTAGATCCAAGGCCCCTTTTCTATCCTCCACAGATACTATATGATTGTAGTTTACATGCATTCATGCATACATACATACTTACATACATACATACTGACTTTGAAGCCCGGAGACAGGCGTTTGTACCATATCTGGGTCAAAACTACCAAGTTTTAAGCATAAGTGTTCACATGTTTAGATTTTATTTGGGCAATCCTGAGAGAATTAGAAACAGCACTCCCCACTTAAGGTGACCTGGGTCCTGCACCAGCCAGGACATAGTTACAGCAGCAAAGTTAAAATTCTGCGCTTCAGTGCAGTAAGCAAAGCTCTGTGCTGTCTTTTCCTCACTTCTGGTGAGTTAAAATCCTGGATCCAGACCTTGGACCAGACCTTGTTGATTAGTGGTTTCCCCCCATATCCCTTCTCTGCTGGACAGACTTGCTGCACGAAGTCTGTGGCAACAATCAGAACCTATCTCCATCAAGTTCCACGGGGCACCTGTGTGAGTGCGCCCTTCTCCTGCTGAGCACAACCTGCCTGTCTAGACCTCCTTCCCACCTGCCCGAGTTGTCTGAGTACCCTAGTGTGTGCATGCTCAGGGTCTTGGCCTCCCAATCTGTTCTGTCTGAAACTAGCCAAGCCCTCGCTCTGGCTCCACGTCAAACGTCTCCTAGCTAAAACTGTAATGACATTGCCAACAGCCATGAGTCAATTCAACGGCCATCAGTGAGCTGTAGCCTAGATACACCCCAAACTGGCTCCCCAGAGGAAAAAAAGGGAGGAAGCTTGGGCCCTAAATCCTTTGCTTATGACTTTAAAGGCTCCTCTGGCACTGCTGGCGTATAAGCTCTCTGCCTCTGCCCAGCAACAAAGGCACCATCTGCTGACTCACGGAGAGCCAGAGGCAGGAAGTCATCCTCTTGGCTTAGAGTCATAGTGCTGTGTAATTTTGGGAAGCACCCTCCCCTCATCTGTACTTGGAGCTAATACTATTGGAACAGCTGATGCTTATGCTGGGAAGTCACAGCCATGCCTGTTTACCAGGAAGAAAGCACCTCTGCCCTAGCCAGTCACAAACCCTCACGCAAGGCAGAGAATGATGCGGAGCTGCATCATCATCTGCTTGTCCTTCTGTCTAGACAGAGTCAAAGCCAGGTGGATTCCGGGAGTCTTTCTCACCCTTATGTTTCCCAACCTTCCGACTTTCCCTTCCTATCTCACCTGGAGATCCCCAGCTTCGTGTTCACAGATAATTACAGCATCAATCCATGATGGCAGTTTTCCTGGAGTCATCCCAGTAGGTGTATGACTGAAGGCTCCTTTGTTCTATGATGGCTGTGACAGGACAGCTTGTAGTAAGCAATCTCGTATCACTTTGTCAGTCTCCACAGCACCACGAACCATCTCCTGCTGGCACCTCAGCCCCTATCTGCTTTCATTTCCTTCTTGTATTGTCAATCACATGCCTCCATTTCAGCAAACCCACAAGGCTCAAACTGGCCAAGGAGACCCAGGTGACCTTAAAGAATCTTAAAGTTCTAGAAGAGAAAAGCTATTGGGGGGTAACACGACTGGAGCCATGTGGGCCCGTGGTGATGTTACATAGAAAAAAAAAGCAAGTATCAGTAGGAAGTCAATATAAAAAGGCATAGAGGAGACTTTGGGAGGTGCCTGAGGTTTGCTCCACTAGACAACTTTAAGAAGAGGGTTTTGAAAGAGATGTAGCAGCAGAAGCAGTAGTGGTAAGATGGGGAAAGTAAAGTAGGTGAAGGAATTAAAGCTTAGCAAGTGTGTGCTCTAAGCTGGTATTGCCTTAGCCCAACCCCGCAGAGAATCCCACAGCAGAAATTATACCTCAAGGTGGTCAGTTAGTAGCTTGGACAACTCCTGGAATGAAGAGACATGTATCATTCCAGGCAGGTGAAAAAGCCATGAACCATCCTTAGCCAACGCCGCCGCCAAGCGGGAAATGGTGTTGTGGTGGTTTGAAATAGAATGGCCTCCATAGACTCACGTATTTGAATACCTGGTCCACAATTGGTGGAACTGTTTGGGAAGGATTAGGGGGTATGGCCTTATCGGAAAAGGTGTTTCACTGAGAGCGGGTTTGAGGTTTCAAAAAGCTTGTGTCATTTTGAATAATCTCTGTCTCTCTGCCTTATGGTTGTGTCTCAGTGTATAAGCTCTCAGTCATTGCTCTTATGACATGTCATGTTTCCTACCATGATGTTAGTCTTAGAGTTTAACCCTCTGAAAGTGTAAGCCCCAAATTAAACGTGTTTTTTAAATAAATTGTCTTGGTCATGATGTCTTATCATAGCAATAGAAGTAACTGAGACATTGAGCCACATTTCTTCTCTTGTCAAGTAGAAACAGTAGCAATACCTACCTAAGGAGAAATGCACATAAAGTATGCAGATGGAGGCCGAAGCCTGTGTAGGGAAGGCAGCCTGAAGCCAGTTCCCAGGACACTGGATGAACTCACAGTGACCTCGGAGCAAGTCCCTGTCCCCTGTGCATGGAAAGAGAGGGAAAAAATAAACAAGAAGTCGCGTGCATTACTGGGTCTTGATATTACCAGGAACAAGTGTCCCTAGAGAGGCCCTTTTCAGAGACACTTAGCAGGGGAGGGGGCGGGGTATAATGAGAGCAGGATTGCTGTTGGACATTCCCTGGAGTGGTTTCTGAGGGTTCCTTTTTAAAAGCAAACACAGTAAACTGTCCCCCTAAGGCGGGGCCTGCTGTACCAAGGCTCTGAAGACATGCAGATGGAATTCGGGGATTGACCATGTAGCAATCAGTTGCTGTTCTTTTCTCAAGCAGTAGCCCCGAGGGGATTGGCAGCAATCTCTTCTCAACACCACGGATCAGCAAAGAGCAGCTGAGGGCGACTCTCCTGCCAGCCCCAGAGGTACAGATGACCAGGCAAGTGTCGCAGCGGAATACACAAAGGGACACAACTGGCATTTAAGCTAACTATGCTTTCCAGCTCGAATCTTGCGCCCTTTGACCTCGCACTATATTCCAATAGGTCAGAGCAGACCTGCCTGACTTCCCTAATGCGCATTATCCTCCCTGGTCAATAAAATTCCCTTCTGCCTCTGCTCTGACAATAGATGAGAGTAGGTCGGCTCATCCCCTCCAGCTGCAGCGTTACCTCAGCTGTCAGTGGGAATTTAAATTAAGGATATAGGTAATCATTTCACTGCTTTTAGGCAAAAAAGGAAGGATTTTATTGCTTTGGCTGTAATCGCTTTCTTCTAAGAAAAGTAAAAAGATCTCTAGTTCCCCTGGGGGAACAATATTTTAAAGTGCCCACGGCGGGGCAGGGGGAAATGGGACTGAAAACACATGGCAGCCCTAAGTGGTAAAATTTCATGAGGGAAACTCCAGCCATTACACATTTCTGGTTGCAAGCCTCCTCCTTCCTCGGCTTTCCCTGCCAGGCAGCATCGTATCCAGGGGACAGGAAAGGAATTTTGAGCAGAAGAACAGTGACAGGAAAAGGAAGAGGCTATGAAGCGATGGTAGCTGAAGAACTAGGGAGGAGGAGAAGCCACACTGAGATCTGAGGGCCTGACCCCAGCATGACTCTGTAGCTGGGTAGTGGTGGGACTCTGGGTAGGTCCATGAAGCTTTGGGACTTCTTATCAACAAAGCGATTTGAGGTCCAAGTTCTCCAAGATCCTTGCTGCTCCCTGTCATTCCTGACCTTCAACATAATTTGGGCTCCTAGATGTTTAGGCTGCACTGGGACTGTTTCAGAAAGGGCAGATGAGAGGTGTGTGGTTTTCCCCGGGAGTTTTCAGTCTCTGGACTGAAGCTCCACAGAACGTCCGGCACAACTTGCTTTTGACTCTCACTTGAGTTTTCTACTTGGCTTTTGAAATAAAATAAAATTTCCTTCCAGTTCCCGTTTTATTTCCTCCCTCTCTTCCAACCTCCTTTTCTCTTAGTGTCCGCTGTCAACTACCGGGAAGAGACCTTCAGATTCAGCACGATCATTTCCAGATGTCAGAGAGCATTAGCACTCAGAGTCCACACCATTCTGATGGCCCCTGACATCCTCTGTTCTTGGAAGCTGAGCAGATTTGGGACTGGTTAGTACTTGGACGGGGAGAAATGGCTCTCGGAGTAGCTATCTTGTTTTTTTTAAATGCAACTAGAATAGTCACATTGTTTACTTTTTTACAGGGTATTTCCAGGATAATTAAGGATTTAATTGCAAAATTCAAAACAAAGCAATGAAGGCAAATACAGAGAAATGCATGTTAATCCTCCCTGTAAGAATTTCAGAACACAGTGTGGAAGGCAGAAAGGTAAACAAATAGATCTATTAATTGTGGTAACATAAAATGCCAGCAGATATCACACCCAAACCACCTAAGATTTATGGTGGAAATTACCAGTTGAGTGGAGGACCAGCCTCTTCAGTGTATAAAGATTCCTTACTATTCCATCAAAATAGTAAGAGAAATAAATACTTTAAGAGAAATAAAATATTTGAATTGATAAGTCACAGAAGAAATAAAAATATCCTGCCCCAATAATTACCAACTAAATACCAACTTAAAAAGCTGTCAGATGTGTTTTGCTTATGGAGTTGATAGGATTTGTGGTTTCTAGTGACAACAGCAGCACAGATAAATGTGCTCAGATATTTTAGGGGATGGTGGTGGGGGGGAGAGGGAACACGAGCAGGTAGACCCAGCAACATGGCATTGCATTCAAGTTGAGCGTGTGCTTTGACCTGAGAAAGTCCCTGACTGGGAATGTATTTCACGGAAGTGGTTAAGATGCTTTAGAAGAACCCCTTTCCACACCTCCTGTCTGCCCAGTGAAGCTACGTCTAAGCCAGGGATGAAGGGGCTCCTGTCTTTTGGACTCCCGTTGGCGTTGTCTCGGATATGTGGCTTCCCTGACAGCCATCCTCACCAACAACGCTGTGGGGAAACAGACTCCATATTATGTGTCTACTCAGGCTGCTATAACAGAAGAAACACAAGCTTGGGCGCTTGAAAGACAGAAAACTTTCTCACAATTCTGAAGGCCAGTAATCCAAGGTACAAGAGTTAATTACTGGTGGGGAATCTTCCTGTGTTGCGTATTGTTAGGTAGAGAGATCACTGGTGACTTTTCCTGTCAGGACACATCTATCAGAATCACACCCCCCGCCATGACCTCATTTAATAACACTATAAAGTAGAATAAGCGCCAATCCATCCACTTTGGAAGCTGGCGTTTCAGCAAATGAACTTGAAAGAACAAGGTTCTGTCCATTCTATCATGCACCAGATTGGTTGCTAGTTCGGTCGCTTACTTAGCCAATACTAATGAGGCCACTACTACCGCACAGCGATGTATTGTGTCTGGGGTGTGTGTCTGGGGTGTGTGTTTAGCTGACTTATCTTTTCCCATGACCTACAGGGTTTTATGGATTGGTACAAAAAAAAAAAACATCGAAAACTTCTCATGAATGTTTTCAGCATCTTTAAACATAGTTTTAAAACTTGGAAGCAGCAGCCAAGATGTCCACCTGCATTTAATGAATAAATGACCCAGCGCAGCCTCCTTTGGCGTTGAAAATGAAAATGAGCTAACAAGGCACAGACGAAACTTACGTATTAGTAAATGAAGTAATGCAATCTGAAAAGCTAAATTATACACGATTCTGGCTAAAGGACATTCTGAAAGTGGTAATGCTAGAGAGACAGAGGAAAGACAAGTGGAGAGGAAAGAGCTAGTGGAGAGGAGAGAGAGGAGAGATGGGGCAAGTGAGGGGTACTTTCAGGACAATGCCATTGTCCTGTGTGACAATGAGTGCTGAACACTTGTCATAATACATTTGTCAAAATCAATTGAATGTGCAACACGAAGAGTGAGCCCTCGCATGAGCTAGAAATGCTAATTAATGACCTGTCAGTTTGTCAGTTTGTAAAAAATGTACCACACTCATTCAAGGTGTAGAGGGGAGGAGGAGGAAGGGGCAGAGTGAGTGGGAACTTTGTCCTTGCCTCCCATTCTTGAGCAAACTTCCAACTGCTCAAAAATGGTATTTACTGACTTGTTTTAAAAATAAATGTAGACCGGCAGAAGCCACCGCCCTCCATGACCCTCCACCCCTCCGTGGCCCAGGCACCGAAAGAGCTTACGAAGCTTCAGGCGTGGCTGTCTTAACTGTGGACCCTCACCCTGGCCAGGCCTCGAGGCTGACTCTCCTGTGAGCAGGCATACACACTGGACACCGCTCCGGCTCAGCTCCCATTGTGTCCCCACTTAAACACCGCTCTGCAGAGAACTTCAGTTAGTCACCACAGTTATCCCATCGGAGCTCAGCAGAGGAGTGAGGACAACATTCACCGGAGCCCCGTGGGGTATCGCCAGTCAGCCTGGAACACACTTTGGGAAGAGGAGGAGCCGCCTCTTACGCCATCTTTGTTCTCTAAATCTCTCAGAGGCAGCAGACAGGGTCGCTTACAGAGTGTTTTCACTCAGGGTCAATGGCAACGAGACACACTCACGTGTGCGCACTGCACGCACACACAAACTGAACTCTCCGAGGAGTTCAGCTCTCTGAGGAGTTCAAACTGGTTGTTCTCAGATTTTTTTTTTTTTTTTTTTTTACAATTCATGCATAGACTCCTTGTCTTTCAGAAGAGAAGAATCTGAGTCTTTACTTTGATGCTTTATGAATGCAGCCAGGAATCTGTTACATAATACGAAGATCAAAATTTCAAAGCCCTTTCTGTCCCAGCTCAGCACCAGCCACTCTTCCTGGTCATCAGACTGCCACATGGCATGGCAGAGGAGCATTCCCTCATGTCCAGTTGGCAGCTTGGCTGACCCTGGCTCCTCACCCCATCCTCCTGTCACACAGCTGGCTTTCTGGCCATGGTGTGCAGAAGCATTTCATCTGGCATGGAAAAGCATGGCACGAGGGGACCATCTTCTGTCCACTTTTCTCTTGGATGCACAGCTTACAGGCATTTGTTGCCAATGCCATGCTGCCCTTTAAGGGAAAGTAATGAACCCACTTGGAAAAAGACTCAGGAATGTTTTCAAGCACAAGCGTCAAACTGGTTTTTTGGTTATTAGAAATTTACCATGGGGTCTTCAAATAATTCTATGATTACAAGAGTCTACTTTTATGTCCTTGCAAAGTTCAAGGTCCTTGTCCTGTCTGACAACTAGATTCACAGTTTTTAGGAGCCATTCCTAGTAGAGAATGATATGACGGGGACATGGTTATGATGTCAGAGGCCAAGGCAACATGGCATTTCTCTAGCAGTCAGAGAGACAGCTACTCTGTACCTTTGCAAGGTTAAAATTACTTCACTGTAGCAATAATGAATGAAATCTTATTCTAAGCAGCCGTTGTTAATTAACCTCCCAAGCACCTAACTTTCTCCTAGTAGGAATTTAGACACACATATGATAGAAAGACTCACATGGGATATTATAGACCCTAGCCAGGTTCTGCATAACCGATGGGAGTTGGATTTCTGGTCCTTTAACAATATCACATCAACTCAGTCTTGAGCACTGAATAATTCCTTATCTACAAACTCATAACAGGAATTGCAGATGTTACCTTTGAACTGGGATTTCAAGGCTCGTGCCAACAGAACACTTTGGACCAACACGGCCTGTCTCCACAATTCAGAAGGATCTGCCGCAAGCCGCTGGCTGAGCAGTCAGAGAGGCCTGCAGTGTCCCCTTGCAGAAGGAGAGGTTTCTTTGCAGAAGGCTCGTGCTTTCCTTGAGAAGATGCGTTACTGCAGATCAAGCCCTTTCTCCCGAATATCTAGAAAACAGTATTCAAATATGGATGTCTTCAAATAGTTCAAGTGTTCTCTTTCCTTTCTAGGTTGTCCCTGAGAGGAAAGGTTATGTTAGGAAAGTCCAAGGGGCTGCCAAGTTGGTGTATCTATGTGAAGGTTTGCACAGGAAGGAAGGAAGTGTTTCCTGTCCAGAACACAGATGCGTCCAGCCCTGCTGATTACATTGGCCCTAAGTGACTGTGGCCACAACTTTACTATTCACATCTCTGGCTCTATTAACCACTGTGTATGTGTCCAGTTGTGTTAGTAGGTGACAGACAGAAAAGGAGGCGCAATTCTGCTGCCAGCAAAAGTCTTGCATTCTGCCAAATTTCCTGGTTTCATGGGTCTGGCTTTTTCGTGCCAACTGATTTTATTGACATAATGATTTGTCCCACTTTCAGGGCATAACTGGAATTTTTTTTTAAACCCGTAACTGTGAGTCTTTGATGTTAGTTATATGGATAAGTTGGAAGGACAATTCTGTTTCTCCTCTATCTAAAAGGAAGCATGAATGAGGGTGACAATAAGGACAAGGAAAGAATCTGATTAGTCAAAGGTGGTTCAGGAAGGTAAATGAGTGTCGTCAGTTGTGTAAAAGAACTCAGTTCCTGCATGATCTCAGTGCTCAGAATGGCAGTTCAGCAGGAGCTGTGTGCAACATCCCACTGTAGATCAGGGTTGATCCCAAACAAACCACAAACTGACCGAAAGGGGCCTCAACCCTCATGTTCCTTTAAGCAATGGCTGTCTTGCTTTGTGTTCACCGATGCCACTCCTGACATGGAAAACATCCAGATGTGGAGGGGTGAGGTTGCTAAACATATGGTTTTGCATCCAGATGAGTCTGTGCCAGTAAGAACTGGCATTTCAGAGGCCAAACAGAAAATCCTGGAAAACGATCTTCTGCTTTCATTTTTTCATTTGTTTGCCATAAAAATATTCTATAACCCAGAGATCACAACCCCTGTTGGCTTTTAAATATTTGCTTTGACTCTCTTGCTTTTCAGTAGTGAATGAGAGCTTTTTATTTCCCCCTTGAAGTCTACCCATTATTGCCTGAATAAGAAAAAAAAAAAAAAAGCACTACCCATTCTGAGCTTTTAAGAGAGGAATTACTCAGTTCCCAAAACAGTGATTAGAAATTGAAGAATGAGTCTATGTAACTCTTCTTAAGATATCTAACAAGTCATAACAGGAAGTGAAACAGGAGTTCATTAGTACATCTGTGCTTTAGAAGGAGTCATAGTTAGTATATCATACGAAGACCCGGATGGCCACACATAGCCATGCTCTTGAAAGGAGCCCTGTTTTCATTTTCACGTAATGATCAGACTCTCTCCTAATTATCATATCTGGCCTATCCTTGTTGGAGCGTACCACAGTATATCGAGTGCTTGATTGACAAATGATTTACACTACACAATCGCTGAAGAACATAAGAGTAGCAATTTAGAAACTTATCAGTGCAGTTTATTTGTTGTGCCAAATCAATCAAAATATTGTCCCCAGTTTCTTTGTAATGGTTTTACTGAGGTGATTTAAATATTCTACCATTAGTTATTCATCTTTGACACTTTGTTTTCTAAAGCTACAATTTTTTTTTTAAATTAGGAGGTGGGTAGAAATGATATCAAGCTACATACACAGA
Source organism: Meriones unguiculatus (assembly GCF_030254825.1). Taxonomy (NCBI): domain Eukaryota; kingdom Metazoa; phylum Chordata; class Mammalia; order Rodentia; family Muridae; genus Meriones; species Meriones unguiculatus. The sequence continues at coordinate 17,194,353 of NC_083365.1, read as the reverse complement.
AATCCGTTCTTGTTTTTCACAAGGCATTTCTCTGTAGACAATTCCTCTGATGCGATAGTGCTCAAAGTAGGCAGAGGCTTGATGAATTATGATAGTGTGTTTGGTTACTCTGGGCTTAGATGTTTCTGTTAAACGGAATTACCAAATAAAAATTTTCCCTAAAATAAAATGTTATCATCAGCATTACACAGGAGCTAGAGAGCAATTTAAGGAAACTGATAAAACAAACAAACAAACAAACAAAACAAAACAAAACAATGTGGGAGAGTACATTCATCAATTTGAAAAATGAATTTATAATTCCTACATATAGTTGAAGTTCATTAGAGGGATGATTTACTACAGACATTGTGCTGGTTAGTTTTTCTCAACTTGACTCCCAAACTTGAGTCACCTGAGGAGAGAGAACCTCCAATGAGGAATTACAGCTATCAGACTACTTTGTTGACCTGTCTATGGGACATTCTCTTGATTACTGACTGACACGAGAGTGACAAGGTCATTGTTGATCGCCCCATACCTGGGCAGGTAGACCTGAGCTGTGTAAGAAATGCAGCTGAACAAGCCAAAGAGAGTGTGCTAGTAAGCAGCATTCCTCTCTTCTTCTGTGATCTCTTTTTCAAGTCCAGCCTCCTGACCCCCAACTTGAGCTCCTACTTTGACTGGTCTCAACAAAGGACTATAAAGTATAAGATAAAATGAACCCTTTTCTGCCCAAGCTGCTTTTATGAGTGTTTTGTCACAGCAACAGAAAACAAAGACAGAAATTGGTATCAGAAAAGTGGGGTATTACTGCAAAGAATATGATTATGCTGCTTCACAAAACTCGGGGCTGGGAAATCTTTTTTTTAATTATGGTTTAAAATCTTTTTTTTAATTAATTTTTTTTTATTATTACAATTTATTCACTTTGTATCACATCTGTAGCCTCCGCCTTTATTCCCTCCCAATCCCACCCTTCCTCCCTCTTCTCCTTTCCTGCCCCTCCCACAGTCCACTGATAGGGGAGGTCCTCCTCCCCTTCCATCTGACCCTAGTCTATCAGGTCTCATCAGGACTGGCTGCATTGTCTTCCTCTGTGGCATGGTAAGGCTGTTCCTTACCAGGGAAGGTCATCAAAGAGCCAGCCCCCGAGTTCATGTCAGATACAGTCCTTGCTCCCCTTACTAGGGAACCCACTTGGATGCTGAGCTTTCATGGGCTACATCTGAGCAAAGGGTCTAGGTTATTTCCATTCATGGCCCTTAGCTGAAATATCAGTCTTTGCGAAGACCCCAGGCCCAGATTTTTTGGTTCTGTTGCTCTCCTTGTGGAGTACCTGTCCCCTCCAGGTCTTCCTGTCTCCTCTTTCTTTCATAAGATTCCCTGCACTCTTGGGCTGGGAAATCTTTTTTTTTATAGTAAATTTTTTAAATTTTTTATTAATCACACTTTATTCACTTTGTATCCCCCATAAGCCCCTCCCCCCTTCCCTCCCGGTCCCACCCTCCCTTCCCCCTCTTCCCAAATGCTCCTCCCCAAGTCCACTGATAGGGGAGGTCCTCTTCTCCTTCCTTTTGATCTTAGTCTATCAGATCACATCAGGAGTGGCTGCATTGTCATCTTCTGTGGTCTGCTCCCCCTTCATGGGGAGGTGATCAAAGAGCAGGGCAATCAGATTATGTCAGAGGCAATCCCTCTTCCCATCACTATGTAACCCACTTGGACACTGAACTGTCATGTGCTTTATCTGTGCTGGGGTTCTAGGTTATCTTCATGAATAGTCCTTGGTTGGAGTATGAGTCTCTGGGACGTTCCCTGTGTTCAAATTTTCTGGTTCTGTTGCTCTCCTTGTGGGGTTCCCGTCCTTTCCAGCTCTTACTATTTCTCACTTCTTACATGAGATTCGATGCACTCTGCCCAACAGTTGGCCATAAGTCTCAGCATCTGCTTTGATAGTCTGCAGGGCAGAGCTTCTCAGAGGCTCTCTGTGGCAGGTTCTTAGGTTGTTTCCTGTTGGCTGGGAAATCTTAATGAGCTGTTCTGTGGGAACTTGGAAGTTAATTCCAAGAAAATGATGACAACGAAGGCCTAGCTGATAAAGTTTCAGAGAGAAGTTTTAAAAGTCCCTCAAAAACTATCAGGGCCATTCCTGTACAAAGTGGGGATTTCAGGACCAGGTTTATAAAGTGAGAACATGACCACTCCAAGGAATGGTTGAGGAGAAGGTTTTTATCGTAGATATGAGGAGAGGACAGCCATGGGCATCTGGGAAAATCCAGAGCACGGAAAGGAAGTAGTGGACTAACTATGACCAGTAGACTGAATCTGGCCATGAGAAGAGAGATGGAGAGAAAGGGAGAAGAGAAGAAGAGAGTGAGGGTGAAAGAGACCAAGAAAGGGGGGAGGTGGCAAATGGCAGGGTAATATAAAAATAAGAAGCTGAGGAAGGGAAGCTTAAGAGCTAGAGAGGTTTAAAGTAGGGGGCGCAGAGAGAAGAGCTGAGAAGAGCCACAAATACTGAGTGAGCCAAGGCCAGCATGGGCACTGGTATGCTAGTAAGCACCACCAATGACCATTTGTCCTGAGTTTCTTTTGGATCCCACAATCCCTATTGTAGGCTTACATTTCTCACCAAACCTCCTTTATTTAGGATTCTTCAATGCTTCTACCTCCCTTCCACCCACTGACCAGAGGTATAGGAGAAAAGAAGGTTATTGGCGGGGGGGGGGGGAGCGTTATAGACCTTTTTAAAAGCAGTTCCTTGGGATGAGTCTACTCTTTGTTGTCCAGATACCAGCAGTCAAGTCCAAAGGTGAACACCAGACAGTAACATAAATCAGCACAGTTCAGCAGGTTGGGATGAGTCAACGGAAACTGCAAGACTCACTTGGATGGCACCGAAAAGTCCTCTGGAACACTTCCCTCTTCGAAGTCAAGGGTCGAAGCACAAAGACCAGCACAGAAATGTCGATCCAAATAACATTGTCTCAGTGTGCATGGGCCTCTACATGTCTCCTCTCCTCTGAGTCCAGCCACGAAGGTTTTCTGCCAGCCAAAGTCAAGCCCCTCACATGAGACAGCTCACAGCAAGACATCACGTGCCCTCTCACAAGACAGCTTCTAGCAAAACATCACATGAAACATCTGAGCCTTCAGAAAAAAAAAAAAAAAAAACCCAGAAACTTCGACTTCATCCTATGATCTTGAGAATCTGTGGTTCTGGTCAGCTGTGCCTGAAAATTCAACTGTGTGTCCAGCACCATTGAAGTGAGACCTTTGCTTTACTGGGACAATTGATGCGCGTTCCCTGAGGCTGAGAAATCACCTGATGAAGAAGAGACAGACATTATTGAGGTGAAATCTTCTGAGAAGTGTTTTTTTCCAGTTCATCACACAGAAGCTATAGCCCGGTAGTAGGGGTGCAAAGCTGTACTTTGGGCTGGCAGCTGAACGATAACTGTTAACGATATTTAACAGTCTCTGATGTGGTACTGATTTTTGGTGTGACAGCTGAAGGTTGGCACTGTTTGAGGATAGGAGACACAATTGGTAAAGGTGCAGCTTTGGTTGCAGTAAAGCAAGCAGGATCGTAAGGGTCAGGGGAGAAGCTGAGGCTTGGCCCTTTTTGGCAGAGTGGGAGTCCCTGAAGAATGACTAGGAGGCCGTTGGTGAAGGTGTAGCCTCTGCCTCAGTGAAGACTCCAAAATATTGAAGATGCTAAGACTGGGATGACAACTAAGGACAACATCAGCTGTAAAGTGAAGCCGGCCAGAGCCCACGAGAAAACCTATGTATGCTACACATGACAGAGTCAGATAAATGGAACTGTCCAAGCCCTTTAGAATTCACAAGTTTACGAATGAGCCCCAGACATTGGACACTGTGCTGTTTACACTGTTGGATTATGGTTTTGCTTTGATCTGATTGGAACTGTGTCCTGGTTCTTTCCTATTGGAACAAGAAATTATTAAATTTATTTTTTATTTACCTGGATCCCACAGAGACTGGATTTTAAAGAGATCTTGGACTAGTGTTAAAACCATTAAAGGCTATAGAATGTCAAAAGTTGTACTGTGTTTTGTATTGGGATGTTACCATGAGATCATGTCAGGTTGATAAGTCAGTTGTGGTGTTTTGTTTTTTGTTTTGTTTTTTCAACTTTACACACACAGCTTTGCCTGGGAAGACAGAAACCTCAACTGAGAAGCCAACTTCATAAAGTGGTTTGTAGGTACATCTATGGGACTTTTTTATTATTATTAACAATTGAGCTAGGAAGGCCCAGTCCACTGTGTGCAGTACCATACATGGGCTTGTGGCCCTGAGATGTAAAAGAAAAGTAGATGAGGAAGCTGTACAAAGCAAGACAGTAAGCAGCTCTCCTTCACAGTCTCTGCTTCAGCTCCTCTCTCTAGGTTCCTGCCTAGAGTTCCTGCTTTGACTTGCTTCAGTAATGGACTGTACCTGTGAAAGGTGAAATTAATCCCTTTCTTCAGATGGTGTTTTTCATCTGCGTTTTATCACAACATCAGAGATGCTAACTAGAACAGAAAGAAAATAAGGGCTTTCTGAAAACGTGTTATTTAGAATAATGTGAAAGAAAAGAAGAAAGTACTTAACGGAAGGGGTATGACTTAGAAATCAAGTGTGACGGTGTGGACCTAAGAAACCATATAAATAAAGATTCTATATTCTTCTTATAAACCGTATAAACAAAGACTGCATATTCTCCTGAGAACACAGCATTCGAAATGCAGAGATGTCTAGTGCAGTCAGTGCACAGTGAACAAATGGGATAGGATTGGTAAGTGGAGCTCAGAAAGATGGAGGGCAAATCACGCACACCTTGTTTAAGCATTCTGATCTTTATTCTAAGAGCAATGAAAGGCCACTAAAGGGGTTCTTTAAGCATGATCACATTTGCATTTAGATTACCCTGACTTTATGTAGGAAATGAACTGGAAGAGGCCAGTTATTGAGCCAGCTAAGTTACCCAGGTGATAGATAATGGTAGCTTGGATCAGAATAGGATGAGAGAGAGGGAGGCAAGTGGACAGATTCAAGGTATGTGACTATTAGGCTTGGTGAAGGATATCATCAAGTAGGGAGGTATGCAAGGTGAATGATGTCATTTTCTCATTTGAATAACAGTGTTGTGGTTTGAATGTGAACTCTTCCCCCAGAGGCTCAAGCGTTCTGATACTGGGATCCCAGCTAATGGTGATGCTTCAGGAGCTTATGGTCCCCTTAAGTCACAGAGTGTCCCCAGAGGAAGCAGGCCTTGGGGTTTGTAGCAGAGCTTGTTTCCTGTCCAGTTTCTGCTGCCTGTTCCCCTGAAATGTGGCCATTTCCTCTTCACATGTTCCCACCGCCTTTTGATGACATGCATCCCTTACCAAGACAAGTTATCTCCCCTCAACTGTGAGCCCCAATAAACTTCTCTCTTAGTAACCTTCTTGGCAGATACTTTGTTACAATCACACACACACAAATTAATACAGATAACACCAGTGCCAAGAAATGGGCCACTGCTGTGATAAACATGTGGTTCATAGGTCTTTACAACTGGTTTATGGGCGGAATGTTGAACTCTTTGGAGCTGTAGGAAAAGAGAAACCCTAGAATATCATGAAAAGAACTTGATGGGCCATGATGGTAGTGGTCCAGCAGGAATCTAGTCATTAAAGATAGTGATCACAAGGCTTCAGAAGGGAACAAGGACTCAAGGAGGAAATGAGCTACAGATGATTTGCATTATTTTCCATGCAGATAATATGGCTCTGTATGTGTGTGTGTCCCCACATCCTAATGATGAAAAAAAAAATGAGATTAAGTTCAAAAGTAGTAGTCTGAACTCTTTGGTAAAGGAAATGTCAAGAGAATATAACATCAGGTTGTGGCATGGGTACTGCTTATTGCATTTACCCAGATTTTCAGCAAGAAAGAACAGAAAGCAGAGCTGGAAAATATGAACATATAGCGTGGTAAGAAAAGGAGTATGAATGTAGTTAAGTTGAAGACAGGACAGCTGTGTGTAGCTCTGGACTAATTCCATTAAGGAGAAATGATGGCCTTTGCATGGAGACAATAATAAGCATGCATGGAGGACAGGACTCCACTTAGCTAAAGATCCAGGGTACAACAGCACAAATTAATATAAAGGAAAGTATCAAAAAAGATGAGCTTTGGGGGTACGCTGGAAAACTGATGGCAAAGCAAATGTTTCTCCCGGGATTAGCCTTGAAGGCACGCAGAAGCTCCTGCGGTTGTAGTTCAGGGAACCAGGCTGTATCTCAAGAACTTGGCATCATCCCCATGCTGCTTACTTTGAAGACATGCAAAATGTAAGAATGAGGTAGTTATGGAGGCTTGTGTTAAGGTTCCAGAAGGCCACTGAGACTGGAAAACCTGTGACAGCATTAACAGAGTTAATGTGCAGAGTTCTTAGGAAGGTTGGGCATGAAACTATAAAGACTTAAGTTAAATTAAAGAGGCTACAGAGTATCAGAGATACCAGCATCAAAGACTGTTTGCAGAGAAAATCTGTAGGCACCAAGTAGACAGAGAGAGAGAGAGAGACCATGTCTTAGTTTCTTTTATGTTACTATGATAAAGATCATGACCAGAAGAAACTTGGGAAGGAAAGAGTTTATTTCAACTTACGTTTGCACACCACAGTCCATCACCACGGGAATTCAAAATAAGAACTCAGATAAGACAGGAACCTGAAGGCAGGAGCTGACACAGAGGCCATGGAGAAGTGCTGCTTACTGGCTTGCTCCCCAAGGTTTTCTCAGCCTGCTTTCTTATAGAACCCAGGACCACCAGCCCAGGGATGGCACTACCCTGAGTGAGCTGCTCTCCCCCACCTCAATCATCGATAAAGACAATGCAACATAGGCCTAACCATAGGCCAATCTGGTGAGGGCACTTTCTCAACTGAGGTGCCCTGTTACTAAATGACTCTAGCTTGTGCCAATTTGATATATAAGTAGCCAGCATAGCATGCATGCTGTAAGCAAGAGTTGGAGGAGCGGGGGTAGTCTGACCCATTGGAGCTAACAGAAGTTAGAGGGCTTGATGTTTACCCTAGAAGATTTTGGTCCTTATTTTCATTGGCCCAAATTTTCACTGCTTTTCTCACAGTTTTCTCTTTTGAAATAAGAATGGTTACCCTGTGCCATTGTCCATTAAAAGCATATGATTTGGTTTTTAATTTCACACGGGACCCCACACAAGAGATTATCTGGAGCCTTAGAAGAGGGCTTTTGACCTTTGCGCTTTGGAATAGGCTTGGAACTATAAGACTATGTGAACTTTTGAAGCCAGTCATAATGCACCTTCCTTTAAGAGCTGACCATCAGCATATGGGGCTGGAACTTTTGTTATTTAAGGTGAGATGTTCCCTACCGGTTCATGTCTTTGCGCACTTGGTCTCTAGATGGTGGTGTAATTTGGAAAGGCTGTGGACCCTTTCGGAGTTGAAACCTCACAAAAGAAGTGAGTCTCTGGAGGTGGGTCATGACCTCTGAGTCTTGAGTCTTGGGCAGTCTTTACTTCCTGTTCAGTGAGAACAGCAGCCGCAGCATACACTCTCAGACACAGAGCCACCTGCCTCCATGCCTTCTCCATGCTAAGGTATCTGATTGATTTTGGTCATACATTCAATCACGCCAGAGAAGAAGAAACTAGTAGAAACGGGGTGGCTGTACCATTTGCTGAGCTTCAGACCTTGGGAAAAGGATCAGTTTGGGAAGAAGTATACATTTATTTGGGATATGTTGAAGTTGAAACTCCTTTGAGCCATCCTAGGGAAGATGTAGTTTAGCTAATGGCTCCATGGGAAGACAGGGATTACTGCTGAACATACAGATAGCATCACTCTAATGGAGGTAGAAGTTGAAGCAGAGGACAGATGCTAATCCGGTGGTGTTTGTTTGTTTGTTTGTTTGTTTTGCAAGAATACATAGACTGGGGTGAGAAAAAAAAAACAGGACTCAGTCTGGTAGACATTTAATGCTGATTGGGTAGAAGTAATTACACAAGAAAACAATTTGCACAGAGAACCTAGGTAGCTAGAAGGAATATCTGAAGACTTCAGTATTTCAAGTTCAAGGAAAAGGTGGGTTGCTCAGTAGAGGAGAGACTGGCAAGAGATGAAAGAGTGCAGAGAGATACCTACCCATCTTCTGGAAGCCTGGAGGCCTTTACCAGAGCGGAGTCCCAGCACAGCAGAGTCTGAGAGCAGCCTGAAGCATATCAAAGAAAGCTGAGGAGATAGCCAGCTGCAGGCCTCTGGTAGGGCAAACCATGTCAATTTACAGAGCCCCATGGGGATTTGTAGAAATAATTAAGGAGAAAGGCGCTATAAAAACGTCAAGCTCAAGGAAAGTCAGGCCAAGAATAAGGAGTTAATGTTAATATTAATTTTATCTGTACTAATCTCACACCGAAGCTTGATTAGCATTCCATAAAGCCAACAAGACTTAAACACTAAACCAAAATACGATCAGACACTTGTGTCAACTCGGAAGCTAGATCAAATCTTGCGGCACTACCGGGTAATTGACTGCTTGGCAGCTGGTAAGTAACTGGTCAAATCAGACCAACACAGACTCTTTGGCCCTAGACCACTTTTTTGAATATGGATATACCGTACATACGTCTTCCCATAGAGCTGCTTCATCTTGGCAAATGTTGGGGAAGGTAAAAAAAAAAAAAAAAATGCTTCCACAAGAGGGCTGCCACCAAGAGAGCCACAGGGGGCACAAATGGTGAAAAGCAACTGTGGGCGAGGCCCCTCTAAAGACTCAGCTGCTCTTCTGTCCCAACTGATTATAGTCATGGGGTATTACAGAGACACAGAATTTAGAGTGAAATATGCTGATATGCTATATATATATATATATATATGGACCGAAGACACTTTTGGAGTGTACATAACCAGCTCATCACTTTTGTTATTTATCTGTAAACTTTAACTTAATGGGTGTTTCAGGAACTCTTGCTTTCCTCAAGTCACTAACTATGGGCTTCAGAGAGGTAGTATTGGTGAAGACTCTGGTCTCAGGGAACCCACTATTGACGGGTCACACAGAAATGGGACAGTTATCACATAATGCAGAGTGACATAAATTTTGGGAGGTGGAACAAAAACAGACCCCCAACTCCAGAACGCAGAGGAATGAGTTAGTTTTGGCTGAAGAAACAATTCCCTGAGATTTTATCAATGAGACGTATGTCTTGGGCTTCAAGGGGTTTCAGTGGGAAAGTGGGGAATGAGGTGACTAAACATCTTATCATTTCCCCCATACCTTCCTTCATGGCAGAACCTTCAGAGTCCACAAGTGTCACAACAGCATTTTGCTTTTCTCAGTTTACAAAGCTTTGAAACACTAAGGACACCAACACAGAAACAATCCCTCCTTAAAAGGTATTTATTCATAAACGACATCATCTAGTAATTTGCCAGCTGCTGCTAGTGATGAGTGTGATCGCTAATGCCTCTGTGTTTTAGTTCATTCAAGAATGTGATGTATTTTTATTGTTTTTAAATACCGTATGTCCTAGTTTGCTTTCTGTTACTATGATAAAAGACTGACCAAAGCAATGTGGAGGGGAAAGCATTTATTTGGCTTAGAGCTTCCAATCCAACATCAAGGAAAGTCAAAGCATGAAATCAAGGCAGGGACTCTAAGTAGGTACTTAGAAAAAGGAAATGAAGTAGAGACCATAGAGGAATACTACTTACTGACTTATTCTCCATGGCTTGTCCAGCTACCTTTCTTATACACTCTAGGACCACTTGCCCAGGGATAGCACACGCCAACAATGGGGTGGAGCCTCACACATCAACCACTGAAAAAAAAATGCCCCACAAGTGCGCCTACCAGCCACTGGTACAGTTCAGTGTTGGAGGCAGCTCCACAGCTGAGATTCTTCCTTCCAAGTGGCTCTAGTTTGTGTTAAGTTGAGAAACTAGCCAACACAAATGGCTCCCTCTTAATTTGACAAATACCTTCTTATTAAATGGTAATCCTTTCTTATTTGTCCCCAAGATTTCATGTTAATATTGCAATGTAAAATGTAGTTCAGCTTTTAAAAAGCCCACAATCTTCTTTAAAATGCTGTCACTTAAAAGTTCAATGTCTCTTTAAAACACCAGTGTCTTAATTGTGGCTTCTTTTTGATCAGAAAGTAGCTAAATACTTCTTATTTCAAAAGCTAAGAACCAGATCACATTTACAATACGATCAAAGCAAAACCAAAATCCAACAATGTAAATACCTCTGTATCTGATGTCTCTGACTCACTGTCTTTTGGTCTCCGAAGGGCTTAGGCAATGCTACTCTTCAACCATCCACAGAACACGTAGGTTGTCTCCTGGGCTTAGGCCAGCTCCACTTCACAGTTGCCACTTCCCTTGGTAGTCAACCTACAGCCTTGGCATCTCCAATATCCTAGATTCTCTACCATAACCAAGGTTGCACCTTCACAAATGGCCTCTTGGCCTCTCTTCAGGGAAGTTCTGACCCTATTAATTAGTGCCAACCTTTACCTGCTCTCTGTGACCCCTTCCATCTTTTGCCTTCAAACTACCATCATGTGGGATATCCTTCAGAACTGCCAAGCTTGGCTGCCAGTGCAGTCTTCATACCCTCTGGACCACAGCTTCTGTGTACTGACCCTGAGGAAATACTTCTCAGGAGATTTCACCTCAGTGCTGCTGGTCTTATTTATCAGAGTTGATTCTTCAGACCAGCTAACCAGGATTTATTATCTCAGAAAAGCAAAGTTTCCACTAGATCTTGGCTTGCTCAACTACCTTTCTTATATAATCCAGGCCCACCTGCCTACGGATGGCACTACCCATAGAGGGCTGGGCCCTCCCACATCAATGTGCCAGTTTCCTTTCTACTGGTGTGGCAGAGCACCATTACCAAGGCAACTTATAAGTTTGAAATGGGCTAATGGTTTCAGAGACTTAGAGTCCATGTGGCATGGCAGCAGAAACAGCTGAGAGCTCATGTTTTGATCCATACCAGGAGGGAGAGAGAGGCATACTGGAAATTGCATGAGTTTAAAACCTCAAAGCCTCTTCCCAGTGGAATACTTCCAACAGGGGCAACCCTCCTAGTCCTTCTCAAACAGTTCCACCAACTGGAGAACACGTATTCAAATTTGAACCTTTAGGAGCCATTCTCATTCAAATCATCATAGTCAACAAGAAAGAAAATGTCTCTACAGGCATGCCAACTGCCCAAGCTGATGGTGCCAGTTCCTCGGCTGAGTTTCTTTCTTTCTAGGTGACTCTGGTAATTGTGAGGTTGACAAAAACCAACCAGTATACCACACAAAGCAAGAGGTTTCATTGTGGAATTCTCATGGTTTGTTCTCGTTGATCCTCCTGCTCCACTCCCCTTATTGAGACAAAAGACTGCAAAGTGAGAATGGGTATCTCCATATTCAGGTTGTCACACTTGTTTGTGGCTAGAGAACTCTGCCCTCTGATTATGATGCATGCCCAGTGTAGGTCAAACATCATTCAAGAACTTATCTCCTTGAAAATAGTCGAAGCCTATTCTAATTCTGTTACCTTTGGAGTCTGTCTGGGCCCATTCTTTGAATTAAACATCCTTTGCAATCATGAAGGCCGTCTTCTTGTACTTGAGTAGTGTGCTAAGAAGGATGGCATAGATTGACCTGTGCTCAGGCTAACAGTGGTAGCATATTTGCCTGGGCTGTGAATCTCTGAGGCTCCATCTCACTCCTCAGGGGGAGTTCCAGCCTGTGGCTTCCCAAATTGTGCAGAGGGCACAACAATGCTGAGTAGGGCCACTCTGCTTTGCTACCATCTTGTTGTCTCTGACCTTCACATCTGTGGCTCCTGTCCTGGGGTCAGTTCTTGCCAGGTATGACAATGTGAGAAAACTTGCCAAACTATTGTGAGAGATAGCACGAAGAACATATTTTAGAAAAAAAATTGCTTATCTTCTTATGATAGTGGCAGGATCTCACATGAAGGGAGCTATGGTTCCACCTTGAGTTCAAAGCACGTATGTTTCATGTATCATCACAGGGCAGAAACAGGCCTGATTTAAAAATATATACATATATGTAGAAGGGCTTAGTAGTGATAGTTTAAAATGACCCTAGTGGCCCCCAAACACCAGAACAATTTCATGGGATAAAATGGATCCAGTGATAAAGATGAAGAAAGTGATTTGTTTGAGGACGGTGGCATTTCTAGCCAGCAAGACTGATCACATCTTGAACAGGCCAATAATAAATGCACATCCATGGTACGTGAGCCAAAAGGACTGATGCAGAAGACCTAAGCTGGGCCCCACAAATGTGGATTTCTATGGACAAGTCCAGCTAATTCTGAAGCAGGTGCCCATCTATGGACTTGACTTTGAACCACTGATGATTGGCTCCTCTTTCCCTAAATCACTTCCTACTCTCAGATCTGATTCAGCATCATGAACTGGTACAAACCTAGAAGCTGAGGGTCCATCAACAGAGTGACCTCTGGGTCCCCATTCCATAGCTACCTTATCTTTCTATTAGTTTATTTGCATATGTAATTACAGAGGCAAACCTTGAAGATTAGAAGATGCCACTCACAACTCATTTTAAACTTCTGTCCCTTTACCAGATTGCTGAACTCATAAGTAGAAATTCCATTTTAAAACTGGTGCCTCTAATTCTAGAATGTTTGGAATAGTCAGTTGTATTTAATTGTTATTTTCTGTGTTCAAAGTGTTAATATCATTGCGGATACTTAAGCTATATCAGTTTTTTTTTGGTAATATTTTTAGCTTGGCATTTATTTCTGCTTATAGTGTACCCACACAGACACCATGTGTACTTCTCCTAGCATATAAGCAGAAAACACCTTAGGATGGCAAAAACAATAAAGGACCAACTTTCAAAATGCTGCTTGGAAGGATTTAAATATGCACCACTGAACTAGAGTCATTTATCTTGTCTCAGCATCTCAGGCTTAGCATGGCTGAATTGCTTCCTGGTTATATCATAGTACAATAGGAATTTATCTACATCGAGATGAGGGAGAAAAATAACTTTTCAATCTTGAAAACTGAGCCGGTAATCACCAAGCAATGCATAGAGAGCTTGTAATAAAACATTCACCCCTAGTTAGAAGACCTGGGGCATTTGCTTGCCTTCAGTATATGTGTATCATCCATGATCTCTCTCTCTTGCACACACACACACACACACACACACACACACACACACACACACATCCACACACTCCCGCTCCTGTTTCATTCCTCCAAAGCCGGTGCATCAGTGGGAGGAACCATATCTTGCTTCTGATCTTTTAACTTTCCAAATCCTGGTAGGAAGCTCCTTCCCTTCTGCCTCCTTAGCAGATTCCACAGGGGACACACGTGAGAGGCGTTCAGCAATGCTGCATGGCTAACAGGCTGCTGGACAGCTTGGTCACACTAGCTGTTTTCTGGCGTCTCGTCTTTAATATGTAGGAAACTGTGCAGTGTTATCTGTTTGCAAATAATTGGAAATCTTGTCTGAACTTTCAGGGGAGGAAATGTTTTAGGCTAAATGGAGTTTGTTCCCTGGGTACCGTAGTTTCCTTGCATTCGTCTCCAGGCTGACATCCACCTCTTCTTTTCCGGAACAAGGAACAACAAGTAAACAAAGCAGACCTGAGAGGACACAATAGTTTGTTAAGAGTGAGCTAGATGAGTTGCTGATTACTGTTGTTTTAATTAAATGGGATGTGAGGAGGGAACCCACGGGATGTTACTTACCTACAGAGAAAATGAATCTGGGGGAAGAGGTTAGTGCTGGGCTTCTACAAGGGGTGGGTGTATTAGAGTTTGATGATAAGCTATTTAGAACAATTTTCAAACATTTAATTCCTGGACTCAACTAACATAACCATTATGTTATGGTTTATGATTTACAGAGTGCCTTGAGATAGCTTCAGCTTTCCTAATACCCCACCTCAATATACCAAGCTCCATGGCCTACATCCAGTCAGCAGCAACTGTATCGAATATGCTGAAGTCTCCAAGTTCTGCTAAGTAGGTATCAAGAGAGAACAATCATGGAAACGTTTCAGATGTCCTCTGCTTCTCCTTGGCTCCAAACAGCAGGCAGCTGGAAATCATGTGGACACTGATAATTTCTCACCAAGTTAAAGGGATAATATGCGTCCATTACTCATCAAACAGACCTGACTGACACTGTTAAAAATTATAGCCAGGATGACAAACTTGGCACGAAAAGGGAAAGATGAGTGTGCTGGGTCTGTGTGAACAGCTGCTTTTCTTAGGAGGGAGAAACAAACCAACCTTCTGGCTTCTCCAACCTCAAAGGGAGGCTGTGATGCCAAAGAGGAGGGCATCTTCATGAAGAAGAATGAAAGTCAATAACAGGTTTTGTACAAATTCAAAATAGGTAACAAAAAACAAACTCAAATTTAGGCCATGAACAGAGAATCCCCACCCCTTTGAACCACACATATATAGTTAGCCGAGGTCACTCAGAAGTAAACAGCCCTCCTTTCAGAGAAAACTAACTTTACAACCTCCGTGTCAGGAACTCATCAAAATTCATTTCCCAGAGCCTTCCTGCCTTGTTTCCCTGTCTCGTTCTGGCACCAGAGGTTGGCAGTCAGCTCCAGGCAGGCAGTCATGGCGGACACATTCCAGATGGAAAGATCATTTTGTTTCTAGACACTGTAACACAGGATTTGGCAGGCGGCTTGGAGGCCCCCTGCCGTGAGCAGGTGTCTTTCCTTTGACAAGACTGCATTTTATACAGAAGAGCTTGAAATGGACTATAACTGGTAGCAGGTCGAGCAAGTCAGGCTTTTGAAAAGGCTTGGCTAACCAGCTTGAGGTGAGGAACAATGACACAGGAAACGAATTATTGGTTTACTAATGTCACAATAATTCAGCCATTCATTTTGACTGGAGCATGCAGCATTAACGCTCCACACTGCCAGGCTCGGGTTCCAGCCACTGAAGAGCTTATGGAAACTGTTGGCCGGGAGGAAAGTAAATCTCTCTCTCTCTCTCTCACACACACACACACATACACTATGTGTGTGTGTGTGTGTCTGGTCTGTCAGTCAGTCAGTCTGCCTTTTTCTTTCTCTCTCTCTTTCTCTCTCTCACACACACATGCACGCACACAAACACACGAGGTGGCTAGGCTGTGGCAAACAACTGTGTCTCACGTTCTAGAATGAAAATGATTTCAAGTTGCAGTGAGGTGACGGTGAAAGGCTATTAATTTATGACTGGATTTTTTGTTCTCTCTATTGTAGGTCATTGTACAGTGTTGCCCCATTCCCTGGAAAACACAAAAGAAAAGGCCCCTCCAGAGTGGCCTTTGCCAAGCTAAGGAAGTAAATTTTAACCTGAAGCCCAGGAACCCTGTAACCATCAGTTCGTGACTGGGATAATAGTATCAGGTCGGACCACGGTCCTATCCCCTAGAGAAGTGCTTTATGAAGGGCTGGCAAGATTCAGGCTAAGTAAACGCTCTCAGGCTGAGCAGGACTGAGGACTTGTTCCCAGCACTGTAATACTTGCAATTCTTCTACCTTTCAGAGCTGGCAAAAGGCCAGCAGACAAGGACACCAGTCCTTCTGGGCACATAATTCAAGCACAGCATTAAAAACGTCCAGGCCTGGGATGAGAGGAAAGCTGTGATGTCAACTGGTTCAGCTCTTTCCTGCCTGGTAATGCCTCATAACTGGCTTGTCACCTGTTCAGGGAGGTCTGGAAAGCAGCCAGTTAAACAACAAACAAATCTAGACTTCTGGATCACATGCCTTGGACTCAGAGGTCTGTGGGTCACGGTGGAGTTCAGCCTTCTCCCTCCCAACAAAGGCAACTTTAAGTTTCCCCATTCGGCTCATTTATTAAAGAAAAGGGTGAGCTGAGCAGTCTTGGGGATGACAGCATGCTCACAGGTTTTGCCTTTCCAGAATTAGCAACTGTCTTTAGGAGAATCACTGGTGAACCTCTCAGAAGAAACCAGAATCCTAGCCTCGCCTCAGCGGAAGGCAGATCCGCCTAGTAGCTTTAAGCGTCTGGCTTGTTGTTGTTTATTAAAACGAGATTCTTATCTTAGGGCCTGCTAGTATCTGATAATACAATGTTACCAGGTCAATGAGAGCTGATTTACCTTGTCCAAGTTCCAGCGGCCTCTAGAAACTTTTTTTTTTTTTGGCGGGTGGGGGTGGGGTGGCGTGCTTATTAGCTATACCTCGGGGAAGTAAGCCAATTTCATCTGTTAAAATAAAATTTAGACAACATAAATTTAATAGAATTAATTTGAGTCATAAGGGAGCACTTATGACTCAAGCAGTGCTCTGGCCCAGAGGAGATTTGCAGAACTGCCCCTGGCATAGGTAGTCAGTATTTATGGACTGAGTGCAAAAACAGAAATATGTTTGATCAACGAGAGCAGAAACTGTTAGGTAGCTGTCATTTGGTGATTTCCAACATGTAGACGTATTTTTTAAAACCCAGTTTTAATCAGATTCTTATATCTACTACCCTAACCCACCTATGCCCTTTTAACACCCCAACACCAGGTAAAAGAAACAGAAGGTTAGTGGGGAGAAGGGGCATTGACATCTTTTTCGACTACTTCCTGCTGACTAGGGGCATTGACTTCCTTGAGGCAAGTGCAATCTTCGACTTGTCAGGATATCCAACTTCTCGTCTCCTTTCTCTTGAGCACTTGACAAACCAGCAGCAGGAAGAACGGCCAAGCCTGTTGGAGGTTGGTCTGATGCATGTTTCTGGCTCTCAAGACTGGTTACACCTATCCCTGTTGTGTAAACATACCTGATTGGTTGATTAAACAGCCTATACAAGGGCAGGGCAGAATGGGATAGGCTTGGCTAGGGTTCTCAGGCTTGTGTGTTTAGGACAGAATTACAGGAAATAGATGGACGGGAAGAGAGGAAGAAGGAGGACGCCACAATGGGTTAGCTTAGAGAAGGAACTATGTGGGATTGGAGAAAGGATGATGGCGTGGAAGGCCCAGGTGAAGAATAGAAGCAAGTATCATGGGGTCATGGATGAAAGGTAGTCCAGCTGAGGAGAATTAAGGCAGATGGCATTGGACTGGGGCTGGGAGATGGATGACGAGGTTACCGAGACAGCATAAGTGAAGTATCTGCCCGGCCCAGGGTAAATAAGGCAATTATCAAATCTAACAGGTGTCTGTGTCTTATTATTTGGGATAGCGGGTTAAATAGTACCACAGCGATAATCTTAGGGCTAATAATAAACATTTTATAGCCCAGCACTCCATATTTTTTAACATGTACTACAACACGAGCCTCCTCTCTTGGGGCTCAGGTCTTTATATACCCTCTCTAGCGCCCCCAGAATTAAACCAGGATTCTTCAGCTAGCAGAATCCCCCTTCTGCCAGAACAGGAACAAGGCAAATAGTCTGCTGCTGTGGACAATCTGAACCAGCCCCATATTCCCACCTGAGATTAAAACAAAAACACGTTTACATAAGATGACTAGATTTTCAGAGGCACCAAAATTCTCACTATACCAACTGGTTGCTTCTCATCTCTAGTTTCATTTTACATCTGACGTGAGACAGAAGGAGAGTGTACTTTCAAGCCAAAGCTAATCCAAGATAGGCCGTGATTAGAAATTTATCTGGGAAGCAATTGAGAACATAGGCCTGAAGTTAGGAGGAAATTCACTACCTGTTTTATGTTCTGCTTGTGGCGGCTCTTGAAGAACTGAAGCCACCCAATCTAAGGAGCCTCTTCATTTTCTTTTCTTAAACATTTTACTCATAATACATACCTGTGTGCAAACAATGACTGAAGCACTTGATCTGAGCATGCATTTTTTTTCAATAGATATTACTGTGAAGGCTCTTACTTCCCCTCTAGGGTAGGTTATTTGCATTCAGTAACATATTTAAATAAATGCAAGTGTTTAAAGTGCTGAAGGGTAATTTCAGCTTTACATTTGTGCACTCCTTATTCATTCTTTCAAGGTACCTAATCTCATTAAATGAATATATCTTGTGAATGATTTCTATATCTGATTCTTATAATTCCATTTGGGCTCCTTAGAGGATAGTTAAACTCCATTGCACTACCAGACAGACCTATAACATGCAAATGCAAATGGAGATGCTCCCTCATCCTTGGGGTGCCTTTCTTTACTAATTCTATAATTACCTCCGAGATGAATTATACATGTAAATATTTCTTTTAAACTAATCAACTAAACTAATTTCAGATAAAGAGTTCAAAGATATAGTCCATGTAGATACTGTTTCTAAAAATGAATAATACTGGGGTGTGTGTGTGTGTGTGTGTGTGTGTGTGTGTGTGTGTGTGTTGAAGAAACTATGTAACTGGTGCCTTTCTCCTCAGCTAAAGAGAAAGGGGCTTTCAATTAAGAAAGATTGAAAGTATTTGACTCATGTAAGTATTCAAGTCACATAAGGATGCACTTACACTGGAGACTTCCCATCATTAAAATACTGAAATACTCTCTCCTTACCAATTAAAAAAATTCCCAAGTCTTAAGATTCCTGGTCCTTGTCCTTCCCTAGGGATCCCGAACCTTCACTCTATCCAATAATTAAAGGTATTTAGATAGCATAGAAAGGAGCCTTTCTGTACCACTACTCTCCTAAGCATCAGTCTGACTGAATAGGGATCTCAGAAACCTAACCAGCATGAATATTCAAATGTCCTATCAGTAAATAACACTGACCAGGAGGAGTCAGCAATCCCTGCCCCAAAGAACTAGCTATATGATCTTGGGTAAATATTCCAACCTTTCGTCTCAAGTTCCTTATCTAGAAACTGAAATTATTGACCCACATGGGGTTGTTGACACAATTAAGTAGGGTTTACATGCATAATATGTTTAGAACAGGATTCCCACTCATGGGATGGATGTCCGAGCTGGTGTAGTATGTGATGGTGAATAGAAAAGACTAAATCAGACATGCCCCTGCCCCCGGCAATTAGAAGCATTGATTCGCACACATAACATATTCTTTGAGTATAAGAAAGTTTCCAAACTAATGTCAAGCTACCAATTACTCTCTGTAAATGGAAATGGATGCACTACAAGGGTTAAAAGTGAACCCCATTATCAAAGTGTTTTACTCCTTTGTGCTGCCTGCATGAACATAAAAGAGCCGGAAGGAAAGTTCTGACTACAGATGTATCATGTCTATAGTAAAATACTTATTATTGTAATCTTCACCCCAAAACAGCAATCCATAGGGCAATGGCTCTTATACCTTATGGCCATGGCTACTGAGCCCTGGAGTCCTACACACCACTTGCCTTCCAGCATAGCATAGCGTTTGGTTTGGGTGAGGCCCATGGCCATTCTAAACTATTGGAAGAAGAAGGAGGAGGAGGAGGAGGAGGAGAAGAAGAAGAAGAAAGAAGGAAGAAATTGTGTCTTCTATATAATGAGAGCAGTGCTATAAACACATTCAAAATGATACTATCATTCTTATTATCCTTCCTGAAAGGCTCCAGAGGGCTAGAATTAGCTCAAGATAAAATAGTCTCTGGGCCTGCAGCATTCTGAAGAATACAAGCTTGGCAGAAGAAGTAGTGTAGAAGGAGAAATGAAAGAGACAAGAAAGAGGAAAAGGCTGTCAGCCCACCACAGCAATGGCTGCGCGTGCATGGGTGTGTGCGTGTGTGAGCTCTCTGTGTATGTGTATACATTGAAGAAGGAGATTTAGCAGGCTGGGTTACAGGCTGTAGTCTGGAAGTCCAGTGGTGGCTGTCTAACACTGGAAAGATGGCAATCTGGCAGTTGTCAGTCCCTGAAGCTGGAAGTCTCAACAGTGCTAGTCTGGCACCAAAGGCTGGGAGAGCTGCTGTTCTCTGCTGGAAGCCTGAAGAAGTCCGTTCTAATATCAGTGAAGGAAAGCTGCAATGATGATATCAATGAACTTCCTCAAGAGAGTGAGAGCACACAGCTGGAAAGCAGTTTCTAATGTGTCCTTTCATCTGGGCAGCCACCAGAGGTTCCTGCCAGATTTAGGGTGGGCCTTCCTGCTTCAAGTCATCCGATGAAGAAAACCCTTCACAGGGGTCTCCTGTGGCTTGGACTTTTCATACAAGTTGATCACAGACACAGTCACACTATGCAAATGACTTAATGAGCCCTGCTAATATCTATTCTCTTAGCCTACTCTTTCCCTTTTAAAATTCTTTGTGAACACAGTGCATTCTTATCATATTCATCCACCCACATTCTCCTCTCAACTTCTTCTCTCTCTCTCTCTCTATATATATATATATGTATATATATATATCAATGCAAATATATATGTGTCAATATATATGTCATTGCAAAAATCACAGCTCTCATCTTTAAAAAAATAAGAAATAGTTTATCCTGGAACTATTTTGAATGGCCATGGACCTAGAACACAGATTTAGAGTATCAAAAATTTTATGTTTGAACATGGAAGCAGTTTCATGAAGTTTTTATACTTTCACAAAACAAAGAAAATCATAAATTAAGACAAGTTTAAAATACATTTTAAACATTTTCTGGTACCCCAGAAAAAAGTTACAGGAAGATGGAGAAAACTTTCCTATAGGCCCAAGATACTATCTGATGGCATTCTTGGCTTTCAGAGTGGTGGAAGCTTGTGGTTTGCTAGGTTAATAGATTCCAAGAGGTTTCTTCTATCAGTCACAAGATGTTAGTTCAGACACATAGGTGGACAAAGAATGGCTGTCCCAGAAGGCTAGAATTAGCCCACGATAAAGTAGTGAGTCTCTAGACATTCCAGTCTCCCCACAGCACTGAAATTTTAATCAGTCAACCATTCTCTACAGCACAGCTTGGTTCAGGACGTTCCACCACATCATATGTAACCTCCTGAGTTCAGTCAATATTGTCCATATACACATGGATGTAGCACATTTTATCTTTGGATCAGGGACCATGTCATCCAGGAAAACTGGCCATCTTTCCCCAAGCAAGTCTCTGCTGGAAGCCTGAAGAAGTCCGTTCATACAACCTGTGGCTCCACAACCAAGAGTGGGCCTTGATGAGCCCATCCTTCATCTAAGTTCTCATGTTAGTTGTGCAGTCCTTTGTAGCTCTTGTGGAGGCAGCTACAGCTGTAGAGAGTTCACAGGTACAACATCCCTGTCCTTTCCTGAAGAAATGTCACAGTAGTCCCCCTGGTCTCCTGGCTCTTACAATCTTTTCATCCCCTCTTCAGTGGAGGCTGAAGGTGTGATGTAAATGGCTCATTTGGGGATGAGCACGCCATAGTCTCTTATTCTCTGTACTTTGAGTGAGCCTCTGTATTCACTACCATGCTTTGCGAAAGGAAGTTTCTCTGACCACGGTTGACGGTAACACTCATCTATAGCTATAAGAATAAGTACAGCTGAATAAATGTCAATTTATAAAAATGATTGCGATAGTGTGGCTCTCCCTTTGCCTCTATAACCTTTCAAGCCTTGGATTATTGGCTACACTTACATTACTGGGCATGAGTTACCTTCTACTGAATGGGCCTTAAACTGAATCAGACAGCTGTTGGTTACCTCTGTGATATCTGTGCCATTACCGCACCATTTGGCGTGTCTTGCCACACTGGGTGTTATTGTAGCTCACAGTGGCCCACTCTTTCTCACTGAACTTTCCCTACTTTTTCAAGTGGTTTCATGAAAGACAGGCAGAAACTTGATCTCAGATAAGACTGAATAGTCCAAACACTGGAAGATTGTCCTGGAAAATCCCAAGTGCCTTTTATTCATTCACTTACAGCAAAACCCATTGGGAAAGAATAAAAGACAACAAGCAGGGACCCTATACACCCTTCCCTGACCACAGTCCTCCATTGCAGTGAGCTTGACTATGAAAGGTAAGAAACAGTGGGCTTACGACATTCGTAATATCAACAGAAGTCTTCCTCGCTTTATAGCTGTATCTGCATTAAAAGTTCTTTACATTGTTGTCTGAAAATATATGAATGCCTCTGTCATTTATGTATGTCATGGCTTCTGTGTTTTAAGATTTCTTAAGCCACACAACTACAGACAGAAAACACTTTGCCTCTGGTGTGAGTGAGGATTGTATTTATTAATAGTCTAAAAGCACAAGTCAGAAAACTTCAGAGCAGTAGAGGAAGGCTGATCAAGCAACAAGCACCTCTCATCTTCTGGCCCAGAGCAAGAAATCTGGTCTCCTATTTCCTTCAATGCCAAGATTTACCAAAGGCAGCCAGCCTTCCTTATCAGTGATCTGCACAGAAAATGCTTACAGGAGCAGGGCATTGTGGGAAGACGCAAGGAAACACTGGGTGCCAATTTTCTTTGATTCAATATATAGTGTAAAAAACCCTGAAGAGCAAACAGAAGTTGGTCATCAGACTCAGAGCTCATAGACTCCCAGAACCAAGAGTGGGTCCCCAAATGTTTCATCTTTAGTAGACATACTTCTTCAAGTACCGAAGGCATGGGACAGAACTGTCAGAGGACACAGAGTTTATCACCAATTGCTGACAGCAGATGGCCTCCAATGGCAAGCATTTTTAGCATAGCTTTATTGCTCCAGGTAGAGGCACGGATGGGACTGTGGGAAGTTTTCTGTTTGTTTGTTTGTTTGTTTTTAAACTCACTTTGTACAATGGCAGTGTGACATTCATTGTAATTTTTCTTTGGTGTGTGTCGGGGGACAGCATTTGGGATCTAACCAAGGACGGGCCTGTAGCATTGAGTCTTGACAACAAAGAAGATAAGCATCAACTCTTCCACATCAGAGAGGAGCTGTCCTTATCTTCTGAACAATTAGAAGGTCTTTCAATCCAAGTAAACACAGCCTGTTTCCACACAGAGGGTGGCTTTCCCAGACCCAGGGTGAGCTGTCCCAAATCTGTCTGTGAGGAGAAAAAGGCTTTTTAACACTTTTATTTCTCTAACAAAGTGACTTTAGTCACTCAGGTTTGATCTGATTTCTGGGTGATTATCTTCTTGTTTTGATGCTATATCCCTGTATTTTGTTGGGACAGAATCCCAAGGCAGGTGATGACGGAAACAGAAACAAAGCAGGACACAGGTAGATTGACTGAGACCTCCTGAATGATTCCCTCCCATCAGAACCCATCCAGTCACTGTAAGAGCTAAATAAAAGCTGATGAAACACTGAGTCCTCTGGTGTCCTCCAGACTCTTTCCAGAATCCTAAGAGTTTCACACACTTGCTTTTATTCTTCTCCCACCTCCAAATAAAGGCAGGTCTGTAAAGCTTGATGTAGTTGAGCTGGGATAAGGGGTGGGGGTGGGGAATTCAACTCCCACTGTACCCCTGTCTCTGTGTTTGTACTTGAGTTAGGTGGATAGAGGAGTAGAAGAGTAGAGGAGTAGGTAGAAGGCCTGGTGTCTGTTCTTCTGGGGGAGTTTTTCCTCTTTGGCACCGACTGCCAGAGCCTGTGGTTCCTACGAAAGAGCAAATCCTTCAGTCGCCCACAGACATCTTCCCTGCTGCCCTGGGACAGCCCCAAAGACCTGCATCTTACTGTCTCTGACAGCTCACAGTTGGAGGCATGAGATGTATAGCAGTTTTGAAGAGAAATTACCGACAAATAAACCATGATGAAAGACTGGGTTGTTTTCTTACCAGTTTGCTGCTCGGAACTGTTGTGTTCACCTAGGAATGTGGTAGAACATGCTGATATTTTACGTCTGTAAATAGACAGTTCAGGCTTGTAGACTTCCCATACTGTCACTGGGCTAAGGGGCCAAATGTGCTTTCTGCATTTCTCCTTCCTCCCTGCGGAGGCATGCATCTTGGATGGTATTTATTTCTTGAGATAATGTTTTTAAAGGCTAACGTTTTGGGGCTTTTAATTGAAGCAAGAGCCCCATCACTAATTAAACTACCCCAGCTGGAATGTCAGGTCCTCTGCTCTAGAGTACCACCAGCACGGCTGGAAGGTTCTGTTGAAATCGGTACTAGAACTTTGTACCACAGAGAGACTCTTAGAAATAGTCCTGGTGTCAGACCCTGTAGCCTCCTCATCTTACCTCTACTACCCTCCCCTTCAAGGCATTCTGGGAAGCAGATACTCTGTCTTTTCTCACAATGGCTGGTGGGGTGGTGAGTAAGCCAAAATTATCCTGTTTTTCTACGTATAAAATTGGGAAACCCAGTGCTATAAGTAAGAAAATATCCCTGCTCATCTGGCTTAAATATAAGAACGTCTGTGACTGTGTATAACAAACCAGCTCTACAAAGCCACCCAAGGATATTAAGATGATGGTTCTCTCTTTCCACTGTATCAGTGTTAGGGTTTTATCGCTGGATTAAAA